>NW_012148441.1:440639-442667 GCF_000956105.1 Propithecus coquereli
TATTTTTAGTTGTCCAGATAATTTCTTTCTATTTTTAGTAGAGACGAGGTCTTGCTCTTGCTCAGGCTGGTCTAGAACTCCTGACCTTGAGCGATCCACCCGCCTCAGCCTCCCAGAGTGCCAGGATTACAGGCGTGAGCCACCGCACCCGGCCTATTTCCATACTTTCTTGATGAACTAAGTAAAAATAGACAAAAGAAAATATAGACAAAATGGACTTATTTTAAAAATAGGTTTGTTGGGAGAAATGGTAGAAGTTGCATAAGAAGATATTCACTAACACTTAAAATAAAAAATGCTTTATACTTTTTTTCATAGCAACTGATACATATGACATATCACTTGTATCACAGACTCTTGCTGTCCATAATATAGTTATTTGAAAATAAATATTTGTCAAGTCAATTTGTGCTAAATTCAGCTGTAAAACCTACAATAAATTTTCCTCTATCAGTATACCAGAAGTATGTGTATATTGACATATTTTGCTCTTCTTAAATAGGAAAATCATAAATTTGAGTGTGACTCTAACTACAGCATAATTAATTTGGATTTATTTTTAATAATAAAATAGCATCACAATGTGAATATAGACAGACATCATCTTATTGCACTTCACTTTATTGCCCTTCCAAAATATTACAATTTTTACAAATTGAAGATTTTTGACAACCCTATGTACAACAAGTCCATAGGTCCCATTTTTCCGACAGCATGTGATCACTTTCTGTCTCTGTGTGACAATTTGATATTTCTCTCGATATTTCAAACTTTTTCTTTTCTATTGTATCTGTTATAATGACCTGTCATCAGTGATTTTTGATGCTACCATTGTAATTGTTTGGGGACTTAATGAAACGTGCCCATATAAGACAGCAACCTTAATCAGTAAATGTTGTGTGTCTTCTGATTGTTCCACTGACCGGTAATTCCCCAATCTCTCTTTCTTTGGGCCTCCCTATTCACTAACATACTAAAATATTGAAGTTAGGCCAATCAATAACCCTTCAATGGCCTTTAAGTGTTCAAGTAAAAGGAAGAGTTGCATGTCTTTCACTTTAAATCGAAAGCTAGAAATGATTAAACTTAGTGATGAAGGCATGCCAAAATTCGAGACAGGCCAAAAGCTAGGTCTCTTTTAATAATCAGCCAATTTGTGAATGAAGTGAAAAAGTTCTTGAAGAAAATTAAAATTACTACTACAATGGTCTGGAACGAAACTCGCAATGTCTCTGAGGTATGCTTGTGCTTAATTTTGAAAAAAGAAAAAATATAGACACATGTTCTATAAATAATATTCTATATGGATATATATATTATATAGCATAGGTAATATATGTTTATTATATTTTGAATATGCAATACTTTATTACTTTAAATACATAGCTTAATATTTCAGTGTGTATATTTTACTTGTGGCTATTTCAGGGGAATTCATTTAGTTTGATAAGTAATTAGCATTTTTCCATTTTGTAAATCTAGAAACACTGAGCTAACCTCTGATGTCCATTTTTCAAGGCATTTTGTTTCCGCAGGCACCCAAGAATAAAGGAGCCAAAGATAAATCTGGCCATTTAACTCCTATGTTTTCTTCTTTAGGCCTATTTAAGTTTCCATTAGCTCACTCAACCTCCTCAGAAGTTATCAGTAAATTAAGTGGAAATAAGTACTTCTTACTGTTGAATTTAGCTTATATGTTCTTGTTTGAGCTTTGTTAGGGAAATATGAACTGAAACTGACTATTCAGTGGCTCCCGTGGCATTTGAATAAAGAGACCTGCATTAAGTTCGACACAGCCAGAACAATTAGCTTGGAGGCTTATCTTACTTGCAGGGTTGTGAAAATTAAATAACCGTGTCAAATAACAAAAAATATATTATTAACCAAAAATAATTTTCATAACCTTATAATCATTTTTTCTTAAAAATTTGCAAATATTAATTACTCAATTTGCCAATTCACAAATGTTATAGATTTATTTTATACTACTTTAAAAAATATTTCAAATAATAAAATTTTAGCCATGTT
>NW_012148441.1:444058-456123 GCF_000956105.1 Propithecus coquereli
TTGTATATATTTGTGTTGACAATGTTTGCCTACATCTTTTCCAAATTAAATCAGATCATTCATTTTTTCACATTTGATTTCCCCATTCAAAAACTTTTTATTTTCATATCTAATAATTTAAAAGCAATGTGAGTTTGATGAGGGTAGAAGGAAGAAAGGAAAGAGATGTACTTTGGGGACACAGACAATTTAGAGATGATAGGCTTTTGACATCCAGAGGTATCAATGAGGGCATATACTTCTAGAAAGGGGATACAGAGGGCATCAAAAAGTGAAGTGTGTCAGACATGCATAAAGTTAGAAGATGAAATCTTAAAAAATGTATCATATTCATAATGCCCATATTCACCCAAGGCCTTACCTCTCTTGTGGGAAGCAACCCCAACCATAAAGGTAAATTCTGATCCTGCTTATGAAGACAGTAACATGAGTTTATGCCAGACCAACTCATATTTCTGAGTAATAGACTCTGCACATGTTTTTCAGCTATTGTATGCTGACTCTGAAAAAAGAAATAGTGTGGACAAGCTTTTATTGGTGAGAATTCACAATCACAACAACTATATCTGGCCTTAACAGAAAATAATTCTATTTAAGAGTGTTAAATGTGTGTTTGCGGGTGAGTAATTAATTAAAGACTTGATGTCTTGGAGAGAGTAGGTAAAATAACATCAGGCCCCAAAGAATTCAATTAATTAAGTATCAAGTTCTAAACCCCATAATAGCCTAAGGCCATTCATAAAAAAAAATTTCCTCTTGAATCACTGAGTTTCAAAATGAACCCAACATCACGAAACTAAATGGTAGTCTGTTTCAGAAGTCCATTAAATTCATTATGGTACTTCTTAATTTTTTCTGTAACACATTGTATCTATGGTTAATAATGAAAATACTATTTATTTATGAAAATATACGGATAAAATATTTAATTAAATGTAGGAAGTTCTGCAATTTGTCACAACATGGCTGAAGCTGGAGGCCACTAAGCTAAGTGAAATAAATCAAATGCAGAAGGGAAAATAATGCATGATCTTACTTATATATCAAGTCTAATATAGTTAAAGTCAAAGAAACAGAAAATAGAATATAGAAGGGTTTACCAGGGGCTGAGGGTGGTATAAAAATGGAAAGATGTTGGTCAAAGGGTACAAGGTTTTAATTGTGCAAGGTGAATAAGTTCTGGAGATGTACTAGACAACAACGTTACTATAATTAACAATATTATATATAGTATGCTTGAAATTTACCAGGAGGGTAGATCTTAAGTATTCTTACCTCCCCCCACACAAAAAGAAAGACAATGTTAACTGCGTGATATAATGAGTACGTTAATTAGGTTAATGGTGGTGACTGTTTCACAATGTATACGTGTATTGAATCATCAAGTTGTAGACCTTAAATGTATAAATTTTAAAATAATTGTCAATGATACCTCAATAAAGCCAGGAAAAAACAATATACTAATAATGCACTATTTAATAGATGCTGTACAGCTGTGGTCCCCAATTCATGGGCTGTGGACCAGTACCAGTCTGTGGCCTGTTAGGATCCAGGCTGCACAGCAGATGAGCAGCAGCAGGCAAGTTAGCAAGCAAAGCTTCATCTGTATTTACAGCTGCTCCCCATCAGTTTCATCATGACATAAGCCCCGCCTCCTTTCAGATCAGCAGGGGCATTAGAATCTCACAGGAGCTCCAATCCTACTGTAAACTGCACGCGTGAGGGATGTAGGTTGTGCACTCCTTATGAGAATCTAATGCCTGATGATCTGAGGTGGTGATGCTAGAGTTGGGCAGCAGCTGCAAATACAGATTATCATTAGCAGAGAGGTTTGACCGCACAATAAATGTAATGCACATGAATCATCCTGAAACCATCCTCCTTCTCAGTCCGTGGAAATACTGTCTTCCATGAAACTGGTCCCTGGTGCCAAAAATGTAGATCATTGCCGTACAGGATAGCAAAAAATAAAATTATTAATCTCCAAAAAGGAGATTGTATCAGGAAGAGGGCCCCATATTTCCTTAAAATATTTGCAAATATCTTATCAATGGCAGGAGGTTGAGTGAGCTTATATGTGATGACAGCTCAATTTCTTTATAAAGAAGGTTGTGGGTTCTGAAATTACTGAGAGCGCATAGGCTTCTTCAATTTTTGACACACATAATAAATGATTCCTTTTTTATATATATTGTGATATATAGTAATTATCAGCATCTTCTCATTAAAGAGGAAGATACACTTTTACTTTAAATTGTTACACATTTTTACTAAACTGAATTACTCTGCCTTCTATAAGTAGAGAAAAAATATTTATCTATTGGGTTTATTTCCAATTTTAATATGAACTATAAATGCTTCATGTATTTTAGACATTTTAAGTGTATAGTATCAGAAGAGATATGTACAGGTTCAAATTTCATGTCCTCTATACATCCTTCCTTCATTATTATAATTTATGGTGATCTCACATTTATTTTATTGTCACCAGTAATTTTTGAAAGTAGCTCCTCATGTTAACCTTATCATGTATTACCATAATTTCTTTTTGTTGAGAACAATAGAGTAATGCTTTATCAAGTTTATAGGACTATTTCAGCCTCAAACCTTTATTTCAGTAATGTTTTCTTTTCCCTGAATTTAACACTTACATTTTAATGCTCATTTTGATGTTTTCTTATTTTCCAATTTTGATTTATACTTCATAATATGTTTGAATTAAAATCAATAATGTCATTTACTAACATTATAAAATTGTGAGGCCAAAGAATTTTTTCAGAGTACAAGTAGTCAAATAGTGGTAGTATTGTTTTTAAATTCTAGTTATAATACGGATCTCAATTTCCTTTTCCAGCCGAAAGGAGATCAAAGTATAAATTGCAATTCAGAATCATTCAGATGTGATTACTTTAAATATAAGATATACAGATATATATTAACATAGATATATGAATGAAAGAGCTCTGGCTTTGTTTCATTAATATTTATATTAGATCATAATGTATAGCGCTATATTTAATAGCTTGCTAGTATTTGAGAACTTTGAGATCTGGCAAGTTCTATCTTTTCTGTTACTTTTGAACAACCTACAAGACAATAAGAGTTGATTTGTGGGGTCTGAATATAATTCTGTAAAGCTGACATTTGAGACTAAGGAAGATTGGCCTTATAATATGTAGGACTTGGCAAGTTACATGGGATGAAATAGCAGATCAGAGGAAAATGAAGAGGAGATGAGGAGAAAGGGCGATTTGCTGCTTGGCAGTTTCTCCTGACATAATCAGCTATCAAATGTCTCCCTCCCCTACAAGGCAAGAGTAAATATGGGAGCAGATAGTAAATAGGGGTTTTGTAGCTCTTTAGTCTCTGTTCCCATGAGTGGGTAATAATCATGCACTGCATTATATATGATTTTGTAGTTTGCAAGGAAGTAAGCAAACAAAGACAAAGAAAAAACCTCAGGTGTCTCCGCTTGAAGTAATGGATCTTTTCAATATATAAAAAAATCACCTAATCAATAAATATTTTATAGCAAGAGAATATTTATAATTCGGTATTCAACCTGTTTCCTATCAAATTCAAGATAAATTATGAAACTCCATACACAACCAATTATAAATTTGACAGTACATTTATAACAGGAATTTATTCTGTATTGTAGGGGACTGACGACATTATATTCCAGAATTGTGTGTGAATTTGTCCATAGTACAAGCACAAATGCTGCAAACTATAGAATTGATGAAGATATTCTTAAATTTCAATAAGCAGCCTGAAAAATCCATGACATTTTAAAATCTTTTCTCAATAATATATAGAACAATAAAAAGATCATATTCTGAACCATAAAAATCTCAATAAATTTAAGAGAATTCAAGATACCTTATGTATATTCTCTAACCACAATGAAAATAAGTTAGAATCCAATAAAAGAAAGAAATTGAGGTCATCTCTAAACATTTCAAAACTAAATAATACACTTCTATATATCTGAGAATGAAGAAAAAATCAAAGGAGGAATTAGAATATATTTTGAAATTAATAAAAATGCAAACACATTATATTCATATTTCTGGATAGTGGTAAAGCAATACTTGGAAGGATATTAAGAAGCATAATATATACAAAAGAAAGTTCTTAAATCAATAACTTCAACATCTACCTTAGTAAAGTAGAAAAAAATCATAAACTAAACTCAAGGAGAAGAAAGAAAACAAATTATCACAAAAAATAAACAAGAAAACAGAAAAATAATAGAGAATAGCATTAAAATGAAAAGCTGAGTCTGAGAAGATAATAAAATTGATAAACTTCTAGTAAGGCTGATCAGAGGAAAAGAGAAATAAAACAAATTACTCATATGAAGAATAAAATACTTGATATAACTATAGATTAGTAGAATAAGAAGATATGCTTAATTTTATATCAATAAATTTATAATTTAGATAAAACTGGCAGATTCTCTCAAATACACACACACAAAAGTCAAAGCTTGCTCAATAAAACTAGTAACCCAAATATCCTTATATCCATTAAAGAAATTGTTCTACCTATTTTGCCACAAAGTCCTAACACAGATGGCTTTAGTGGTGAACTTACCAAATATTGATGAAAGAAGATATACCAAGTCTTCCTAAGCTCTATAATAAAATTAATAAGGAGCAAATCGATCTTTTCTCATTCTATGTGGCCAGTGTTACCCTGATACCAATAACATAAATTCATTGCAAGAAAATTACAGAAAATATCCTGCATAAACAAAGCTAAAATTACTCTAGTAAATTTTCATTAATTCGATATAGCAATATATAAAAATGATAATGCATGATGACTAGGTTGAGTTATCTCTGTAATGCAAGGTTGAGTTAACATTCAAAAATCAGTACATGAAAATTACTATTTAAAAACTCTAAATAAGAAATACCATATGACTATATAAACAAAGGCAAGGATAAAATCATTTGACAAAATCCAACACCTATATCTAATAAAAACACTCGCCAAATAATAATAAACAGAAACTTTTTCAATTTGATGAAGGTTTTATAACAAAACACTTACTAGTGAAAGACTGAACATTTTCCATCTAAGTTCAGGAATAAGGCAAGGCCATATGCTCTCTTCTATTCAACATTGTGTTGAAAGTTTTGGAAAGAGCATTTAGGCAAGAAAAGTCAATAAGAGGTCTTCATATTTGAAAAAAATAATAAAACCATCATTACTTTCAAATAACATGATCATCTATGGAGAAATCCATGGAATCTACAAAAAACAAACACAAATCTTTAGTAATAATAAATGAATTTAGCAACATTATAGGATATGAGATTAATATGCAAAATTCAATTATATTTCTATATACCAGCAATAACTAGAAATTGAATTTTAAAAAATATCATCTATAATAGCTTCAAAATATGAAATACTGAGGGATAAATATGATTAAAGGTAAGATTTTTTATGTTGAAAACTAAAAAATTGCTGAGAAAAACTTTTAAATCCCTCAATAAAATAAGAGAGAAATCTTTTTATGGGTCAGAACACTCAATATAGTGGAAATCTCCTCAGTATTGTCTATAGTTTTCATACAATTTCAATTAAAATTGCACCAGGCTTTTTTATAGAAATTAACAAGATGATTTTAAAATTTATATGATTATTTAAAGGTCTTATTATACTCAAAACATCTTTGAAAAAGAACAAACTTGGAGAAGTAAGATTATCTGATATCAAGCACTGTTATAAGGCTGCCATTATTAAAAAGACACTGTGGTTCTTTCTAGGGGTAGAAAATAAAGTCGACATAAAGGAATTGAGAGTTCAGAAATACAGCAAACATATATGGACAAAAGATTTTTGACAAATGCAGGGTAATTTGTTCATTCCATAAATTGTGCAGCAGCAGTTACCATTAACGTGCTCCAAAATTTATTTGTTCTAAACATTTTAAATAAGTAGGTGCCCTAAAAGAAATTAAAAGAAATCATTTTATCTTTCAATATCCCTTGTCATTGTAATAGACTCCTGTTTTTGACTCATGTTCTTATTAGTTTTTACATTAAATCACATATGTATATATTTTACCCATTTCTTATACTAGGCTTAAAATTTCTCATATCTGGATTTTGTGTGGGTATACTTATGTTTTTTGTTGTTACTACTGACTTTTAGTGTGATTTCTTTTCTTGGGCATTTTGTAAATTAAAAAAACATCTTTATTATTGTGAGTTTATATTTGTTGGAACTCTACCAGTGGTCATTATGTATGCCCTAGACTTCAATTGTGTTCATGTGTGTCCTGGTTGTGTGTGCACGCACATGTGTGTTGGACAACGTATAGCAAAAATAAGGTTCTAGGACATTTTGAGGGACATACAATGGCAAAACTTTTCAGGAAATTCATTTTTTCTTTATACAAAAAGGTAAGAGAGGTAAGTCTGATGAAAACATTTAAACATTCTATAGCTGTATTGTTTGTGAAATATGTTTTTTTTTTCTATTGTGCCTATTTTTCTGTGTTACAGGTCTATGAGGTACAGTCTTTAACTCTTCAAACTTTGCCTTTATCATTTTCCTGTTTACTAAAAGTTTAAGCTCCTTTGATTCACAGATTTGTTTATGTTATACTGTGGATTCGAAACTCTCTTACTTCATAGCTTTATGTTCCAGGCTTGTGTTTGGCCTGAGATGATTTCTCTTCATTGCTTTCAGAGTATCTATTCATTTAAAATATGTTTATACTTTAATAATATATAGATTGATGAAGTTAGAATTCAGTAAACTGTTTCTTTAAGTTTAACCATTAATTTAGACATGTTTTTTATAACTAAGGTGAGAAAACAAAGATCAATTATCCTATGAAATCACGTGTTATAAAAGCAATTGTAGAAAATATTAATTCTCTCATCGATACAGACACATTTCTAGAATGTAGCACAATTGCCATACAAATTTGATTGAGCCAACTCAAAAAATTTTCACACTAGTCTAAAAGGAATTTTTCCTTTGAAGCAGGAAATTTGAACCATGAATAAGGAACAAAACTTTAAATAAAATGGAATATTTCCATGTATTCAGAATATAATCTGAGACATTATATTTGGAATTGCATTTGAAGTTCTTTTAAGATAAATTATTCTTAAAAAGTAAGAAAAAATATTCCTGAAATCAAAAGTTTTAACACACTACAGCTAATAAACATATTTAGAATGTGTAATTTCTCTTGACAGCAAATTGGAATACTTAAAATTTTTTGGAAGCTAATTGCACTCTCATTTAGTTTAATGAACATTTTCAGTAGCAATATTATGATTCATGTTTCTTTGGGAAAGAACAGCTTGATACTTATGAAGTGTTTAATTGTTCTGTGTAAGACATGTGGCTACTCTGGGAATTTTTTTTTAGCAATTAGCTCAGTCTTACATTACGAATTATTTCTTAAAGAAATGTAATCCTATATTGAGAATGTGTTAGGAATGTTTGGAATAAGGAAGCTGGTTTTCAACAACACCGTTACTATCCTAGAGAAAATTTTACTGGACTGTATTAGCTCTTATTCTTCTAATTTACTAGCAGGATTCCCTCTGGAAATTATGGTCAACTAGCCACATGACCATTTAACAGGGAAAGAGGGGAGGGAGAATCTCTCTCACACTCTTTAGACAGTTGTTTTACGTCACTTTGGTTTTACAGCTATTAAGCCATATTTGTAAAAGATATGATTTTATTTAAATGAATTATTATTAATATTAAAGTTTTAGGAGAGTCAAAATTGTTTAACCCTTTCAAGTCCAGAAACAATTGAGGGACAAAAGTATAAATTAAAATGTCATGAGATTTATTATTAATCAGGGGAATTAGTGAGCAGGGCTTATACCTATTTTTTAAATGGTACAATTCAAATTAGATAAATGTCCCCACACTCCCCTGACACACCCAAATATTTGTACATATTTTCCCTACTGAAAAATACTGGCTCGGTCAGAAGCCAGTATAAAGCCTCACTTTTCCTACTTAGTGCAAAGTTATGAACTGAATTTTACATTCTTTCCATCATTGAGCTCAATGAAGCAGAAATCTTCGACTATCCGTGCCACATGAAGTAATAAATACTACTTTTAAATGCTTTCTCGTTGTCAAATATTCAAAAATTTCAAAATAATAATTTGATTTGAATTTTTAATTTATATAGCTGTTTGAAAGTTTCTAGATTTCCTGCTATTATTATGTATGTTTGATAAAATCACTTTCAGAGTAATATATAATTTCCTTTATTATTTTTAAGTCAGAAAGCTACTTTATTACAATTAAACCAAACTATTTTCATTTGTAAATATTCATCTTAGATTCAGCATCAATATTATTTTTAATTGAACTTTCTACTTTTGAATAGTTCTAGATTTACAGAAAATTAACAAAGATAGCACAAAGAATCCCTTTATTATAGACTACCCATTTTTTTCTTATTCTACGTATCTTACACTAGCATGGTACATTTGTCACAAGCAATGAGCAGTTGATGATAACTTATTAGTAAATAAAGTTCATGGTTCATTCAGATATCCTTTATTTTTTACTGAATTTTCTTTTTCTGTTCCATCCATGATACCACATTTCATTTGGTTATCATATTTCCTTAGACTTCTCTTGGCTGTGACATTTAATTTGTTTTTCATGGATTTGAACCTTTTGATGAGTGGTGGTCAGGTATTTTACAGAACACTACACTTTGAGTTACCTGATATTTTCCATTGATTAGATAGAAGTTACACTTTGGGGGGAAGAAGATGATAGATGCAGAGTAATCCTCATCATGTCCTAATAAGGGTACACATTATCAACATGACTTATCATTGTTGATGTTAAACCTGGTCACCTGGCCAAGGTAGTGTTTGTCAGTTTTGTATACTATAAAGTTACACTTTTACACTTCCCCCCTTTTTTCCTACCATACTCTTTGAAAAGAAGTCATTCTGTGCAGCCTGTATTTCTTAAATAGTAGAGAATTATGTTTCACCCCTTTGAGGAGGAAATATCTACATATATGATTTGGAATTATTTAGCATGGGATATCCATCTATTTTCTCTTGTTAATGTTTTTATTCATTTATTTATATCAATAGATTCACGGATGCTCATTTTAAACTTTGGCTAGTAATCCAATACTGTATTATTTATGTTTTTGCTCAGATTTTTCTCTCTTTAGGCATTGAGAGCTCTTTCAGTTGGTGCCTGTGTTCCTTTGACATATTTCTATTATTGTATATTTTTGAGCACTTTTTACTGTCCAGCACTACAAGATGCTCTGCACTCATATATTCTGTCTTAGTCATAGAATCTTCCATTTGTCCAATTAGCCCCAGTTTCTTTTACCAGAGAATGATATTTGAAACCAGTTCTGGTTGCTGGATGTCTTCATTGCTACTGAAACATCTATTTCTAGTCCCTTTCAGATGACAGATAAAGGAAACGTGTGTATACTACCTGTGTATATACAAAAATCTATAAATATTTCTGCATGCATTTATCTGTGTCTATATTAAGTCTAACGTGGTTTATACTGATGTCACCAGTTGTAATACTGTGCAACATAGATCACTTCATCCTCCTTTTACTTGTCTGTAATCTATTTCTCCAACATTGACAATCCACCATCTGCCATCCATTTACTTAATTGTTCAATTCCATTATACATGTGCAGTGGTTTCAGAATCATTAACACACTTCTCTCTACAGGAAATAACTTTACAACTGAAGTAAATACTTACACACAGTTTTAATTTTTACAGTATCCACTCATATCCAAAATTACTTTGGTCAGCAAGTTTTCCATCTACCTCCTTTATTGAGGTTGTTTCATTTATTTGTAATACAGTTAGATTCTTTTGTCACATTCTGCAGTTCATTCTGGGATCCCTCCATCTCATAAATGTCTTCGTTTTCATTTGCATATATTCAGTCTCACTCTGTGCTGAGAAAGTCTATAGGTTTTGGCAAATGCATAGTGGTAGGTAGCTACTATAACGATATCATTCAAAATATTTTTAATGCCTTAAAATTCTCCTGTGCTTCACATATTCTAAACTCTCCACCCTGACAAACAAAAAAATAAAACAACAGAACAACATGTAACCACTACTCTGTTTACTATCTCCATAGTTTTACCTTTTGCAGAATGTCATACAATTGGAAACTCACTTATGTAGCTGTTAGAACCTGCCTTCCTTTAGTTAGCTATATGAATTTTAGATTTATGCTTGTTTTTTGTGTGGTTTAAGAGCTCACTTTTTATACTAAAAACTATTCCATTATATGGACATGCCATTTCTTTATCCATGTACCTATTAAAAGACATTTTGGCTGCTTCCAGTTGCTGGAGATTAAAAATAGACCTGCTGCAAATATTCACCTGCCAGTTTTTGTGTGTAGATAAGTTTTTAAATCAGTTGCGTGAATACCTAGGAGCATGATTGCTAATTATACAGTAAGACTCTGTTTGACTTTCTAAGAAATAACAAATTGTCCTTCAAAGCTCCTGTACCGTTTTGCATTCCAGCCAGCAATGACTAAGAATTTTTCTGGCTCCTTCTTTCTCTCTGACTGCTACTTCAGGAATTCCCATAACATACATTCCAAAACATCTAGATCCATTCTTAGCTATATTTAATTAAAGCATTTGTGAATATATAATGGACTGGTGGCGGGGTAGAAAAATATAAAGTAACAAATTTGATTGAAATTTGAAGTTAAAAGTAAAATAATGGTTGAATTAAAATGGGGCTAGATATGTCTTTAAAATGATGTCACTCACATGTAATATTGAGTAAGTTTTATCACATCACCAAACATTGCAAATTCCTTTAACATATTTACCAACTGATTTAAAGGCATAGAAATGTAGTTTATAAAATAACTTTAATAGCAAACAAAAGAAAAATAGCACAATGCTCTCATCCCAGTTTCCAATATAAATGTACATGCAAAATCATTAAGGAAAATTTAGGAAATCAAATACAGCAGGATAATAAAAGAAAAACAAGTCTTGATTAATTAGGAATTTTCAGCAATGTGAAGATAACTAGCCATAAAGCAATTTATTAATATTTAATGCTACGACATTTTACAAGAGGAGATCTTTACAATGCCATCTATATATTCCACTCCCAACATCTTTTTAAATATTTATCATTATATCCTGATAAATAACAAAACAGATAAGTCTGTAAGTATAAAATACCCTAGTATAGGAGGGGAGTTGGTAGAAAATGGGACGAGAGGTGTGTTATCCCACCTAAACAGTACATACCAAATTCCTAGGTATGTTTAAAAAAATTAGGAATGACAGAAGATCAAATATTGTGACACACAACTTTCTTTCCCTGCTATTGCACTATGCAAAAAACGTGCAGCTAGGAATGCAAAGGGGTCCAAACATTTCACTGATAATCTATAGTTCCAATATACTTACCCTTCCCATACACACTCACCTACACAAAATGAAAAAACCTCTATTATGTTTACCCAGAAATGGACCTTTGAAAACATTAACACAATGTATTTGAAGATATTGGGTATATGTTTGCTTAATGATCCACAAAATTCTCTTTAAAATATTATTTACTATGCTATTATAACTTCGCTAGCTATAAAATATGATTCCAGATCAAGAACAGTATCACCAGAAAATGGTTTCTATTGAATACTAAATTTACATGATATTTGATCCCAAGAAATATTTGAGCAGTATTAAGAAGATCCCTATTATTTAGGGGAAAAAAAAGAAAGCAAAAGGCTTTTGTGACCTTTGCTTTGCCTACTTTGTTGTTTTTGGTCACATTTTACGTATTACAAAGGTTACTCATGCACTAAAGCCAGTGATAAAATAAATTCATTAAAATTTAGAAGAATGTGCCAAATACATGTTTTTAAAGGGAATTTTTAAAATCTCATTGTTGTCTATTAAAAGCCTACAGTTCATTACAATTCACCTTCATATTTATTCTTGGAAATACTTCTCAGATGTTCATTGTGCCTCTCTACCTAATATATTTCAGTATGAAAACTTT
>NW_012148441.1:459998-473405 GCF_000956105.1 Propithecus coquereli
GGAGTACTATTCAGCTTTAAGAAACAATGGTGATATAGCACCTCTTGTATACTCCTGGATAGAACTGGAACGCATTCTACTAAGTGAAGTATCCCAAGAGTTGAAAAGCAAGCACCACTTGTACTCACCATCAAATTGGTATTAACTGATCAACACATAAGTGTACATATAAGATTAACGTCCATTGGATGTCGGGCAGGGGGGGGAGGGGGAGGAGGGGACGGGTATATGCATACACAAAGAGTGCAATGCGCACCATCCGAGAGATGGACACGTTTGAAACTCAGACTTGGGGCGGGGTAGGGCAACATACGTAACCTAAACATCTGTACTCCCATAATACGCTGAAAAAAAAAAAAAAAGAATACTACCAGAACCTTAGGAGCTTCTCTGTGTCACTTCCTGGTTCCCCTGGCTCCTACCTCAACCACGCAGGAAGCCTTACTCCTCAAAAGTTGATCAATCTCCTTTCATCTGGCACAACTAGAAAGGAAGAAGCTACCACTACTGACCTGTAATCTATTTCTCTCCTGATGACCAGTAAGCCACCCGCAATAGAAAGAAAAGAAAGGAACCAACTTGGCATAATCTCCTTTTAAACATGATAACTAAGTTTCTGGGTAAATAAGCTAATAGTATCTCCTAGGAAAAGGATACTTATCTATGGAATGCCTAAAAAGGACATCTCTGATTAAGAATTGTTTATAGATAGTAAGTCCAGAATCTATGAGTTAATGAGGCATGACCTTCTAGAAAACAGAGCATGAACAGTCACATGCAATGGAGATGTCTCAGACTACATGCTCTACTGTTGTGAACGTAAAACCACAGAACCTCGCTGGAGGTTTTGCCTATCATTTGAGACCAGATAATGTAGCTTTGCTGTGGGGAGAAAGAACGTAGAGAGCCACCCTAAATATGCTGGACTTATCCAAGCTATTGATTGCCTGTATTCTTGTCTTTACTAGTAAAGCTTTTTTTTTTTTTTGTAAGAGCTAAGATTTCTTTTAGTTTGATTTGGCAATTCAATCTTTTGTGTTTTGTTTGTATTATTTTATTTTCTGGGCTTTTTTGTTGCATATATAGAAAGAGAGTCTCTTTTTGTACTATATTGATCTCGAATCATGCAAGCTTGCTAAAACTCACTTAACAATTGGATTTACAGTGATGTTAATTGAATGTATACATTAGGAATTCTCAGAAATTTCTTGTTTTACAGTATCTGGGTCATTTGTGTTGATTTTTGAGAGGTTAGAGGAAAAATCAAATACTTGTTATCAAGTTACCATACTGGTCAGAAGTTGTGCTGAAATAAGATTGATTTAAATAAAAAATCAAAAGAAATAAAGTTTGTGTGGAAAAAGCACTTATTCTTTATTTTCTGCATTTGTGAAATGAGGAAAGCATTTATGTCTAACAAATTAGATTGTTTTGAGGATAAAATTATTTAAGATATATAAATTTCTTAGGATAGTACAAGAATTCTAATTTTTGCTAATACATGGTATACCATATTTGCTTATGTATAGATGATTATGAAGTGAGTGATATTTTGGGAAAAATGAGAAGTTAGAAGGAACTAAAGCAAAAAATTAGTTATCACTGAAAATGTGGTTATTTAATTTTATTACTATACTATAAATTTATTTATCATTATTTATGACAAAAATTATTTTTTTACAAAAATTGAAAAACAAAATGAGAAACATTAAATTTATTTTATTTTAGTTCGTGGAAGCTAACAACCCAATGAAGAACATTTTCATAGTCTCTTTTGACTATTTTTTGTCCTATCTATAAATTCCTATGACAAAAATATACAAAGTGTGTGCTGTATCTCCCTGTTACCTTTGCAGTTCCATCAGCTGCTTGATGCCAGCCAACATCAGTGTTTTCTAGTTGAAGAGTTATTGAATTCAACCCACACAGATAAGTAAAACAAGAGAGTAAACTAAATTGCATTATTTTTGTAGATTTTTTTTTGAGCTAGAAGTGAGGGAAATTACCTCAACTGAACAAAGCAGTAACATCTGTAAGTGACACAAACATGAATATTTCACCCAATAATGAGGCAAATTTTATTATACAGATGAGGATGGTGGAACATGGTGTTCTGTGGCTTCTACTCTAGAGTCAGACAGTTTAGACTCAACGCTAGCCTTAACGTCTATCTCTGGATGAAGATTTACCTAATGTTTATATGACTTCAGCAATTCATAAATATCTCCATATGTAAAAGCATATTAGTTAGCTATTTGATAGTTATTTACTATTTTTGGCCAAAGATTTTGAAAATCTTTAAATTAAATATCAGATATTGATGTTCCACATGGTCTTTAGACCTCCACAAGAAAAGCTGTGGTAAGTAATACATTTAATTTTCTTCTCCTTGGATTTGATAATTGGGGCAGGTTTATGGGTGGCAAGCAGATATCAGTTTAATTTAATTTTTTTTTTTTTTTGAGACAAAGTCTCGCTCTGTCCCTCAGGCTAGAGTGCAGTGGTGTTGTCATAGCTCACTGCAACTTCAGACTCCTGGGCTCAAGCGATTCTCCTGTCTCAGCTTCCCAAGCAGCTGGGACTACAGGTGCCCACCACTATGCCCAGCTAATTTTTCTATTTTTTGTAGAGAGAGAGTCTTGATCTTGCTCAGGCTGGTCTCAAACTCTTGGCCTCAAGCAATCCTCCTGCCTTGGCCCCCCAAAGTGGGCTACAGGCATGAGTTACTGTGCCTGGCCTTTATTTTTGGTTTTGAAGAATATTTTTACTTGATAATTTAAAATTTCTAATTAATTGTTTTCAAAAAATTGTCAGTGTGCCTAACCATAATTGTGTTATAAATATGTCATTATACTTTTCACTAAAATGTGAAGACACGATGATTAAAAATAGAGCAGATCTGAGAAATTCTGAATTGGCATGGCATATGTGTGGTCTTTAATGGTCCAGCATGACTAAGCCATTCAGAGGAATAGATATCAGTATTTCCCTTATGTTATACTCCCTAATTACTACTTTACTCATGCAATTTAATCATGTCATCATTTGCAATATATTTTTATGATATTCAACATATTTAGATGGCACAGATTAAAACTTTATGTTTTCCATTTTTTTATATTTTCATTTTCCTGTGGAGATTCAAATTTCCCAATGAGCAACCAGTACATTTGAATTACATAAATATTTTTCTGAACAAGTAATTTGTGTTTTCACTCTTTAAAATGACGAAGAGTCAGACATGTAGATAGTGTTATCTTTCAGGAAACGAGATCCACCTTTATTTGTTTTAGCATTACTTTTTCTGTACTGACAAATGAATAACAAAGCCCTTTTAAATATATTGTTTACTATAAAATCAATGTCCCAGTTAATATAAACCTCTAACAATGGACAAAAAAGTAGGAAGAAAGTTAAAAAATTATTTAAACTCTAGTGCAGTTTTCAAGTATGTATTATTTCTAATACAATTTGGACATTAAATCATAAATTCACTCTCAAAAGCTTCATTATGAAAGTGTTTCATGTAACCTGTTTCATTTTAAGCATGCCTGAGGCATGATTTGATAATGCTACTCATGGTTATATGTTTGCATCTGCTTGTGGAGAAAATAAATCAATGACAACATCTCAGGGAGATAACCTGTAAAATAGGCTTCACATGCTATTGAAAATGAAGCTCTCCTCTCAAGAAATAGTTTTATCACTATAAGCAGCAATCTGTTAAATTGTCAGCCTCATACTTCCCCCATTGATATAAAGTAACTCAAAAACAAAAACATATAAATGAGAGGGAAAATGTTTTGCGAAGTATATTTCTTCCTGTTTTGGTTGCATCTACTGTGACTAGAACAGACCACCTTTATCATTTCTTTGCCTATATGCAGAGCTGAAATTTGGGCAGCAATTTTTAGAGTTATGTTGATGGGGATAATCTTCTCCATGATGTTACTAGGCTCAAAAGCCTAGTGTCCCCAGGGTTGAATTTGGAAAGATGTAAATCGGTTCCCTAACACTACATTTTGCAATGTGTATATTAATAACTTGACATTTCACAGCTGTTTTAAAGGCTGTGCTTTAAAGAATGAAATATCAATCACAAATATACATCTACCCAGAAATGTCAAATCCCACCCAAATGAATACCACTGCAAATTAGCAGCAGGTCACATTGTTCTGCTGTCTTTCACCCGTGATGCATTTCCTTCCTATCCAGGTTAAGAGCTCCCCTGGAGAGGATTAAATCTATTTTCTATCCCATATAAAAGATGGGTAGTGAGCTGTTTTAATAACAGAACATGGTATCCAAATGCTAAATCTATTTGAAAGAGGCAGTGTGGTATAGTAAAAGAAGAAATTAAACTACGGGTCAAAATACCTGGATTGAATTCCCCAGCCTGTACTGAAGAGTTATTGGGATTTGGGCCTCTCATGACATCAGTTTTCACATCTTTAAAATTTCCCTCGCCTATTTCACAGAGTTATCTAAAATTGTCATGTCTATCTCAGAAGGGCTTGCAAAATATCATTAGCTAATAAACACTCAATATTAATTTTAAAAACTAGCTTAGAGAATTATAAGGGATCATTAGCTATGAACAGTAATGTTTTGTTTCTTGTATATGCATATGTCAGGGTGTGTATGTACCCTGTTCATGAGTTCATTAAAGGATCATTGGTTTGTCTCACATATGAGTAACACAGTGAAATATACTATCATTCAGTGATTGGTTCCATGTGAGTAAATAGAGGCCAAAGATACTTAATTACATTTCATGCCTAAAGGACCTATGTCATCTCTTCATTACTTTTTAAAATGTAATTAAGATTTAGTGTCTATAATATGTCCTTTCTGATTCCCAAATAGTAATTAACCCTTAGAATTCTTTAAAATATTTCTGTACTTTTACTATCTGAATAGAGTGTATATTATATTATATTAGCTATTGGGTTTAATTTGTGTCTTCCTGCTGGTCTGTAAAATACTTGAGGATGAGAAGAATATTTTATTCACTTGTATGTAGTTGGCATCAAGCATAGTAATCTATACACAGAAGAGATTGTATGCCAACATACTGAATGAGTAACTAAGACATACATTAATTGTGTGTTTTATTTAATCTTAGTCAGCCCTGGAGTCAACTGATATTTCTTGGTGTCTTTTTAAAAATTGTCAATATGAAGGATACTCTTAAGGAAATATATTTCACCATTTATCAGTGTTTCCATTTGAATGAATTATACTTAATCTTTCAGGAGCAAATATTTTGGAAAAATCTGTTCATGGAAGCATTATTTCTTTAAGTGAATTTTTCTTCAAACCATGTGGTACAATAACTTTATCTTTTTTAAGTTTTATAGTTGTTGCTTTATTAGTATAATGAATTTATCAAACACATGTGAGAGTTTCAAAATATAATGAATGCATTGTGTTCACATTACATAATTACTTTAATTGGAATTAATTTTCCATTTAGTGTTTACCATTACTATTTTATAAATTTTGATTAAGTTCTGTAATGGATTATGAAAAACAAGTTACGAAGTAAAATAAAAACGAAATCCTATTTCTTATGTGATAGTCAAGAGAATTTTATTCTAAGGAAGTCATAACAAGCCATCTTCATGTAAACTGGGGTAACGAATTGTAGATCATCCAAATAAGCTAGGAAGCATTAAAATTCATGAGAAGACATACACCCATAGAAATTATAAGAGTGAATTAAGAGTTCTGCTTTCATATTTCACAGAATTTTATTAAAAATGCCTTCCTCCATTCAGACTGCTATAACAAAAATTCCTTAAACTGGGTGGCTTATATAAAACTGAAATGTATTTCTCACAGTTTTGAAGGCTAGAAGTCCCAGATCCAGGTACCGACAGATTCAGCACCTGGTGAGGATCTCTTTCCTCATAGATAATGCCTTCTTGCTGTGTCATCAACTGGTGGAAGGGAAAATGTGTCTCACTACAACCTCATTTATAAGAATATTAATCCAATATATGTGGGCTTTGCCCTTAAGACCTAATCACTTCCCAAAGTCCTCACCTCCCAATACTGTCACATTGGGGGTTAGTATTTCAACATATGAATTTTGGGAGAACACAAATATCATATGATAGCAGAAAATATTATAAATGATCTATGATCTGTGACATCCCTCTCCATCTTTACAAGTACAACTATACAGAATGTCTTCATCTGTTAGTATCTCCAGAGCTGGAAATATATTTGTGTTTCTTGTCCTGGAACGAAATTAGCTTTACATAATTATCTCCACATTATACAAAAATAAGATCTTGTTTTAGATTCTTCACATTAATATAAAACCAATTTCGAAGGTATAATAATTAAATGGAGGTTTTCTGATACAGAGTAGGATTTTGCTGGTGTTCCTGTGAAGAATCAAATACAGGACAAGGCTGAAACTCCATAATTAAATTCAAAACCAGGATATTCTGATAGCCTACTAAGTCATAATTTGAAATAAAGATTATTTCTTTATTTCCTGCCAAGACATAATTACTAATTATTCTGGCTCAATTTTAGGAACACAGGCATGTATACTGTACTTCATATGCATACTTTTCTTTTCTCACTAAACATCAGGCAACTTTTAGGACCTAGATTGGTCCTCTAATTAAATTAATTTTATGGGGCTGGGATAGGGGAACAGTTTCTAGCACATTCACTATTACTTTCCTCCTAGTCACACACTGTTTTCTCAGAAGTAGGATTTAATTCTTTCTAATTAGGCATTTTTCACAGTTTCTAGTCCTGATTCATGTATCTCTGAATTTTAATTTTTTGAAAGTTGATAATATCTGAAGGGAAAAATTATGTATGGGTTAAATCATCTACAAAGTTAGAAGATGCTGGTAAAATTGGAATTGTAAATATCTTTTTGTAGATTATGACATATATGTGTGTGTGTATATATATATGCACATATATTTTTCAAAAGCTTTACAATATTCATCCATATTTTCAAAAAAATTTTACTTTTTTGAATTTATTTTGAAAAAATTAAAATATAACTTACATATCTAGATTTATGTATGTCATAGACTATTTAAAATAAAGAATTGGAAGCACTGAAATGTCCCCCCAAAAAAGGATATTTTAAATATATTAAGGTGCAATTAGAATACTTTTTAGGCATTTACAAAGGTATCATTCCTTTTTATAATAAACTATTAAATTTAAAAAAATGAGAATATTATATATTATATGACTGAAAATAAAACAAAGGGATTGTTAGTAAATAAGTATGTAGATATTCTTAACTACATGTAATTGGTAAGGGAATTAATTTTTGCTTGTCTGCACCTTGTTTATTTTTTAAAATAAACATATATATCTTTTGAAATTAAAATTTTTGATTGAAAGTCAACTAAAGAAAATAGTTCTTCTGAATAAGAAGTGATATTCATATAATTTGACAATGAAATCCCACTAACAGAAGTCATCCTAAGAGAATAAAAGAACTATTCACTAAGATTTATGCAAAATGATAAAGCCATTTTATTTATAGAAGTGAAAATTAGAAATAAGCTGAAAATACAATATTAGAAAAAAAATTTTAAAGACTATATGGTAAAACTTAGTGAAATATAACTCTTAAAATATATATTTCAGAACATTGTTAATGGCATAAACAATGAAGTGATGACTGAAAACAAGACTACAGACCGATATTTATAATGCCTAAAATTTTTCCTTTTTTAGTCAATATACAATAAGAAGAAATAAAAAAAAAAACTAACTATAATAATGAGATGATATTGGCATTAAGATGCCTATCTAATTTAAAAAGTTTTAAAATTTAAAACATTCACATTTAGAATTGAGCACATAAAGTATTCATATATATAGATAGAGAATATGCAAAATACCATTTTGAAAAACAAACTGGATAAAAATTCTTTCATGCATTTGACATGTTTTCAAAAACAATAGTGAAGTAATAATAATTGTTGCTCTCTCTATGCTAGAGTACTAGTACTTCCTATCACTAGTAATATTTCCATTATTATTGCTATTTTGGTCACTATTATTAAGAATACAGTTTATTAAATAATATCTTCTCTCTATTAAACCCCTTAATTCTTATAATGACGCCATGATTAAGTTTTGATATTGTGTATTTTTTTTGTTTTATTTTTCATTTTTATTATTAATTTTTTTTTTCCTACAAATGGATCTTGCTGCATTGCTCAGGCTGGAGTGCAGTGATTATTCATAGGTGCGATCATCGCACACTACAGCCTCAAACTCTTGGACTCAAGGGATCCTCCTGCCTCAGCTTCCTAAGTATCTGGGACTATCGGTGCACATCATTGTGCCAGCTGCCTTTTAGCAGAAAAGAAAGTTATGGATTTGTTTAGAACCTTGAATAAATTGACAAAAATAAATGTACTTATTTTCTTTTTCCCTCCACGTAAGCTCATTCTTATATTGATTTGCAAAGACTCCATGTATATTTAAAATTTCATAAGGGATTTACATGGATTGTACAAATCAAACCTGTCAGAAACCCTTCTATTCTTATAAAATATTTGAGCATTCACACTGTATTCCATTAATAGGTGCCACTGAGAGATGAAAATAGCAACCACGAGGCATGGGCTCACTCTATCTCCACTTACCATTTTATGTTCTTGGTCATGTCGCTCAATTTCTTCTCCAGTAAAAGAGGAATGCTGAGGCACATTGTCACAGCTGGGTGAGAAAACAAAGGCTGATGGCAGTGAGTGGCAAATAGTGGGAGGACAATAAATGCTAGATGTTAGTAACTGTAGTGCCAGTAATAGCAGTGGCAGCAACAGCATTAATAGTATTTATCTTTGGGTATGATAAAAAATATTTTGGGAGCCTGTAAATCCATGCCAACAAGTCTATTCCTGAAAGTATGAAAGTTATGAAAAATGATCACATAAAGACATTTTTAAAAAGCAGTATTTTTCTAGCCCCCATGTTATCTACTAATCAAATATTCCTGACATCTTCAAATTCTTCCCAATTGGTTATAATTTGTAATAAGGATGTTTTACTTGCATTTTTCAAAAATAATTCATTTGCTACTGGATAGACTTCTGATTCTTCCAAATTTCCTCTTTGTACTCATATCACTCTCTAATGCCCGGAAAAAAAGATTTTCAAGCGGATGCTGCTGATATCCGATTCAAAGAAGGCCTGACCTTCCATCATTTCCGAAAGGGAGGAGGTGACCTGTGTCTCAATGCAAACAAACTGTGATGTGATAGCACTTTGAGTGTGACAAATGTTAATAGATAAAACCTACATTCAAAAACAAAAAGGTTTTTGTGATTCTCAATAACTTTTAGGAATGCCAGAGGGTTCAGAGGGAAGTGAAACTGAATGGACATGTTCTTATTTATAGGAGAAGTTATGGAAAAGTACCGCTGGAATAACAGGCCACAGGGGGTCAGTTTTGTGGGAATTGACTAGTTGACAAGCTTCACTTTTAAATGCACAACCGAAGTTTCCTGTCAGTTGAGCAGCAGTTGAGCCAATAACCAAGAGGTACCCTTATGATTTCCATCTTTGGCCTCTACTATCCTGTAGGACAAAGCCCATATTGGCCTTTTGACTCATGATGAGTAACTGAGGGCGGGGGGAAGAGGATCAGGGAAGATTTGGCTCATGCCACCACATCCTTTTTCCTGAAGGCTCAATTATTAAGCATTATATTTGAACTGCTTCAGTGGACAGATTACACTTCCTGCTCTTCAAATCTGCTATATCTCTGGCTAATTCACATGTTAGACAGAAAAGTATAGAAGAGACTAGAAGGATGTTTAGTTTTTGTTAGCTTTAATTTACACATTCTTGTATAAAAGCTTAATTTCTGGAACTTTCTGAGATGAATTTTCAGAATGAAATACCATGTTCTACATTTTTGATTCCTCAAGGTTATGTCTAACCTTCATTTAACCTTTGCACCTACTGCAGAACCTAGAACTGATTCTACATATAATGAATATATACTAAAAGCGTTAATCATCATCTTTTTTTTTCTGTGTACATTTCTTGGAGGTACAAGGCATAACTCAAATCAGGAATATACTTTAATTATATTCATTCTTTCAATTAAAAACAAAAGGCCCAAACAGCTCTGATACTGCTCTTGGACAATGAGTTATTGTAGCTACATAAGAGTTAACTGCTTGCAGAATTTCTCTTATGGCATTGTGATATTGAGCTGTATATCTTTGTCTATTCACCTGTCTTTGTAATAGCATTCAGCATTTCTCTACCCACCAGCATAACCCTTGTTTTATACAAACTTAGTTTTATCTTTAAAGGCCATAGGGACTTACATCAATCACTCTTGCTCCCTAATTTTACAAACAGTAAAATCCGGCAATGTCCCCTCCTCTAGTTTGTTATCACAATACATGCTTGCAATCTTTAATGAGTTTGATTCTAAATCTGAACGTGCTTCATGAAGCAAAACATTTTATGTTGTAGCTGAGTAGCAACTCCTCTTATTAAATAAAACTAGTGATATTCTGTAATAGATAACAGTTTGAGAAAATTTTCATACAAATTGAAGGAGTAGATAGTAGAGAGACTGTTCATTCAAAACACAGTTCATAAAAAAATTAGCCATTATTTTCACACCATATGTCCTGCCTATAAATAGTTTTATTATTCTTAATAGTAGAAACAAAACATTTAGATTGTTTCTATTAAATTTCTGGCTTATTTTCAAAAAGATAATCTCTAGATTTAAAAAAGAATAAACTTAAGAAGTGCTTTGAGGTCAATGGCTCTTGCTGTGTGACAAGTAAACACCAATTATATATTTGTCCTTGTTTTACACCTTTCCTACAAGGATGGAGTTTACTACATCTCAGAGAAGATGTTATCTATTTTCATACACAGAACAATTTGAGTTTAAGATAGCCCAGCCAAGATAGCTAGTTATATTCTCTTGCCTATAAAATACTTTCAGTTTCCAGAAGCTCTTCATGCTTGTTCAAATATTCTTCCTTGATGGCAATAGTACTAAACATAAGATATCCCAAAAGATATCTACTTTAATAATTCAGCAATCAATTTAATGCAAATTTTAAAGAATTCATCTTATTAGCCTTTTTTTTGTTTAACTCAGGGTAATAGGTGCAGATTATAACCATCTTATACATATATATATATATATATTATAAAATATATTACATGCAGAAATCGTGATTAAAAGCTTTAATTCCTCTTTCAAAGAGACTATTAATTCTGATTAATTATGTTGTTGAAAGCTTTCTTTCTGTATTTTCACCAAAAAAGAGCCCAGACTAGCAACTGACACTTGAACCTCTCTAATGCTATTTCCTTTCCTCTTTACAAATGTTAATGACTAACACTTACTCAATCTTTTTTCTCTAGCATTTAGTAAAGCTATCGAATGCTGTTTGTATTTTGCTTCTGGAATCACTGATTTTGTTTTGATGACTTCCATCCCCACCCCATCCACTATCAAAAAAAAAAAAAAAAAAAAAAAAACTGTTCCACTGTCAGCATCATCACCATAAACAAATAAATGAAAGAACAAGGGATAGGCTTGGGAACCTTTTCAGAAAATTTCTAGCCTTTTCCGGAAGCACTGCTCTTCCAATATGATCTTTTGCACAAATAGAGTTGACCATTTCAGAAAATAGAGACCTAAAACTGTTCATTCTAAGAAAAATTTTAAGGTAAAACAAGGACTGTGTGACAATCTCAAGAGCTAAATTTTCAGAAATAAGAGAGACTTATTTTATTTTTTCTACAAGTACTGCATAAGTTGACTTTAGGGGACTGGAATTGGCAAAAATTGAAATAAAGTTATGAAATTTTGAGTTAAAACAGGCTGGATTTCATGACATAATACTTATAAATTCCATTATTTCAATACTAATTTTCAAAAAGAGAGGTTTAAGATGAATATCGATACCAACTCTAAAATATAAAGCAGTATTTTCTTTAAGCCACCTCATCTTAGAGATATAAGTTAGAGTAATAAAGTGTGATCCATACATCATTACACAGCTCAGATCCAGCCCCTGATTCCATGGAATACTACTGCTGAGATTAAAGAGAAGGAAATGACAAAGTGTTTAGCATTACAATGCCTCACAAT
Organism: Propithecus coquereli; assembly: GCF_000956105.1. NCBI lineage: Eukaryota > Metazoa > Chordata > Mammalia > Primates > Indriidae > Propithecus > Propithecus coquereli. The sequence goes on from NW_012148441.1 coordinate 472,142, forward strand.
ATTTTGTTATAGTCTATGTCTCCTATACTATGCCAGTCCTTCAGAAGAGTATTATAGTCTCCAATGAAAATATCTGCACACCTATTACCACACCCTGGCTGCTCAGGTAGTGGAATGTTCGTTCACCTGCAGTATCCTTTTATGTGTCTATGTCTGATATCACATAAAATAACTTTCGCATAGACACATGCCAAAAAGAATTTTTTCTTCTTTCTCCCCTCATTATGATGTTTTAGATAAAGGGTTTCTTGTTCCCAAGTTCTCTGCAAAAATTATGTTCACATATTTCTTCTCCATTTCCATAAATAGCAGCTATTCAAAGCATGAGCATCGATCTTATGCTTTCCTTATAGATATTCCTTGGTAATACCCTATAAAAACAAAAAGTTCTGGGAAAATAACTTAAAGGCAAGAGAGGTAAAGCAAAATATATAAGCTTCTGCAGTGAAAAATTCCTTAAAATGGGCTCCAAAGATGAAAATTGCCAGTTCATGAGTTTATGACGATCATATTTTAGATTTACTAAAAGTCTCCACATAGTGTATATGGATTATCTATGGTTTTTCAGCATTCAGAGCACTAAAAAACACATAGGAAGGTATTAGCTATTTAAGTTGTAGCTCTGGTATAGCTAAGACACTAAGTCGTACTCTTCCTCCAATAAGATATTTTCAGTCCCTAAAATGTCCAGATGCTCACCGAAAAAGCCTTCTTTGACTATAATAAAGGATACTCTTTGTTATTGATTCTTAAAAAAAAAAAGAAAAAGAAAGAAAAGAAAAAGCCTTCGTTGAAGGCAATAGCACTGAGCAAGAAGTCTTTTTTCTTTTTTTTTTTCTTTTTTTATTTCAGCATATTATGGGGTTACAGATGTTTAAGTTACACATGTTGCCCTTGCCCTCCCAGCAAGTCCGAGTTTCAAGTGTTCCATCCCTCTGGTGGTGCGCATCGCACTCTTTGTGTATGCATATACCCCTCCCCTCCTCCCCCCTCCCCACTGTCCAACAGCCAAAAGATGTTATTCTTATCTGTGCACTTATGTGTTGATCAGTTAATACCAACTTGATGGTGAGTACATGTGGTGCTTGTCTTTCCATTCTTGGGATACTTCACTTAGTGGAATGTGTTCCAGCTCTATCCAGGAGTATACAAGAGGTGCTATATCACCATTGTTTCTTAAACCTGAATAGTACTCCATGGTATACATATACCACATTTTATTAATCCACTCATGTATTGATGGACACTTGGGTTGTTTCCACAT
>NW_012148441.1:475956-484661 GCF_000956105.1 Propithecus coquereli
AGTCTGTTCTTCTTTTTCCAGTTCTTTGAGTCGATTCATTTGGTTTTCTATTTGTGATCTTTTTGACTTTTGGATATAGGCATTTATGGAAATAAACTTTCCTCTCGGGACTCCTTTGGCTGTGTCCCACAGATTTTGATAACTTGTGTCACCTTTGTCATTTAGTGCAAAGAATCTTTTGATTTCCATGTTTACTTCGTTGTTTATGAAGGAATCATTCACCAGAAGGTTATTTAATTTCCATGACTTTGTGTAGCGATGACAGTTTATGTTGCGGTTGATTTCTATTTTTATTCTATTGTGATCTGAAAAGAGGCATGGTATGATTCATATTTTTTAAGATGTGCTTTTTGTCCTAGAATATGGTCAATCTTAGAGAACGTCCCATGAGCTGATGAGAAGAACGTATATTCGGTGGTTTTGGGGTAGAATGTCCTGTAAATGTCAGTCAGGCCCATTTGTTCTAGAGTTCTGTTTAGGTCTATTATTTCTTTGTTGATTTTCTGTTTGGAGCGTCTGTCCTTTGCTGTCAGTGGGGTGTTGAAGTCTCTGACTATTATGGTGTTGCTGTCTATCAATTTGTTTAGCTCAAGTAGAGTTTGCTTTATGAATCTGGGTGCACCTAATTTGGGTGCATACATATTTAGAATTGTTATGTCTTCTTGTTGAACTGTACCCTTCACTATTTTATAGTGACCCTCTTTGTCTTTCATTACTTTTGTTGATTTAAAAACTGAGTTATCTGTGATCAAAAGTGCCACACCAGCCTTCTTTTGGCTCCCATTTGCTTGAAATATTAATTTCCACTCCTTTAGCTTGAGTCTAAATGCATCCTTGCAGGTTAGATGCATTTCCTGGAGACAGAAGATGCTTGGCTTGTTTTTTTTTTTTTTATTCATTCGGCCCGCCTATGTCTCTTGAGGGGGAGTTCAAGCCATTCACATTTATTGAGAGAATCGATAAGTGAGGTGAATTACTGTTCATTCTGTTGGGTTGTATTTTGTTGCTTTGTTTTCTCTCTTGAACCATTGTGGAATCTACGCTTTGATCTTTAACTTTTGAGTGGTTTTACATTCGTGCGTGTTTATCGTACTGATCCTTGTGTAATTTTGTTTTGAGTACTTCTTGGAGAGCTGGTCTTGTCTTGGTGAATTCCCTCAGTCTTTGCTTATCTGAGAATGTCTTTGTTTCTGCTTCATATATGAAACTTAGTTTTGCAGGGTACAAGATTCTAGGCTGGGCATTATTCTGTTTCAGAAGAGTGAGAATGGGGCCCCAATCTCTTCTTCCTTGTAGTGTTTCAGTTGATAAATCTGGATTTATTCTGATGGGCTTTCCTTTGTATCTTACTTGTTTCTTTTGCCTTACAGCTCATAGAAGGGCCTCTTTAGTGAAAATTTTGGTCAATTGGATGACTGCATGACGTGGTGTCTTCCTATTTGCATTCAATCTCCCTGGGGTCTGTTGAGCTTCTTGTACCTGTATATCTAGATTTTTTAGCAAGGCCTGGAAAATTCTCCTCTATTAATTCTTCAAATAGCTTATCCAGCCCTTGAGTGTTTTCTTCTTCACCTTCTGGAACCCCTATCACCATCAGGTTTGGTTTTTTTTCACATAATCCCACAGTTCTTGTAGGCTTATTTCTTTTGTCTTAATTTTCTGCTTGATTTCTGTGACTGACTTATTTAATTGGAAGGAGTTGTCTTCAATCCCTGAGATTCTCTCTTCTGTTTGATGTACCCTGTTCTTGAGGCTTTCCATGGTGTTTTGTAGTTCCCTGAATAAACCCTTCATTTCCAGGAGATCGGTTTGATTTTTCTTTAATATTTCAATTTCTTTAGTGAATTTTTCTTCCAAGTCCTGGATTTCTTTGTGGTTTCTTTGTGTTGGCTACCCATTTTTTCTTGCATATCATTCAGTTTTCTTACAATCCATGTTTGAAATTCTTCTTCTTTTTAGTGTTCTGAGTTTGGTTAATTTCCATTGCTGGAGAGCTGTTGTTCATTTTTGGGGGTGTGCTTTCCGTTTGAGTCTTCATACTTTCAGAGTTCTTTCGCTGGTTCCTTCCCATCTGGATCAGTTGTTCCTTCTTGCCTTTAGATTTTCGTTTGGATAATGACACACTCTGTTTAGTCTCTGAGCCAGGAGGTGGTGTTCGTGGGTGAGATTTGACCACACTCTTTATGATGAATCAGTAGATGCAGTAAAAGGGTGTGTAAGATGACCTCCCTGTCAGTAGGTGGCATTTGCTGGGAGGAGCGAACTGCAGTGCCGTCTTTGGGGCCAATAGTCAGCTCTTGTTCCTCTAGAGAGGCCCTCTTGTGCCTCAGCTGGTGGGTGGGGCCCTCGGACTTCCAGGTGTGTCCTTATTCTCCACCTCAATGGAGGCAGTACTGGGAGTGAGTCTGGGAAGGGCTGTGTTGGGTAAGCCTGCCCTCAGGCTCCACAACTGCTGTTAGCAGGGGTCAAAAGTCTGTTCTTTGTTTCTGTGCAAAGCTGCCGGGAGGGGCTGAAATGGCACCACTCAGCTGAAAGTCTGGGCTTGGGCGCTGTCTGAGACCCACACTCTGGAGCAGGTCTCATTCCCCTCCACCCTCCCCCTCTCCCTGGTCTCTCCCCAGGCCTCTGCCGGCAAGCAGGACCTCAGGCCGCTGGATCTCCCTTGGCTGTGACGCGGGCTGGGAGTTTCCCTACCCAGGATCGTAGCCTGAGCTGGGTGCACCGTCCTGTTTTGTGAGGAGGGTTGCTGCTCAGGCACGATGATCAGCCCCCGAAGGCACACACTCCTCAGTAGGCTCTTTCACAGATCTCCCTTCTGTGCCCTGGGGCAGTGTGATCGTGACCTGGGTGTAGGGGGTCTGGCCTGCAGGCCTGTCCCCTGGGCCCTGGAGATCAATCCCTGACCCTGCCAGGGGGAGGAGTGCTGGTCTTGAATCACCTACAGGGTGCCCAAGCTGGATCTATTTCACGCCACCTTGGGATTTGCCCTGCTCTCCTGGAGTCTCCAGGCAAGCAACACCAGGGAGGGCTGGCAGATAGGGAACTCACAGTCTGAGTACCCTTCAGTCTGCTGTAGGGCCCCAAAAGGAAAGGTCCCGTTCCTTGGAGATGCCTCCGTGTGGTGGCTAAATTGTCTTTCTGGGCACTCATGGGTAGGGAGGGGAAAGGAGAGAATGGAGCACTATGGCGTCTGTGGATAGGCTCAGGTCTGTGCCTGGGGAGGTGCTCCAAAGGGGCTGGGAGCCCGGCGCTGAGTCCGCAAGAGGCCACTGCTCACTGGCGGCAGCCGTCTCTGGGCTGTTGTCGGCAGGTCTCTCCAGCTGCTCAGGAGCCCACCAGCAGTCCGAGATGCAAGGAAGGGGGAAGTTAACCCCTCCACCTACCCTTGTCGCTGGTCTCCAAGCCTCTCAGGACCTTGCTCCTTCCAGTTCTCTTCCGCAACGTCTTCCGGTGGAGTCTCTTGTAGTTTCAGGCACCCTTCCTTTCGCCCCTCACCTCATCTATGTTTCTCTGCTAGTTTATTTCTTTTCTCTTTCTTCTAAAATTTGTCTTTTATGCAGAGACACTCTGACTCGTGGCTTTTCTCGTCTTCCATCTTGGCTCTTCCCCTGAGCAAGCAGTCTTTTACTTGGTATCAGGCAACTATTTTGGCCCATATGCTGGTGAAAAATTATTTTAGAAATAAAAGAAGGACAGAATAAAAACTTAGAGGAGATTGTTATAAATGATCTTTCTAAAGTTTTGTTTAAGATCTTTTTGATAAGTCCTTATCTTCAACAGAGTCATTTTGGGGTGAATGCCAATCCTTGTGTTTAAATATAGTCTACCCACAATGATGGGCCTATATTGTTTGTGGTATGTTTAAAAGTATATGTTCATCTTTTTGGATGAACTGGCAGTTGGCAAGAGCCAAATGTATGAGCTGAAAACTAACTTATGAAAAAGTCAGCCACACAGATTAATATGTCATTTAGCAATACATATTTCTCTGGCTCAATACCTACTCTGCTGAACTCTTTCTTGATCTTTCCAGAACAGCAAAGATGTAATTTTCAGCTAGTTTCCTTAACAGCGGTCAATTATAGAATACCCCTGACCTAGTCACTGATCTCATTCTCTGCACAGGCACTTTCCAGAAATTGAGAGTGCAGACTTGTAACTTTTACTTTTAGACACATCTTTAGAACAACAAGCAATAGGAAAATAAAGAGAAGAAGGAGAGAAGGAAGGAAGAAAAGAAAAATAGACTTAGGGCATTAAAAATTAAAATGCAAGATAAAATACAGATGCGGTCAATATTTTTAATGCAGTGACAGCTTTATACAAATAATTTTGAAAGCGTGTAGAAAATTGAAAGTGTCGAACAACCTTTAAACAACTCAGGTAAAAAGAGAAAATATTTACGACAGAGAATTGGTAAACTTCTTTCTTTGCTGCCATGAAGCCAATATCTTTAAAAGCAAATTTAGATACATACATATATACAGAGAAATATGTGTGTGTGTATATATATATATATATATATAAAATAGGAAATTTTACTAAAATGTTTATAGTTTATACAAATTGATTTTGTGAAAGGAATAAAAGGAATGATAGTTGATAGTATTTTATATTTTATCAAAACATACTGGTATATTAAACTTAAAAATATATATATTATAATAAATATCAGTTTGATATAGTTGAAAAGCTGTAAATAATACTTTAGCCAAATTGATTTATTAATATTTACTAAATACATTTTTCTGTGTAGAAGAACTACAAAACAAAAAAAAGGAGTGAATGAAAGTAAAAAGGGAATTATACATTGTTTCTGGGTAGAGGACCAATACACATAAATCAAAAGTGTTCATTAAACCAACAGTAATCATTTAGAAAATATAAAGTACATAATTTGAAAAGAAATTCACTTATACTGGCAAGCAAAAATATTACCTAGAAAGAATACATTTTTAAATTATGATTTACAAATAAATTTCTTAAACTGCACATACAAAATTACTTTTATAAAGCAGAAAGTAAAATCTAATCAAGGCATTCAATGAAACCCCAGTTGAAAACGACAAATCATAACAAAAAATATATTAAAATTAAAACACAAATGAAATACTGAAAAAAGATAGCTGTAATGTATGTAACAGACAATAGTGCCCCAGACATTTAAGCTATTTGCAAAACAATACTAAAAACAAAGCAAAACAACAGAACAACAATGACAACTACAAAACTAATAGAGAAAAAACTAAGCTGGCCATCACAAAAGGAAAGAATTAGAATAGAGATTAAGCATATGAAATCTGCTTAAAGGCAGTGAAAATATTAAACAATGCACCATTTTCAGGCAAAAGCTTCAAAGTGTAAATAGTATGGAGCACAAATTAAAATTCATACATTAATAGTGAGAATGTAAATTGAAACAGTCAATATGAAAAGCAACTTGGTAATATTTAGAAAAAATGAAAATACCCATTTCTTACAATAGACCACAAAAGACATGGTCACTTTCTTTTTAATTTTCTTTAGATAATTAATTACTTTAACATGTATTGGGGATCTTTCCAACTTGTGTTTTATGATTATCTTCTGAACATTAATAAGGTAAGAAATGTATTTGAATGTTATGCTACCCTATATTCCGTACAGACCTCAGATAGAGCAATCACGTTTTGTCCTTATCAATCAACCTGCATTGACTAGGTCCCAACTCCACTTTATTTTTGTCTCCCTTTATGTGTGATATCCATTACATCTTTACAGGATTCATTTTTGCAGTCACAATCTATTTAATCTGCAAATGTTGGCTTTGAGCCATTCAAAAGCCATAGATAACCCTGTCCCACTACCCAACCCTAAGTATCAAGTTAGTCATTCTCTGGAGAATAGAACTGCATTCCTAGGAGATATGAAATCCAGAGTCCCTTTTAAATCCCTTCTCCATTTGTTGTTTTCTGGCTTTCGTTAACTTATATTCACATTTAGATAAAAATTGGATAGGGGGTTTCTTCTGTCCCATGGTTAATTTGCAAATCCCTTACTTCCTCATAATGATTTTCATTTGATTATAAAAATCACTTAATCTTGTATATATTGTGGTGATTTAAATATTTTTGATGATGATACAATTTTTTTTCAAAATACTCAAGGAAATTGATGCTTTTATAATTATGATATGAATTTCTATTTCACTTACAATATTTCTTCTTCTTGCATATACTTTGATATTAATATATCTACACCAGATTTTTAATAATTAATATTTTCCTGGTCCATATATTTCCATGGAATTTGTTGAAGACAAAAATAACTCCTTTCTTGCCCTCTTGTATTAGGCAGAATACATATATATATATAAATAAATAAAAAATAAATATATTATACATATATATATAAAGAGAGAGAGAGAGATCAAACAGTTTGAATAATAATAAAAGATAAAAGCTTTTGGTTAATTGTGGGACATAATGACCGTGTCCTATTGGAACAAACACTGTTAGATGACTACATAAAGACTACATAGAAAAGCTTATTTTTTGTATGACCAGATGGACGTGGCATGAATGAGGTCCAAAAGAATAAGAGAATAATATGAAGAGCAAGAGAAGAGGCAGAGAAAGCCTGCAAATAGCATGTCTATTCTTTCTCCTCCTGCAGAGAGAAGGAGACATACTTTCCCTTCAAGATAAACATGAGAAGCAAGAGATGAGTTCTGCCATAACAAATGTAGTCCTATGAGATGGTATTATCTTTGTGTTACAGATGGGAAGTTTGAACCTCTTAGAGTCAGATCAATGGCTCTGTTCATATAGCTAAGAATCGAGGAAGCTAGGATGGAAGCCAGGATCACCTGGACAAGCATCATGCCTCACTTGGAAAGTCCACAATTCATGTAGGCATTCATTTACTTATGCATCAAATATGAGACACTACCAAGTAAATGATTCAGCACTTACAGCTGGAGAAAATGTGAGGGAAATAACAAAAACTGTGCCTTCCCTTATAGAACATATGGTATAGTTGAAAATTCATTTGAAATGCTCCATGATAAAGTGTTGTGATAATCAGGTTTGGCATGTTATACAACTGCATGAGAGAGTACATAATCTTCACCTAGGGGCATCATACAAAGCTAGTGAAAGGAAATTATCCCTCCACAATGAGTAAAAATTGGCAAGGTGAATGGATCATGGATGGAAGTGGAAGTAGTAGTAAAAAATAACATTTTGTGCAAAACATGGCATAAAAGAAAATATGGAGTCATTCAGGAAATGAAAGACATTTAATTTTGGTAAATACTAGATTACTTGTAGAGTTCATTTATCAAAGGCAGGAAATGAGGTTGAAGAGGCAAGCAGAGCCACATTATTCCTGGCCATATAAGCCCTGTCAAGGATTTGGGACTTCATTTTATAAAGCAATAAAAAACCCTTGAACCATTTTATAAATAAAATAAAATTCGATCTTACTTGCATTTTAAATGATTTTCTTTATGTGTAGTTTGGAAAACGGATTAGATTAAATTAAGACTCAGTTATAAGAAAATAATTAGGAGGAAGTTAGCAGCAATGCAAAGAAGAAATGATGTCGGACTAGACTAGCCAAGTGTCCCTGTGAATAGAAAAATATGGATAGACTCTGAGAACACATAGAAAATAGAAGAAAGGAAGAACTTTGACATCATTTGGAAGTTGGAAGAGGAATTGGAAGAGAAATTCTGAGTTTTCTCTTGGAAGTAACAAATTGGTTGTAGCCGTATTCACTCAGGTAGGAGACTTATTTGGCACAATATAAATGCAATTTCTATATTGGACATGATTTTGTGGTAGCTACAAGTCATCCAAATGTAGACATAGAGTAGGAAAATGAATAGTCTGATTAAAGTGATGCCATCTAAAATGGTGATACTGATTTGAACGATATAAATTCAATTCAGGGAAGAATGCTAACAAGGAGCAAACGAAAGTGGTAAATGAAAAAAAGACAAAAAAATTAAAGAGAAGGCAAATATGAGGAAAACCGGAAAAGTGATGGATTGTAGGAAATAAGCAGGGTTGTAAAAAGAATACCAGTGATTAATGATGCCAGATGTTATGGGAAGATTAAGTATGATGAAATAATGAAACTCAAAAGAAGAAAAAAAGATAAGCTTAAGAGTAGTATGATAGATTAAAGAATACCATAAATTCTTTACTCTCCATCTGGTTAAGAATATCATAGAATACTACTCACCCATAAAAAAGAATGAAATTGTGCCTTTTGCAGCAACATGGGTGGAACTGGAGGCTGTCTCCTAAGTGAAATATCTCAGAAACAGAAAGTCAAAAACCTCATGTTCTTACTTACAGGTGGGAGCTAAACAATGGGTACACATAAACATTAGAGTGGAATAATATACTGGAAACTCAAAAGGTTGGAGGATGGGAGGTGGGTGAGGGACAAAAAATTATCTCTTGGGTATAAGGCATACTATTTGAGTGGTGGGTACACTGAAAGCCCAGACTTCACCTTTGCACAAAATATGCATGTAACAAATCTGCACTTGTGCCTTCTAAATCTTATAGAAGAGTAAAAACAAAGCCTTGTAGCCCGTACCACACCTACTAGAATTCTTAAGACACCTAGTAAGGGCCGGGCGCAGTGGCTCACGCCTGTAATCCTAGCACTCTGGGATGCCGAGGCGGGTGGATCGCGCAAGGTCAGGAGTT
>NW_012148441.1:484968-509284 GCF_000956105.1 Propithecus coquereli
AAAAAAAAAAAAAGACACTTAGTAAAAAGTTATCTACCTTGCTGGAGAAAAAATGTGGAGAGTTATTGAAATTACATGGAGAGGGAAAAAGACTCAGCCTTCCAAGTTTTCCCGCAAGGCATGAGACTTATGAATAAAGACACCTTAGAAGCCACTCCCCCTCCCCTTCAGCCCAACTGCCATCTAAATACCATTAAGGCACCCAAATCAATGCTTTGAGGAACAGAAAATAATGTGCCCGCTAAACCCTGATTAAATCCATGACTCTTATAGTCATGACATGTAGTTAAATGGCAGGTTTTTTAATCTACTGCTAAATTTTGGTGTACTTTTTTATTTAATATAGCAATGGATAACTGGAACATATCTTGGAAGTGGGGTGTTTCCTTAACAAAAACCTGTAAGATCAACCTGAGCAAGAGTGAGACACCATCTGTACAAAAAGTACAAAACTTAGCAAGATGTGGTGGCTCATGGCTGTAGTCGCAGCTACTCAGGAGGCTGAGGCAGGAGGATTGCTTGAGACCAGGAGTTTTAGGCTGCAGTAAGCTATGTTGACTCCACTGCACTCTCTAGCTGGGGTTACAAAGAGAGAAAGACCCTGTCAAAATACAACAACACAACAAACAAACAAACAAACAAACAAAAAACCCTGTAATATATACCATTGGCTTTTGTACCTGGTGCCAAATTGAAGCTGTAAGGGCCTAAATGAGACTTTTAGCTATTCTGGAGAAAATGGGATCCCTTGTTAAATACAGTCAGCCTTCTGTATCTGTGGCTACTGCATCTGTGTGTTCCCCATCATGGATTCCACCAAACTAGATTCCACTAACTGTGGGTCAAAAATATTCAGAAAACAAAGTAACAATAAAACAATACCTATAGTCCCAACTGCTCAGGAGGCTGAGGCAGAAGGATAGCTTGAGCCCATCCTCAAGGCTACAATGAGTTATGATTGCACCGATGCCCTCCAGCCTGGATGACAGAGGGAGACCTTGTTCATAAAATAAGAAAAAAAAAAAAAAACTATACAACAATGAAAAATAATACAAATAAAAATGCAGTATAACTACAACTTACATAGTATTCACATTGTATTAAATCTTTTAAGTAATCTAGAGATGATAAAGTATACGGGGGCATGTGCACAGTTGTATGCAAATAAATATCACTTTCTAGCAGGGACTTGAGATCCATGGATTGTCAGGTTTCCAGAGGCCCTGGAAACAATACGCCATGGATACTGAACGAGGACTGTAGTGCTAGAAAGATGAGCAAAACTGTTGTCTTGTCTATGGTAACAGGAAATATAGAAAATATAGCAAATTAACAGGTGGATTTAGCTATGAGAAATTCCATGGTAGATGCTGAATGTGACCATAGATTTCTTTTTCTTGTTTCTTGTGATAAGGTACAAATAAATAAAGATGAGATAAAAAAAAAATCAATATTCAAGCAGAATTTAGAGAAAATGTAAAAGAGCCAGGTATTGCTAAGTTCAAACTTTAAATGGTTTTTCATCCCCAGTTTCATTCAGAAAAACATGTTAACACTTAAGGATGGATTCAGTGGAAATGTTCAATATTCAAGGCACTATCAGTAAAGTAGATAAAGAGTAAAAATGTCAAGAAATTTGACTGTAAAATTTTTTTTGTTTAAATCTCGGAACAATTTAAGGTAAGAGGAATAATAAGTATATTAAGCTCATTCATCCTTTTAACCAGACAGAAGACTTCAAAGACGCTTAAAGGTGTTTTCCATAGCACTAAGACTCTCATATGCAGATACAGGAAGTTCTGTCCTACAAAGAAAAGAGAGTGGGACTTTGTCTAATAGAATGGATTATAATTTAATACACAAGAAGATATTATATCAGCTTGGGTTGAAAAAGAAAGCAGCATTTGAAAAGTAAAAAAGAGATTGGACTTCCAAATTTCTACCTGTAGGAAGCAGCCTGAAAAGGCTATTCAGTTGCAAAGATCAGCCATTTACTAGGAAAAAGTAAGGCAGAATCAGAATGTGGATCCAAGAGTGGTGAAGAATTATCTGCATGATGCAAGACATAGCAATAATCAAGAAACTGGGTGACATATGAATCATACCTGAAGAAACTCATCCCCTCCTGGACTTAATATGAGAGAACAGATCCTCTACCTTTATCTGATACCAGAATTGGATGAGACCTTTGGGGACATTAAGAGTAGTAAGTATGTCTTACATGGAGGAAAAATATAAATATTTTTTGGCCTTAGAGGGGATTCTAGTAAGTTATTATTTGTTTCCAGCTCCTCCTATTGAATGGTAGAGTCTAATTTCTCTTCCGTTGAATCTTTGCTGGCCTTAGTGATTGTATGACCACTGGAGTATGTCAAGTGACACATGATAACTACACAAATGAAGTCATAAAAAGCTTTGCAGCTTGATTGCTTAATTACTGTTAGAACTTTCGCTCTTGGAGCCTTTAACCATTATTTAAGAAGCCTAAATGTTAAGCTTGAAGAGACCATGTGGAAAGACCTGAGATCTCCTTGGTAGATGTAAGAGCTCAGCTTAGACTAGACTGCCAGTCATCCTCAACAAGGACCCTTTCAGGTAATTGAAACCATCTTGTTAACTTGAGTCTGGCAACCAGCTGCATATTACTAAATGAGCCGACATGACACCATGTGAAGCACAAGAATTATCTACTGGAACCCTGCCCACATGGTTGAACTGTAAAACTAAGAGATATAACATGGTTGTTGTTTTAAACCACTAAGTTTTGGTGTAATTTACAAGCAGAATCTAGGTACAATGACATCTTTTTTCCCCATATTCATAGCCTTATTTTTTTGTCTCCTAATTTATTACTTATGCTTGAACTTCCCTGAACTGTAATGCCTATCTCTTGTTTTCTTTTGCTAATTTACCAAATTATAGTGCTGTTTAAATCTATTTGACTACACTAAGCTTGCACATGTACAGTTGAGAATATCTGCATAAGAAAAAAAGTGCTATAAGACCAACAATTTCAAAAAGGTCTTAGTGCCGTTAGGAAATTAGACCACATGTCTTTAGTCAATTCTCGCATAAAGGACTATTTGATTGTTCAACACTGACTTCAATCCTCTGGCCACATCTCACAACACACACAAACACACAAACACACACGCATGTGTGCACACATACGCACACACACTCAGTTCTCTTCTGACATTCTAACTACCAAGTAAGGACCTTGATTGCTTCTTCACTGAGGAAAGCGAAGAAGTCAAAAAAGAACTTTCAAAAAACAACACCTACTACCTACATTGGAGGGTCTGCACAATATAATCTGTCTTTCACCATTTAACATATGTGAAACATGGATGACCCTATTTAATATCACGCCACTGGTTTTTTTACTACATCCCATCCCCCTCACTAACTCAAGGTCATCAGTCCATCAGTTCTCCCTATTCTCTTCCCTAGGATCATTGTTTTCACTCTCAATTAAATCATTAATATACAATCTTATTATATCTTATTAATAAAATATCACCTCTTCTCTTGACCACACTTCTGTGCAACATACTGCCCAATTACTTTACTTCCCTTTAACTCCTCCTAAAAAGTGATTCTGTTCTCACTGCCTCCAATTCCTTTTCCGCTAAACTCATTCTGAACAGAATATCACACAATTATTTCATATTATAGAAACTGATTTGGTAAAGGGTATAAATGACTTTGATGTTTTAACCCAACAGTCAATAGTAAGTTTTCATTTTCCTGATTAATACAAAGTATATAATGCAGTGGATAACTACCTCTTCCTTTCTGCCTTCAACTTTAACAGTTATATGTTTTTTAATTAGATTCACCACATGTAAAATTTTGCTTTATTTGGCCAGACCGTTTAAATAAAATCTGCCGTCATTATGACACTGGCAATTTTTCTCTAATTATTTTAGTATACATCTATTTGAAGTAGGATCATTCCCTGTACATCAACCAGAATATTATCACACAAAAAACCAAAATATTATCTAATATAAATTTTATATTTAAATCCTTCTTTTTTTATTTTTCCCCAAAATATTTTTATAGCTGGTTTTCATCAGTCCACTGATGCCACCATTCTTCACTTGACTTCCAGGACAGCACACTCTCTAGATTTTTCTCTTAATTAATTGTTTGATTACACTCAGCTTTTTTTGCTAGATACTCTCATTCTCCCAAACCTTGTAATGTTTGATTACACCAGAGCTCATTTTATATACACTCATAACATTGTTCATCTTGCCCATTTTGTTGGCTTTACATATTGGTGTTCCAAGTTTAAAACACAAAAGCTCAGAATTATCTACAGAATTCTAGACACATTTATCTACATATTTATGTGACTTCTACTTTTCCTCAAATATAACATGACCAAATTGAGCACCTGATTCCTCTCAAACTTCTTCCCACAAAATTTGCCAACATTGGATGGCAGCACCAATTTTTCAATTGTTTGGTCAAAATTTTTAAAATTATCCTTTACTCTCATTTTCTTCTCTCACCCCAATTTAAACTGTCAAAATTTTCTATTGCCTTTGTCTTTAAAATATATCTATTATCTCCAGCTGTGAATCATTCTATTGTCATCTAACTTATACTCAAAATACATTTCGTAGACTCAATTGTCTCTAAGACGTAATGTGACAATAGCCTTGAAGATGTTCTTAGGTGAGATTTGCAGAAAAAAGTGAAGCAGCAGCCATTGCTCTGTGAGGACATAGTAATTAACTCAGACAAAAGCATAGGAACTGATAAGCTGAGTTTTAACTTACTCTTCCCAGAACCGTGTCCACTTCTTCCTAATTTTTAACAGTGTCCATCCCAGGCCATTGCTGTATTTTGGACTCCCAAATATCTGCCATGGGCTGATACACCAACCATCACTTCAGGGACCCACTAGAATCTCTGAATGCGCTTTGCTTCTCCAACTAACTTGTTGGCGACTCTCCGTAATTCCTCAGACTTTGCTTAAATTTTACTTCCTGATGTCCTCCAACAATTGCATAAAGCTTAATAACCAAAATCAACCTCTATTCCATGGCCCATAGTGGTTCTTCTTCCCTGATTAACACTGACTGATATACCTAATAACAGCTCGATTACAGTTTTTTTCCTTGACTGAATTATTTGTTAGCACCCTTTATTCTCAACACCAGACACAATGTTCCTTTTAACATGTGTCAGATTACAAATTATTCTGCTTACAAACCTGTACTTGCTTCCATTTTCACTAAAATCCAAAGCCCTTAAAATAGCTTTCAAGTCTATTCATAATTGGGTTTCCTGTTATTAATATCTCTTTGAACTTATCTCCTATGACATTCTTCCTTGCTCACTCTTTTCTATGTATAGTGACCATTTTGTTGTTCCTAATAACAACAAGTACGTTCCGCAATTTAGGGAATTTTTCCTACAATTTCCTCTAACTGGATATGTCTTCCCTGAGATAACAACTTGCCTAACTTCCGTACCTTTTTTTAAATCCTTCTTTGAATCACAACTTCTAAATTTTTTCTATTCTTGACTAACATAGTATGTGACTCTTAATCCATTACCCTGATTTCATCAATTTCTAACGTAAGTATAATTATCATATTTTCCTCAACATATAATTTACCAATGTATTATGATCCATGTTTCCTATCTGTTCCACTGGGTCATAGGTTCCACAAGGTCATGAATCTTCTATATATCCCAAGCACTTGGGCAAGATATTGGTCCCAGTATTCACTCAATTAATACATGTCAGAGGAATAAACAGGATAAGGTATAAGGCATTTTAGCATGGGGAAAGTATGAGTCTGAATTAATAGGTGATAGTATTTAAGGTGAAGAGGAATGTATATGAAAAAAAGAAATGACAGATAGCTTAATGTGGATCAAGTTTTAACAAAACAGTTTTCCATAGTAACCTAAAATAAGTTCATCAACTATGTTAACAAGTAGTTATACTTCTTATATAAATCACCCCTGATTGATAAATTGCATCCATATACAAACATGCATCAAAAGTTAGACCAACCCCTCATTCCCACCCCAAGAAAATTGCATGTCACAACGAGGAATTTATGCTGTTAAAATATTGTATGAGAATAAGTCAATATACCCATATAATCATTGTATAATATCACTTTAAAATATAGGTATTAGGTAAAGGCACAATTTGCTCTTTAGTTGATATTCATGTTATTGCTATTATTGAAATCAGTTGTGATTTTATACATCTGTTCACTAGTCACATATTCTTTATTGGAAATTATATATTTGTGTTTTCAATTAATTTTAGAGATTAAATTAATCTATTGGATCCTCTCTCTCCAATTTTTAAAACTATGTTTGATGTATCATCTTCCAATTTAATTATACTATCCACAGTATCTAAGAAAAAAAGATGATTATTCTAAGGACCCATTAGAGACTTACATATTTACAAATGAAAAATAAATTTATACACTTCTGATCTGTGAGGCAAAATATTAAGATTATTTGGAAGTTGTTACTGCCATTTCAAGAAATTTTGTGTCAGTGAACTGGCTCAAATGTGGAAATAGATAGGTCATGATTCTGTTTTCAAGATTCAGATAAGATTTTTCTTCACTTGAACTTTTCTACTTAAATAAATCAAGTAAGAATTTAATAGGCTTCCTACCTATTTCACTTACAGGAATGCCTTGAGAAACTAGCCAATGCCGTAGATCTGTGTGAGATTATTCTGATTGCTGCTTTTGCACTGTTGACCATTGCAGTAATCATGCCACCTTGCCTTTGAAAGTTCTGTGTTTCCACTTGGTCCAAGTCACCACAAAATCTAATTACTCCCTTTGCATTTAGGTTTCCAATTCAGTGACTGCAGTTTCCAACATAAGTTCTGGCCTATAGAGGAGAACAATCATACAGTTCTTCAAAGATGTCAGACTACCCTGATTGATTTATTTTTCACAGTTATGTTGAAAAGTGTGTTTTCAGTATACTTCCTGTTTGGGTGACTATGTATTAAATGTCTAATCCTGACTACTAGTCTAATTTCCCTAAACCTTTGAGTTTCTTCCTCTACATTAAATCAAGACAAGTCTGGCATTTCCAACTTGCTCGCTCAGTGCCACTTTTTGGTCCATATTTCAGGCAATTAACCAAACAAACATTAGAGTCTTTTAACTCCCTGAGCTGCAATATTAAATGCCAAATCTCTGCTTAGTGAGCAAATATAAATAAATTTGGCCTGGTCCAACTTCATGTTCTTCCACGACTATGCTGTAGGATTTCAGTTTGTATACAGTGAAAACTCAAATAGTTCTTTGAAATGTAGTAGAATTTCTCTTGGGTCACAATTTTTATATCAACTTTAAGAGTCTTCTGATAATTAAGTCTAGTTATACATAAAAAAGACAATGGAACTCTACAGGGAGAACTACGAAACACTGAGGAAGGAAATAGCAGAGGACATAAACAGGTGGAAAATCATACCATGCTCATGTGTCGGCAGAATCAACATCATTAAAATGTCTATACTACCCGAAGTGACCTACAGATTCAATGAAATCCTTGTTAAAATACCAACATAATTTTTTGCAGATCTAGAAAAACTAATTCTGTGTTTCAGATGAAACCAGAGAAGAACCCGTATAGTTAAAGCAATCTTAAGCAAAAAAGAAAAAATTGGGAGGTATAAATTTATCAGACTCCAAGGCTATAGTAACTAACACGGCATGGTACTGGCAGAAGGACAGAGATGTAGATCAATGGAACAGAACATAGAACTCAGATATAAAACCATTCTCATATTGCCATTTAATATTTGACAAAGCAGAAAAAAACATACACTGGGGAAAAGAATCCTTATTCAACAAATGGTGCTGAGAAAATTGGATAGCCACATATAGAAGACTGAAACAGTATCTGCACCTCTCACCTCTCACAAAAATCAACTCATGGTGGATAACAGACTTAAATCTAAGGCATGAAACTATAAGAATTCTAGAGGAAAATGTTGTAAAAACTCTTACAGACATTGGTCTAGGCAAAGAATTCATGAAGAAGACCCCAAAGGTAGTCACAGCAACTACAAAAATAAATAAATGGGACCTGATCAAATTAAAAAGCTTCTGCACAGCCAAGGAAACTATCATGAGAGTGAACAGACAGCCCTACAGAATGGAAGAAAATATTTGCATGCTACACATCCCATAAAATGCTGATAACTAGAATCTATATAGAACTCAGGAAAATCAGCAAGAAAAAAAATCAAACAACCCGAGTAAAAAGTGAGCAAAGGACGTGAACCAAAACTTTTGAAAAGAGGACAGATTAATGCCAACAAACATATGAAAAAATGCTCAACATCTCTAATCGTCAGGTAAATGCAAATCAAAACCACAATGAGATATCACGTAACTCCAGTGAGAATGGCTTTTATCAAAAAGTCCCAAAACAATAAACGTTGGTGTGGATGCAGAGAGATAGGAACACTCATACACTGCTGGTGGGACTGCAAACTAGTACAATCTCCGTGGAAAGTAACATAGAGATACTTCAAAGAGCTACAAGTAGAACTCCCATTTGATCCAGCAATCCTGTTACTGGGCATCTACCCAAAGAAACAAAAGACATTCTGTAAAAAAGACATCTGTATTGGAATGTTTATAGTAGCTCAATTCACAATTGCAAAGATGTGAAAACAACCCAAGTGCTCATCAATACATAAGTGGATTAATAAAATGTGGTATATGTATACCATGGAGTTCTACTCAGCCACTAAAAAAAATGGTGATCTAACACCTCTTGTATTATCTTGATAGAGCTGGAGCCCATTCTACTGAGTGAAGTATCATAAGAATGGAAAAACAAGCACCACATGTACTCACCATCAAATTGGTATTAACTGATAAATACTTAAGTGGACATACAGTAATAACATTCATCGGGTGTTGGGCAGATGGGAGGGAGGAGGAGGGGATGGGTATATATACACACACCTAATGGGTGTGGTATGCACCATCTGGGGGATGGACACACTTGAAGCTCTGATTTAGGTGGGGCAAAAGCAATATATGTAACCTAAAGATTTGTATCCCCTAATATGCAGAAATAAAAAAAAATTAAAAGAAAACTGATATAGAAAAACAAAGTTATTTTAATTGAAAATTAAATTATTTTTAATTTAAAAAGGAATTCAGATAAATTTTCTGTAAAAATGGAAGTATCACTCTAAATATTCAAAGGACCAAAACTGAGTGTTAAGAAAACAGTAGCAGGAAAAGAAGAAAATACATTCACACATAAAGGCATACAAATGGGTATTTATAAGCACATATATTTTTAGGAATGATAATGGTGTGTGTGTATATATATGTATATATATATATTAAATATTTAGATTTGTTTGATCAGTAATAAATTTGTGTCTTATATGAACTTTGTTTACAAATATTATAAAAGTTATCACAAATAAAATGTCAAAAATCCTGTTATAAATTATTATAAGAAAATTGATGCTAGAAAAATGTTCTTCTGTATGTGTATTTTAACCTATTATAATTACATATTATTATGCTCTTGCATGACTCATGGTTAAACAAAATATACATGAATTATGTACATTCATAAAACGTTCATAATGAATTACATTATAAAGCCAAGAATACAAAGTTCACATTGTATTGTCAAACAAACTTAGGAGTTTTGTTTCTTCCTCAAAGACCATGTACATGTTTGTTTTCATTGTATTTGTGGGACAGATATCCCCTTCTTTTTCTGGAAAATGAAATTTTTATTTAAATCATCTATAGTAGGTAAAAGAACACCTGAAATATATATGTAGTTTATATTAGTTAATGAATATATTTTTGTAAGATCAATTGTAGTCAAATATGTGAATAATGGTATTAATAAACTTACATAAGTAATGTTTATTTTTATCTGCTTTAGGGCATATTCAATCTTTAAGTGGGCAGATATAGATTATGTGATAAAACAGCGTGTTTACAGGTAAAATGTTGATGTTTTTGGAAAAGCCAAATATTAGTTACTTTTTCATTTTGACATAATTTTTTTATAATTAGATAACATTTAATCTGAATAAATTAATAAGTGAGAGATTATGGATTAAAATATGATGAAAAATTAATAACACTATGGTTAAGATTTTAGTTCCATATAATAAATATATGTTAAACCAATTTTGATGTTTCTTATAGGTCCAAATTGGAAGAAATGTAAAAAGACATTTACTTATTTGTTTATTTATTTTATGGTTGAATACTGTTTAATTATGAATCAAAAAGTTATGAGTGCTTACACACCTAGATTACATTTGAATTAAATTCCTCCAACAGCAAAATGGATGCTTTTAAATAACCATTTGATAAGGAAAACTTGTTTTATACATATTTTGCTTAGAACATTTTGTAAGCAGCATATTATTTATTTCTGTTTCTGGAAATTTTAAATTGAAATACATGAGAATTTTAAAAATATGAATGCAAATTATTATTAAAGATTCTGTGTTTTTTGAGAAAGCAGTCATTTACTAAGTGAAACTTTACATCTGAGAAACTTAACTGATTTAATTAACAGTTGATAAAACAATTAAATAAAAGGTCATCTGCCTTATTTCTGAACAAATGCTGCCATCTCTGTTAGTCTATTAGTTGGTGGAATAATTTGGTTTATAAATATTTCTGCTCATGCTGAAAATCAGTAACTCTCATAATGGAATGCTCTTGTTGAACCTGATGTACGCAAAATGTAACACCTAGTGCTATGGATGCACTTTAAACTGATATGTTGTCACTTCAAATTACTTTGCATTGGCATCTGTGGTTATTTAGAATTACAAGTTAATTTGGATGACTTCCAGAACAAATAAACAAGTGCAAAACTGTCTCAATGCATTTATCGTGCTTGAATGATTGAAGGGCTTTGTATGTGTGTGGCTTTAATGTTCCAGAATAATTATATTTAACAGCAGGAGGTGGCTAGACTTCCAAACAAACTGTTCTTTTATTGTAAATTATATGAAATCTACATGAAGAGGATATTTAGTTTTAATTACAATAATAATACATAGAAAATGACTAAAATGTCTTACAAAAATTTCTATGCATAGCATAATGATACTAATAGCCATAACAGTAAAATATGAATGGCAATGTTTCTAGAAAAATTTAAAATAATTAATAAAATAAGGAAGGACTTTGTAATAAAGTAATCATAGTTGAATGAACAGGAAACAGAGCTATTCAAAAATGATGAACAAAAAAAAATGTCCTAAAATAGTAATTTTATTTTGGAAACTAAACAATAATGTTTGCTATGAGAATTTACAAATTCAATGTCATTTAAGGAACCACAGGCAAAATTAATATACATCCATATCCATTATATCTATGGCAATGTACAGGTTCTGAGTTTTCTGTTATAACATTAATATAATAATCACTTCTACTTATACATCTATATCTTAAAGTTGTACCTGCAGCCATGTAACCTGGTGTTGGCTTGCTCCTGGGACACTTCTTTTCTTCATCTGTATATCTGTATATTCACTCAGGGAAATATCACTAAATCTTATGATTTCATATACACACTTAAACTTATATCTCCTGCCCTGATCTCGCATTAATATAATATAAAACCTCCTAGATTCCAATACTGTGGTGGTTAATTTTATGTCAACTTGGCTAGGCTATGGTGCCAAGATTATTTGGTAACACACTAGTCTAGATGTTGCTGTAAAGATATTTATAGTTATGATTAACATTTAAATAAGTAGAATTTGAGTAAAGAAGAGTACCCTCCACAGGTGGATGGGCCTCATCTAATCAACTGAAGACCCTCAGAACGACATCAAGTTTTCCAAAGAAACAATTCTCCCTGAAGACTGCAACATAGAGATTGTGCCTGAGTTTCCAGCCTGAAGATTGTAGGCTGGAATAAAACTGTAATATCAACTCTTTTTGAATTGCCAGGCTGTCAACCTGCTCTACAGATTTTGAGCTTGTCAGTCCCCACAATCAATCACAAGAGCCAATTCCTTAAACTCTGCGTGTGTGCGTGTGTGTGTGTGTGTGTGTGTGTGTGTGTGTGTATCTGGGCTACAATCAGGGCTGGCATTGGGAAATGTCTGTGTGGGAATGAGCAAGACGAAACCTGAAGAGTTGAAGCCCCTTGTGGGAGAAAAAGGTGACAGTGGGTGGAAAAGCAATATGGTGCCTGCTGTCCCAGCTCGGGTCTGTGGGGACAAGAAGTGCCCCCAGGGGGCCTGGGAGCCTGGTTCCCTGTCCAAAAGCAGTTCTCAGCTCACTGGTGGCAGCTGTCTCTGGGGTCGTGTGGGCAGAAGTCTCTCCAGTAGCTCGGGAGCTCACCAACTGTCAGAGATATGAGGGAGGGAGAAGCAAACTGTTCCACCTAC
The DNA here is from genome assembly GCF_000956105.1 of Propithecus coquereli. Classification (NCBI taxonomy): domain Eukaryota; kingdom Metazoa; phylum Chordata; class Mammalia; order Primates; family Indriidae; genus Propithecus; species Propithecus coquereli. The sequence goes on from NW_012148441.1 coordinate 497,399, forward strand.
CTTTCTTGCTTGACTCCAAGCCTCTCAGGGGTTGATATTTGCCAATAGCCTGCTCCTTCTTGTTCTGAACTGCCAATTCTTCCCGTGTAGTCTCCCAAAGGCTCTGGCACCCTTCCTTCAGACCCACATCCTATCTATGTCTGTCTGTTTGTTTTTTCTCCTTCATCTAAAACTTCTCCTTCTTACCAAGATGCTATGGCAGCTGGTGTGTCTGGTCAGCCATTTTGATCTCAATCCAAGTTCTTTTTCAATGATTAACTTTAGATGGCTATTTGACTCGGCCATAGCAGGCCCAGAAATTTGGTTAAACATCATCGTGGGTATTGTTGTGAGGGTGTTTTTGATGAGATTAACATTTAAACGTGTAGCCTGAGTAAAAGCAGATTTCCCTCCCTAATGTGAATGGCCCTGCTCTAAACAGTTGAAAGCCTGAATAGAACAAAAAAGACTGAGTATCCCAAGAGTAGGAAAGAATTCATTCTGACTGCTTTCAAGTTGGGACATCATTTTTCTCCTCCTTTTGGACTATAACTGAAACATCAGCTTATCTGGGTCTCCAGATTTGCACTCTAGTTCTTGGAATTGGCAACTTTTCAGCAATCATAGTCATGTGAGCCAATTTATTATATTTCTCTCTGTATATGTGTGTATGTGTGTGTGTGTGTGTGTGTGTGTGTGTATTATATATATATATATATATATATATATATGAGACATAAAATAAGTGATGGAAAATTAAAATAATTAAATAATTTAAATATTACATATTAAAAGAATTAATTTACACACACACGTAACACAACCTATTGTTTCAGTTGGTTCTGTTTCTCTGGAGTACCCAGGCTAATGCAGATTTTAGTATTGAGAGTGATTTTATAGGAACAGAATTTTAAGAATGAATTTTGTAGATTGGATTTGTGATTTCTGGAATTTGCTTTGTAATCCAATTAAATTTAAAGACAATAATGTCTTTGGTCATAGTACTAAAGGAAGCAATGATGTTCCATGGTAATATCTGGTGATAGTGATAAGCTAAATGCCATCATTGGTCAATCCCGATCCACCACTTATAAGAAAGCAACTATCTGGGTGACTGTGAATATGATACTTACAAATATTTTTGGAAAATTAATGAATATAATAAAATTGGCTACTCTTAATGTTGCTTTACAAAATGGAAAAAGAAATGGATGAACTGAGGAATTTGAATTCCCAGATGAAGTGTTTTATAAATGACATGAAAGCCTCCATATGCAATTCCAAGGAGACCTTTAGCTCCTATATCCACAGGGTTAAGATTGCTGAAAATAAATTACAGAATCTCATCTTTCAGATGGCCAGATGATAATACAAGTTGAATTTTTATCTTTACAGGGTATGCATTATTAAAGCGCAGGCATTCATTCAGAGGGAATGAGGTCCTCAAAGTTGAAATGGGGACACGCAGAAAGACCCTGATGAAATTAGGGACATTGAGCCCTTAAATTTTAATGAATCTTCACTGTTACTGGATATAACCTCTCCACCTATGATGTAAGAGGGCCTTCCAGCCCAGTGGAAGCAGTCTGCCTATTCCCAGTAGAAATGGCCTCTCCCTTACTATGAGGGGATTAATACCACATTATCTAAAGAAACAGTAATGATCTCCTCTGAGACGTTTGCTGTACAAAGCAATACCGGTTCTCTTCAATACTCACTCCCAAAACCCCTCTTTGCTTCATAACCTATAATCAGACTCAAATTCCAGCAGGCCTCATCTAAAGGTGAGATGCCAAGTGTGATGCATGACAAGGTGTACTATACTCCCACAAAACTACTTGAGTTTTGTAATGCATGCATATAAAAATCCAGGGAACATATGTAAAAATGGATATTAATGATGTGGGATAGTGGTGGAAGGAACATAAAGTAAAATCAGATTGAATTGATTGACATGTGCTCACTAAGCAGAGATTCTGCATTTAATATTGCATCTCAGAGAGTTAGAAAAGAATCAAATAATTTGTTTAGTTGATTGGCTATAACTATGCCCAAAAGGTGGCCTACAGTTACTGAGTTTAAAATGCCAGATCTGCTTTGGTTTAATATAAAGGAAGAGATTCAAAGACTTAGGGAGACTGGAATGTTAGAGTGGATATTTTATCTAAGACCTAGTCAACCAATCTGGAATAGTCCAGAAGACATGTCTTTTACCATGACTGTGAGAAATAAAGTTGTGATAGGAGACTCAGAATTTTTGAGGTACTCTGTCACAGATCTTCACTGTAAGACAGAGCTTACAGTGGAAACTGTAGTGTCTGAGCTGGGAAACCTAAACCTGAAGGGGTTAATTTGATCCTGGGATGTCAGGGGCCAGGTGGTGGCATTACAACACTAAACAAGGGAGCTGTGGTTTACTGCAATGGTCACCATAGTCAAAGCAGCAATGAAAATAGTCTGACTCAGTTGATCATGGTATTCCTAGAAGTGAAAGATCTCTCAGAAGTCAAAGTGAAAGTAGAAAGAAGCCTACTAAATTTATACTTGATCTGTATAAGCAGAAAGTTCTAGGTCAAGAGAACAAAAGGCTATTAAGAATCATAAAAATAGAAAATCATGGCTCCACAATCAATTCCCACACTTGATCCAATTTAGAGACCCAGATCCCCTTAAAAGAGATGAGGCCCATTTTCCTTGTGAAAGGACTCCCAGTACACTGCCAAAAATTTATAATGTTAATTTTCCTCCTAGCTTTCCCCAAAGGGACATACGGCCTTCTACCTGGATAATTATGCATTGAGAAAAAGAAATAATCAGACTTTTTGAGGGACCGCTGGATGTTGGCTTAGCACCCTGTTGCTAATTCAAGGAGACACAAACATCATTGTGGTCTATTAGAGAAATGACTGATGGAGTTTTAGATCAGTGGAGTTTTAGCTCAGGTCCATCTGAACTTGGGCCCAGTGTACCCCCAATACCATTCTGTGGTTCTTTCCTCAGTTCTCAAATGCATAATGTAAATAGCATACTGAGCAAATGACAGGATCCCCACATGGGGCCCCGATTTGTGAATTAATGGCTATTATCATGGGAAAGTCCAAGTGGAAGCCACTAGATCTGCCTCTACCTAGGAAAATAGTAAATCAAAAGCTACACAGATATCTTAGAGGGGTCACAGATATTATTGCCACCATTTAGGACTTGAAAGATGTAAGGGTGGTAATATCCAAAAAATTCCCCTTCATTCCACTCACTTGGCTAGTACAGAAGACAGGTGGATTTTGGAGAATGATGGTGGATTATTGCAAATCTAAACAGGTAGTTATTCCAGCTAAAGCTGCTGTACCAGATGTGGTTTCACTGTTTTAGCAAATTAGCACATCTCTTGGTACCTGATGAGCAGCTATTGATCTACCAAATGCTTTTGTCTCCTTTCCTGTCAATAGGGCCATCTCAAGTATTTTGCTTTCAGCTGGAATGGCCAGCAATAAAACTTAACCATCCTACCTCAGGAGTATAAAAGCTCTCCAGCCCAGTGTCATTATTTTGTACACAGGAATCTTCATCAGCTTTTCCTATCACAAGGTATCACACTGCATTACATAGATGACTTTATGTTTATTAGTCCTAGTGAGCCAGAAGAAGCAACTACTCTAGACTTACTGGTAAGACTTTTGCATGTCACAGGATGGAAAAGAAATTTGACAAAATGTCTTCCTAAATGAAATTTCTAGAGTTCGGTGGTTTGAGACATGTAAAGATATCCATTCTAAATTGAAAAATAGTTTGTTGCATCTTGCACCTCCCACAGCCAAAAAAAGAGGTATGATGCCTAGTGGGCCTCTTTGGATGTTAGAGGTTACACACTTCTCATTCCGTTGTCTTATTCTGACACATTTACTGAGTGACCCAAAATACTGCTAATTTTAAGAGGAGCCCAGAAGAAGGGCAGACTCTACAATTGAACAAGGTTGCTATGCAAGCTGCTCTGACAACTGGGTGATATGATCTAGCAGATCCAATCTTGAAGAGTTAATAACATATAGGGGTGTTGTTTGGAGCCTTTGGCAGGCCCTTATAAATGAATTGCAGTTTAGTCCTCTAGGATTTTAGAGCAAAGTCCTACCATACTCTACGGATAACTACTCCTCTTTTAAGAAAGAGCTTTTGGTCTAAAACTTGGCCTTAGTAAAACCTGCATGCTTAACCATGTGCCAACAATTTAGCATGCAACCTAAACTACTCATCTTAAAATGCTGTTATCTGATCCAACAAGCCATAAAATTTGGCATGCCCAGCAGTACTCCATTATCAAATGGAGGTGGTATATATACGTGATTAAGCCCAATACGCTATGAAGGCACAATTAATTTATGTGAAGAAGTGGCCAAATTGCTAATGGTGACCACTGCTGGTATACAACTATCCACTCTACAGCCTACACTTGTGGCCTCATGTGGAGTTTCCTACTGTCAGTTGACAGAGGAGTAGACTGCTAAGACCTGGTTTACAGAACGTTCTGTATGATATAAGCACCAGCCAAAAGTGGACAACTTCAGGGATATAGTGCAATAAAATGGGCAGAGGTAAAAAATGATCAATGCATGGTCTGTGGCAAATGGTTTGATTGCTCAAGGATTTGGAAGGACATAATTAGAAAAATGGTAACAGGGGTATCTGGGAATCCCTCTATGAATGGGCAAGTAAGTAATAAGAAGATATCTGTTGCCCATGTAAATGGTTATAAAAGTATGATCTCAGCAGAACAGAATTTTAAGAATCAAGTGGGTAAGATGACTCAGTGTTTGGAGACAAGATAGTCTCTTTTTATAGCAACTTCTATCATTGCCCAATGGGCTCATGAGCAAAGTGGTTATGGTGATGGGATGAAGATAATGCATAGGTTCAGAAACATAAACTTCTACTCAACAGTCAAACATGGTTACAGCTATTCCTATATGCTCAGTTTGCCAGAAGCAGGAACAACACTGAATCTCTGATATGAAACCATAACAGGGAGTGATCAAGCAGCAACTGGTTGCACATTGATTGCAATGTGCAATTCAAGAATTAAAGAATGGGAAATATTTTCTTCTTAGTGGAACAGATATGAACTTTGGATGCTGACATCATCCCTGAATACAATGCTTCTGCCAAAATTGCCATCTGTAGAATTATAGAATGTCTTATCCACCATCATGGTATTCTAATAACATTGTGTCTTATATAAGAAGCTCACATTAGAACAGAAGAAATGTGACAATGGGCCCATGCTTATAGAATTCACTGGTCTTACCATGTTTTGCAACATCCCGAAACAGTTGGCTTGATAAAAGAGTAGAATGACCTTTCAAAGACTCAATTACAGTGCCATCTAGGTGGAAATAGTTTTCAGGACTGAAATAAGATTCTCCAGAAAGCTGTGCATTCACTAAACAGCATCCGATATACAGTGATGCTTCTTCCATTGCCAAGAGTCTCAGGATCAAGAATCAAGGGGTGACCCATTAGCAAAATTTTTGGTTTCTGGACACATGATCTTATACTCTGCTAGCCTAGAGGGCTTAGTTCCAACAATGCTTTAACCAGGAGACAAAACAATGACTCCATTGAACTAGAAGTTAAAACTACCACCTGATCACTTGTCGTTCCTCATGCCTCTGAATCAATAAACAAAGAAGGGAGTTACTGGGATGAATAGCATGATGGATCCTCAATATCAAGTATGAAATGAATGACTACTCCACAATGGAGATACGGAAGAGTATGTCCAAACTACAGAGCATCATTTTGGGCATACTCTGTGATTAGTGTCAGTGAAAGACTACAATAACTCATTCCAGAGAGGCCTACTAATGATCCAGACCCTTCAAGAATAAAGATTTGGGTTACCCCACCTGGTAAAGAACCATGAAAAAATAGCCCAGGTAGTTGCTGAAGGCTTAGTGAATACAAAATTGGTAGGAGAAGAAGTTAGTTACAAATACCAGCTATGACTATGTGACCAGTTACAGAAATGAGGATTGTAATTGGCATGAGTATGTCCCCCTTATTTTATTATGAATGTGTGTCTCTGTGTGTGTTTATAGCAAATATTTTTGTTTTCTTTCCTCTCTTTTTACTTTATCATGCAACATGAGATGCATTGACTTTATTTCCTGGTATTTGACATAAAATATATCATGGAAAAGAGTGAGCATCAAGTAAAATTTACCAACTTTTCTGAAGAAACAGGGTAGTGTGTTTTAATTTGTTCTCATTATACTTATATAATTTTAGGCAGGATTATAACCTTAGATTGTTTTCACTTGAAGATTAAGTATGATTTAAGGAGAGACATATGAGTGCTAACTTGATAAAAGATAACTTTGTGGTTGTTAATTTTATGTGTCAACTTGCTTAGGCCATAGGGTGCCCAGATATTTGGGCAAACGTTATCACAGGTGTTTCTGTGAGGACATTTATGGATTAAATTAACATTTAAATTGGTAGTGTGAGAAAAGCAGATTGCAATCTTCCTCTAAATGAAAGAAAATTCCTTCTGCTTGACCGATTTTGCACTGAGATATTGTTCTTTTTTTCTTTTTCCTGCCTTTGAACTTGAACCGAAACATTGGCTCTTCTTGTGTATGTAGCCTACTGGCCTTCAAGCTGGAACTACAACATCAGCTCACCTGTAGCTCTGGCTTGCTGACTACATGTCTTGGGATTTGTCAGCCTCCATAACCAATTCCTTATATTTTATAGATAGATCTATCTATATATCTATAGTCATGTGCTGCATAGTGACATTTCAGTCAACTATAGACTGAGCATACAACAATGATCCCATAAGATTATAATGGGATGATGAAAAATTCCTATTGCCTAGTGATGTCCTAGCTATCCTAATTTTGTAGCAAAATGCATTACTCATGTCTGTGGCAATACTGGTGTAAACACAACTACTTTTCCATTAGTCATCTAAAAGTATAGCACATACAATTATATACTGTATATAAAGCTATATAATGATAAAACAATTGCTACTGGTTAATATATTTACTATACTATACTTTCTATTATTTTAGAGTATACTCCTACTTAAATGAAAAATAAGTTATCTGTAAAACAGCCTCAGGCAGATCCTTCAGGAGGTAGTCCAGAAGGCATTGTTATTACAGGAGATGACAGTTCCATGCATGTTATTGCCCCTGAAGACCTTCCGGTGGAACAAGATGTGGAGAGGGGACAGAGATATTGATGATCCTGACTTTGTGTAGGATTAGGCTGATACATGTGGTTATGTCTTAGTTTTTCATAAAAAAAGTATTAAAACATTTAAAAGTTAAAATTAATATTTTTGTAAACTTGTACAATGTGTTTGTGTTTTAAGCTAAGCATTATTACAAAGGAGTGGAAAAGTTTTAAAAAAATGAAAGTTTATAAAGCAAAAAATGTACAGTAAGCTAAGATTAATTTATGATTGAATAAAGAAGATTCTTTTTATAAATTTAGCATAGCCTAAGTGTACAGTGTTTATAATATCTACAGTAGTGTATAGCAATGTTCTAGCCTTCACATTCACTCATCATTAACTCACTGATTCACCTGGAGTAACTTCTAGTGCTGCAAGCTCCATTCATAGCAAGTGCTCTATACACATTTACCATTTTTTATCTTTCGACCATATTTTCACTGTACCTTTTCTATGTTTAGATACACAAAAACTTAGCATTGTTTAAAATTTCCTACAGTATTAAGTGCAGTCACATGCTGTACAGCTTTGTAGCCTAGAATCAATAAGCTATACCATATAGCCTAGGTGTTTAGTAGGCATTTACGTTTGTGTGAGTACACGCCATAATATCTATAAGATGTTGAAATTGCCTAACAAAGCGTTTCTCAGAAAGTATGCCTGCAGCTAAGTGATGCATGACTTTTCAATCTCTGTATCTATCTCTATATCTCCGTCTCTCTCTCTCTCTCTCTATTTATTTATTCATCTCTTATTGGCTATTTGTCTGGATAACCCTCACTAATATGGTGTGTTTCAAGATTGTGGAGAGAGTACTTTTTTTTTCCTTTTCATATCATAGAAATCCTATTGAAATAACAGAAGATAAAACACATAAACCTGACAGTTAAGAGAATAGAAATGGTTTCCATCACCAGATCCATTATTTGAGGATAGCATTGTAAGATAAGAATATGGAATCACAACTTGGGAGAGATGCTAAGACAAACTAGCATAAGAGACAATGCTCTACTCCTAAAGAATCTAAAAGAAAACTGACAGCTAGAGGCATTATACTGAAACTTTATGGAAACAGAGAATGAAAGATACAGCTGAGAAGTGATTTGTTAACTAAAACATAGGTCAGAATAAATAACACAGAATGAAAATCAGAAACAGATGGAAAACATAAATAAGAGGTTAAAAACACAACAGACAGTATGGAGATCTAACTATCATTTATTCAAAAGGAAGAGAAAAATCATGGCAGAAGGTGATATTTAAAGAGATGATAGCTGAAATTTTTGTGGAGTTGATGAAAAATATCAATCTACAGATCCAAAAGCTAATGTGTTTGTCAATTAACAGTGAAATACGACAATAAAATAATGAAACCAAAGAGAAAAGCATACATTTAAAAGAAGCCAGGGCTAAGACAAATAATCATGAAATAACAATACTTATGATAGCCAATGACTTCTCATTAGGAACATTGAAAGCCAGAAGAGAGTGTAGTAATAGATGCCAGGTGCACAGAGAAATTAAATATCAACTTAAAATTGTAAATCAAGTAAATCTGTCAAAGAACAAGAACAAAATGAACAAATTTTTAAAGAGAAAGAGAAAAATACACAAACAGAAAGAGAGAGAGATACAGATAGAAAGAAATGCCTGGACAAAAAAGGGCTATTTAAGGAAGTTGTTTAGGATTTACTTTAGCCATAACAAAAGCAATTCCAGATGGAAGATCTGAGATGTTGGAAACAATTATTTGTGAAGTAGTGTTGGTGTGGGGGCAAGTGTAGGCAAACTGACTCTAGAAAAGAGTAATCATGCCATAGCACTAGGATTGTGAGTTTAAATGTTGACCACCTATCCCAAAGAGAAATCATCATATAGATCATAACGGGTTGATTGGAGTAAAAGTTTTCCGTAGTTCTTTTATCATTTGGAAGAATAATGACACTAATTACATGTAGAAATAGACAACCTATGTATAAGTATTCAAAATTCTGGGAGAACTATCAAAATTTTAGAAAATGAGAGTGTAACTAAAAAGGGAAGAATATCTTGAAAGTGCTAAGCTATACAAAAGTGACAAGAAATTCTGTACACATCAAGGTTACAAAAATAAGGCAGTTAAATAAATCCAAATGTCATTACATACATTAGATATGAATGGAATGCTTGCAAAAATTTTTCCCATTACTTAATAAAATTAGTGAATAAAAAAAATTTTGAAAACGGGTAAATTTTGATTTTCACATATCCAACTGTTTTCTCTAGTGTAATTCACTAAGCATTTTTCATATCTCCTGTTTACATAGTTCAGGTTGATGCAAAGCAGATATTTAATTTAAAAAAAATAGTTCCTAATTCTACTAACATTCTCCTAGAAAAAGGTGCAATGTATTTTTCAATAAATTCAAACATATTATATTTAAAATGTTGTAAATAAAAATCTATTTGCTATAAACTGATTTGTAAACTTTAGATATGAAATACATATGAAATAAAATACATATGAAATAAAAATAGTATTAACTATGTGTAGTTTGAATTATTGTATGAAAGTTTCTTCCTCATTAAAAGGTGGAAAGGGAGTAATTTTTCTTCATGTTTATTAAAAGACATGAGAGATAATACTGAATTTTAGATACATTGTATTATTTTACAGAGTTATTTCTGGAATCCATCAGTCAACCCAGTGTTAGTACAGGAAAAACACTCTAAGCAGAAGGGATGTTTTTCTCTCGCAGAAAAACCAATAATCTATTCAGTGACTTGTTTCAAGCTTTTAAAGAATGTTTTCTGATGAATATAATTTTGTTTTTAAATTTACACTTTTTATATGAGATAATGTTGTTCAAAATCAGTGACCAGTAACAAATTGTGAACGCTTATTATTGGGATCCACCTACATTTTTAAAGGCAGTCTTGCTTATTTTCACCAGGCTTTCTTGGAAGACATTACTGTCATTTGTGCAACTTGTATGTCACTTTGACAAAACCAAATCCACAAGATGCCTCAAATGACTTTGTGGAAAATACTAAATAAAAACATTAATATTCCAAGACTATTTTTCTAATACAAACACGTTAATCAAACCTTTCATGGGAAAATACTAGTTTAAGTACTAGTATTTGCCATGCTTTCTTTTGATTAAAAGGAATTTATTCCTAGAGTATGAAGGCAATGTAGTTTACGTATGTTCTTTGGGAATTGACAAACATAATACACAGGCAAAAATTAATTAGTGCTGGAAAGAAGGAAGGAGGACTCTAACAAGAAACAGCCCACTAAGAATGCTAGATATAATATATACTGAACTTGGTATGTGAGAAAAGGCAAATGGGGCATTTTAAAATTCTGACTCTCTTTAAATGGTAGAGTGGAATGTGGAAAAGATCTTATCAAAGTCTGACTGATATTGCCAAAGTTTGGAAGAAGGCAGATGGAGCACAAGTAAATAGAGAAAGGAGTGATTTTGCGTAATGAGATGGGCCCTTCCTTCTTAAAAGAGTGGTCACAAGTTGAAAGTCAATGTTAAAGGGATTCTTAATAATTAAATTAGCAACAACAACTAGCAAGATTTACGGAACTATATTACAAATTTTAAACAGGGAATGACACTGAATTAGCAGAGAGAATATATTTTTTCAATCAAATTATTAAAGAAACTATAATGAAATTTCCTAAAATATTTCCAGAGGGAGAAACTAGAGAAAGTAATAATAAACAAGAAAAACTATAATGCCAGGAAAGACAATGTGAAAATGAGCTTTGAATTAAAAGAATTAAATAGTGTATTGCTCATTATTGAAAATTGATTTAATAAGAAGGAATTAAACATAAAGTGGGTCTCAAACATTTAACGTAATGCTTAATTATGAATCAAGAAAGTCTTATCAAAGTCAGCAATAAGATATGCTACCTGATATTTATTTTTAAAATATATAGTTAAAAAAAATCCAACCTATGAAATAGCATAAGAATAGACTTAAATTAAAAACATAAAGAAATTAATATTATTACTATTATTAGCAAATGAAATTGCCATTTTCCTTAAACTAATGATTAAAACTGAAAATCTCATAGAAGAGAAGGTCTTTAAGATGTATGACAATGAATGTGCACATGAACAGAGAACCATGCACACATGCAAACAGACAGCTAAAATTTATATGGTTGAAATATGTTCTATGCTTTCAATCATTTAAATATCAAGAAAACGGAAAACAATATTGGATTTATTTAAAAAATGAACAGTATCTGTAGAAATAAACAATAAATAAGTTGAGTGTGAAATAAAAGAGGAGACAAGAAATTGGAATATTAAAATTCAGTTTGTAGGTTAAATTTTTTCCCCAAATTAGTTCATAAATAAAATGCAAAAATAATGAGAAATTCATCAGTTTAATTAACTACAAAACCCAATAAGGATGATCATATAACTCTTTGTAAAAGTAATACACTATTAATGTGTATTTTTAACTTATCTCATTCCTCCACATATTTTATATGTATTTATAAGTACAACATAAAATATAAAGTCACCAAATAGCTAGAAAAAGGTATTACTGATAATCTCTTTCTTTAACTGAGAGGTCTTTTGAGAAAGAAAATGTGAAAATAATTTGTTATTAATATATTAAGTTTGCATCCTTTGTTTATTAATGAATTTGAAGAT
>NW_012148441.1:511326-512006 GCF_000956105.1 Propithecus coquereli
TAAACTATTAATATTAATAGTATCATCATATCATTATTTTATTATTTACTTACTTACTGGTCAAGTGAAGCAGTGGGAGTGGAGAAGGAACAAAATAATCGGTAACTGGTTGTGATCAGTTAGTTGTAAATACCACTGCACTAGGACCAACCTCATTTTAGATATATGTACACATGATATATAAAATAATAAAGTAACATAACAAAATATGTATAACACTCTATTATTAATGATTAATATTAATTAAGAATATTAAATACAATTTTAAATAGGAAAATTATTTTTATTAATGTTAATGATCAGAATTCAAACTCAAGCGAAATTTTATGATGATGTGAATGAAACATGAACTGCTCTATTACTAAATCTGAATATTTCTCAACCCAACAACAAGATACTTGCTGCAAAATGTTTTAACACCAAGATGTGGTATGCTTCTGCTTAATTTGAGACATATTTCCCTGGATTACATTATATTATATTATATTATGTTATAATGAAAGGCTAAATGCTTTACTACATGGTGAATATATACCAGATAATCCTCAAATGTCTAAAAACAGCAGTTTTCAAAAAATGTGGGAATTGGCCAGGCGCGGTGGCTCACGCCTGTAATCCTAGCTCTCTGGGAGGCCGAGGCAGGCGGATTGTTTGAGCTCAGGAGTTCAAAACCAGCCTGA
>NW_012148441.1:512776-517127 GCF_000956105.1 Propithecus coquereli
CTATAGCCATTTTCTAACTCTAACAACACTGTTTTGCCTCAAAAACATACTGATTTTACTCCTACAGTCTATTTTTTCATGATAAATAATATCAATTTTGCTTATTTTTTACTTCATTGTGAAGAAAACTTTAAAAAGCAATACAATTTTATTTATAGCTCATGGATTTTTACTATACATCAGATTCATTTTCATATTTTAACACTTAAAGAGTTAATTTCTACTTGAATAACAATCTATATGATCCTAGGTTGAAGAAAAAATTCAGTGAAAGTACATTTTTTGTTTTATGTTTGATATAGGCACCACTGATGACTATCAATTAAATTCATTTACAGTAAATCAAGGAAAAAATATCAAATTAAATGGAGAACAGACTAACCTGAACAATTACCTCGATTCTGAAAAAGACTATATGTAATAAAAATGTATTCCTTTTGGTAAAAGAACTAGAATTGTATAAGGCAATGGAAGGTAAACACTGTAGTCATGCAAATAGCTAAATAGCAAGGGAAATAAAATGAGATTAGTGGTTTTATAATGAAGAAAATATTTGGTTTTCTATTAAAAGACTATGATTGCAAATTGGACTACCTGCTAAAGAATCGCTTTGAAATGTTAACATGTACATTTCTGTACTTAAATACATTTGAGGTTTTCATAGCACATAGATCCTAAAAGTGTTCATGAATGAAATGTAGTTTCTTTGCAGTTCTGTATCTCATTCAATATTTCTAACTTTATGAGTTGTATGAGATAGAGTTTTACATACTGTGTTACCAACTGAGAGGACAGTAGACATAGTTGAAAATAGTTTCAAAAAGAAGATATATTTTTCTAAAAAAATACTATTTTCTACTTTTACAAGAACCAAGTTGACATTAATGCTGAAATGTATAAATATAGAGGGATATTTTGTTTAGGAAATTTTTTAATCATTGTACCAGTTCCTGGAACTTTAAATTTTACTACTGGCATTATCTGAGTGCACGTAAGATGCATTACCTTAATCACAGGCTCTACCCCAGACTGACTGAATCAGCATCTCCAAGTGATACATATGTACATTAACATTTTAGAGACCCTTTTTCTCGAGTATTCCAGCATACCTTTTTTTTATTGTATAGATTTACCCTCTGAGATAGAGTTTTCCCATAAAGAGAGATAGGAATTGTTTTCACAACTTCATTCAATTTTTGAATTACATTCGGATTATATGCTAAAATCTCAAGGTGAGTCTTTGTTTACTTCTAGAAGTAAATAAGTATAAAAAATCTGCCCTGTAAAAGGAAACAGTTTCTAGTCAACTACCTGCTTAACGCCAGTACTAGGATATAGCACCACATGAGATTAGGAGAGGTTGAAATATGCACATTTATTTAATATGGTGAGGAAAAATTTTGAAAGATGAAATGGAAAGAGGGAAGCAGACTATGGGGTGTTTCAGGTAGATCATTTTGAAAAAGAGAACAAGTGAAATTTGGTAACAAATTAAATTACGTTAAAACTTTCTGTGTTTAAGTTAGCCTAACGTACCCTCCCGTTTACTTCCTTCTCTTCTCCCAGTGGTTGTGCTACTCCCAGTTTGAAGACAACTGTTAAAGTACCTTCCTCTCTGAGGAAGATTGTTTAATATATGGAGATAATGGCACCCCAATGCCTATCCCAGGCCTTTCTTCAGTCTTCTTAGGCCTCAAAGGAAGTAACAACCAAACTGATTTATTAGAGGGCAGGACATTCAGTGAGCTGTGTTTTTCTCGTGGATGCAGTATATGACCCTGAATAACTTCGTGTAGATGCCCAAGCCACAATTTTTTTTCATCAAAAAATTGATCGACAAACTTAGATTTCCTCATTTCAGATTTACTTTTTCATCTGTCTCTAAAAGTTTCATGAATTACTTATTAAACTTATTGATAACCTGCTAATTTTCAAATGCAAAAGAAATATCTAGTATAAGTTTTACAATTATTAATACTACTTATACTTCATGTCTTTCTGAAAAATCTTGTATGTTATTATATTTGAAAGAAAGCATTATATTCTGTACCTCCAAATTATGGACCTGAATTTCATCCTAAGATCTAGATATGCCATGTTGTCTTGACTCCTTAGTTTATAACTACAGATACAGAATTACAAGCACTTCAAATTAAAATGTCAAAAATGAAAGTCAATATCTCATTAAGTCAAACCTTCTCTCTGTCCTAAATTGCCTATCTGGTCAATTCATATCACTTTATTCATTTATTTAGTCAGTGATTAATTAAAGTTTTATTAAATACATATTAAGCATTTCTGAGTGTCAATTTCTCTTAGAATCCATATATATATATATATATATATATATGTATGTAGGATAATAAAAATACTGTTGCTACCTCCATGAAATATATATTGTACTAGAGTAGAAAGACATTAAAATATTCACACAAATAAATGTAAAATTGCCAATTTGTTTACTGCAATGAAGTACAGGTATTTGAATTTACAAGCATATATAATAATGGAGATTTGACCTAGTCTGAAGCAATAAAAGCTTCTCTGACAAATTAATTTCACAAGACAAAGTGGATCCTGTCGGTGGTAAGAATAATGCAGGCAAAGGAAACAGCACAAAAATATACTGTAGGGGATACAAGATGATAATGACAATAATTTAAATCTTTGATGGTAGGCAGAATTTAAAATGGCCCCTATATTAGTGTGGGAGCATTGCTGTAACACAGCAAGACTGAACAACAGAAACTTATTTTCTCACAGTTCTGGAGGCTAAAAGTACAAAATCAAGGTATTGGCATGGTTGGTTCCTTCTAAGAGCTACGAGGACGGGATCTGTTCCAGGTCTCTCTTTTTGACTTGGAGGTGGCCCTCTTCACTATCACATGCCTGTGAAGCAAGTTGACTACGTGCTGGTTACCACTTTAGCCAACTTCATCTTGGGCTATATTTTTACTACCTTCCTCAGTCTGGTAAGACAGAACACTCACACACAAAACAGGTTATATAAAGTGGTTTTATTACTTGCAGAGAGGTGAGAAGAGACTACAGAAGCCTAAGATTTATGGTGAGCAGGTCCCCTGAGGCCCAGACAAGATGCTTGGAAAGGATGGAGTCCTGTCTGTGTATGCCCCACTTGTACCACAGCTGTGAACCCCAGAAAGCAGTCTGCTCTGGGTTTTATACCCCAGGGCATTGCGCCTCACTGAGCAAAGGCGTTGAAGGATACCTTGTTTCCAAGGATGAGAACAGAGCCTGGGCTGCTCCAGCCAGTTCGTCATTATATGAGGATGTCGCATTCCCAGCACAGTTTACAGTTATTCATGGGAACTACAGGTGAGAAAGGAGGGAGAATTGAGTTGTTCTATGACCACTCAGAAAACTTTCCCACAATGTCATGGTTGTTATGTACATTTCTGTGTCTAAATTTCCCCCTTTTATAAGGACACCATTTATGTTGAATGAGTGACCCACTCTGGTATACTATGATCTCTTCTTCATTGATTACACCTGCAATGACCCCGTTTCCACATAAGATCACATTTTGAGGTACTGGGAGTTAGGAATTCAACATATGAATTTCAGGGGGATGCAATTCAAACCATAATATCTCCAAGACCCCCTCTCCTAATGCACACACACTTTTTCACAGTTATTCAATGAAATACAAACATAGGTGCTACTATGAAGGGATTTTGCAGATGCAATTAAGGTCCTACGTCAGTTAAGTTTGAAAAGGACTATTATCTTGCATAAACCTAACCCAATCATATGAGTCATTGAAAGGGACTGAACTCTTCCTAGCCTGAGGTATTCTTATGGTACACATTCTTCTATGATACAGTCTCTATACTACTACAAATTATATTCGTAAACTTATTAACTTCCATCCTTCTGTTGCATGCCACTTTCCACAGGCTCACATTTTATTTGGTAGTATATTTTAAGGCCCTCCCCATGATCTTCACAGAAATCATTTTTCTTTTTTATTTCAGGGTATTATGAGGGTACAAACATTATGGTAACACTTTATGTCTTTGCCTCACCCAAGTGAGGGTTAATGGCATGCCCTTCCCCCCTACAATGCTTCCCCTTGTCCTTTAGTTGCAGGTTTATCCCCCAAAATCCGCCTAATCCCTGGAGAGTATGACTGCCATGTGATCACCCTAGTGTTGATCCGTTAGTGCCAATTTGATGACGAGTACAAGTGGAGCCCATTCTTCCGATCTTGTGGTGCCCCGCTTTGTATAATGGGTTTAAGTTTAATCCAGGAAAGTATAAGAGGTGCTAGATCACTGTCATTTCTTATGATTGAGTAATATTCCATTGTAAACATATACCAAATTTTGAT
>NW_012148441.1:517227-531224 GCF_000956105.1 Propithecus coquereli
ATAGTGCTATTGCTGGATCGAATGGTATTTCTATTTTTAGCTCTCTGAGGTATCTCCAAATTCTTTTCCACAGAGGTTGCACTAATTTTCAGTCCCACCAGCAGTGTAAGAGTGTTCCTGTCTCTCTGCATCCTCACCAGCATTTGATGTTTTGGGATGGGATCTAATCAAATTAAAAAGCTTCTGCCCTGCCAAGGAAACTATCATTAGAGCGAATAGATAGCCCACAGAATGGGAGAAAATATTTGCTCTCTACACATCTGATAAAAAGCTGATAACCAGAATCTATCTAGAACTCAAAAAAATCAACAAGAAAAAATCAAACAACCCCATCAACAAATTGACAAAGGAAGTGAACAGAAATCATTTTTATCATTTCTTTTCAGTCTTTTTTTTTTCCTACAAGCTTACTGAACTAGGTAAGATTCTTTAGGTGCACCTTGATCTGTTATGACTGAAAATTTTTAAACACATCTTTGCCTCTTCCTAGAATATACTTTCTTACTTTAGCACCTAGTAAGAATTACCATGACTCTTTTAGAATTTAATGCTAACATTTCTGTGATGCTTTCATTGTTTTCTTCAGAGCCAGAAATAACCTTTCGCTTGCCTATGTTTTTATTACACAGTGTGACACCTCTCTCATAATCCTCATCTAAAGGTATTACTAAGTGTTCCTACTAATTCTTTATTGTATGTCTATCTTCTCAACCTGACTGCTGATCTCTTTAAAATCAGAATATTTATATTAACAAAATGTATATAGCTATACTGACCTTTCAGTATGAAACACATAATAAGTGGGTAAACTTAAAAAGCTCATTTTAAACTCAAATCTCATTATTATTGTATATTCAGCATAAAGGATTAAGTGGCATTACACGAGGCCAGGCATTTTCCTTTAAGATAAATGATGCATATTTGATGATTGATTTCACATGAATCTATTACATTGTTAAAAAAAAAAAAGAACTGAAAAATTATCCTACTCATCAAAAAACAAACCATATCAAAATTTGGTCTTGTAAACAACATGTTCATAAGTTTGTAGTAATTGCTTCCAAAACTTTTCTATATTTTACTCACAACCATTCTCCATATGCCACTGATATTCTTTGGCACTTATACATCTCCCATATTCTTTTTTACATAAGACATTTATGAACCACTATTTATAACATCTGTTTCATTGCTCACACTTTTAAAAGTACTTTTGGAGTACTACATTTAAGGAAGTAAATAAACTGGATTGACTTTAATGTGTAATTATTACCACATGAGCTTTTGAACATTTCCTATCTTCATGACATATCGTGTCCTCCATATAGCACAAGAATGTCTAAAAGGAAATAAGTTATTTCATAATTTCCTTTATATTGGTAAAAAAAAACTTAAGTAAAAAATAGTGGTGTTCATTTCATCACTGTATGAGCAAATGTATCTTAAAAATGCATTTTATATATGATGAGATGTTTTTACATTAGGTTTGTTCAGATTATTGCATATAGTTTTTCATTTTAATATTCAATGTATTATATTTAGTCTCAAAAAGTCTAGTTTCAATGAAATTTGTGATTTATCTATTAAATTGCATTTTTACCATTATAAGTTCATATTTTCTGTCTCTAGTTCAACAATATTCTTGTGATGATGCACTTAGGTTATTGAAATAAGTAGCCTAAGCTCTTTAATCTGTATTCTTCCATTCTTTCATATCTGGGTCCATGTGAAAATTACAAGCATTTTGGTTGTTCTCTTTTCATCTTGAGATTTCCTGATGTCTTTGTCTTGCTCAGACCCAGCCACCTGCTCTCTGACTGTCATTCGCCATCCTATTCAGTTGGTTAATGCTGTTTCACAGGAGTTTCCATTTGTGTCACACAGTCTGAGATTGTGTGCTTCAGTTTCTGCCAGCCATTCCTACAGGTCATGCCCTGCTGTTATCCAGCGCTTGCATATACTAAGGCCTGGAGAGCTGTGCCGGAGCAAAACAATGCTGACAGACTGGCAGCGTCCCAAGGCCTTGTTGGTAAAAATTCTGTCTTGCCATTTGGTCTCTCCCTTTGGGCTGACAGAAGCTCCAAATCATCCTGCATTTTTTGGCCCCGAAATCATTATCCTACTTCATACAAATCTTCCTTGAATATTGTTTCCTTTAAATGATAGTGGTAAACAATTGCATGTCAGATGAATGTGTAGCTGTAAGTTTTAAAGAATTGTTTTAACTTTTTATTTTTAATAATTTGAAACTTTTAGAAAAATTGTAAGCATAGTATAAGGATTTTCCACATACTTCTCAAAGAGATTCACCAAGTTTTAATCTTTTGACACACTATCATATTTTCTATGTGTGCGTATGTGTGTGATTACATAGTTTTATAAATGTTTCAGCCAAGGACAGACCACATATATGACAGTGGTCCTATAAGATTATAATACAGTACTTTTACTGCACCTTTTCTATATTCAGATATGTTTAGATACACAAATATTTACCATTGTGTTACAATTGCCTATGGTATTCAGTATCTTATATATTTAGGATTGTTATGTCTTATTGTTGAATTGCTCCCTTTACCATTATATGACCACCTTCGTGTTTTTTTTTTTTTTTTTTTAAATCATTGTTGATTTAAGGTCTGTTTTATCTAATCTGAGTATGGCTACACCTGCTTGCTTTTGGTTTCTGTTTGCATGGATATTTTTTTCTTTCTCTTTACCTTGACTCTGTGCAAGTCCTTGTGAGTTAGATGTATTTCTTGGAGACAGCATATACTTGGCTTAAGTTTTTTCATCCATTCAGCCAATCTGTGTTTTAAGTGGGGCATTAAGATTGTTCACGTTTATTGTTAGTATTGACATATGGGATACTTTACTGTTCATCATGTTGGATGATACCTGTTGTTTTGTTTTCCTTCTTGTGCTGTTGTTTAATAAGAGCCGTGAGCTTTAGCTTTCATGTTTTTTTATACTAGGGGGATCTATTGTGCTGTTTCATGTATAGTGTACTTTTGAGCATTTTCTATTTTGAGCATTTCCATTTTGAGGGCAGGTGTAGTACTGACAAATTCCTCTAGTGTTTTTTTTAGCTGAAAAGTCTTCATTTCTCCATCATTTACGAAACTTAGTTTTGCAGGATACAAAATTCTTGGCTGGAAGTTGTTCTGTTTAAGAAAACTAAAAATGTGGCCCCAATCTCTTCTGGCTCTGCTGAGAAGTCTGCTGTTAGCCTGATGGTTTTTCTTTGCTAGGGTGGTTGTTGCTTTCATCTTGCAGGTTGTATCCTTCATTTTGACTCTGGCCAAGTTGATGACTATGTGCCTTGGAGATGTCTTATTTGCTATTAATGTTCATGGTGTACACTGACCATCTTCTATCTAGATATATGAATCTCTGGTGATAACAGGGAAATTTTCTTCAATAATTCCTGTGAATGGGTTTTCCATGCCTTTTGCATTTCATTCCTCTCCCTCAGAGATACATATAATTGTTCATTGTTCTTTATTCTTTTTTTCTGTATCCTTGACTGACTGGGTTAGTTCAAAGCTTTGTCTTTGAGCTCTGAGATGCTTTCTTTTGCTTAGTCTAGCCTGTTGTTGAAGCTTTCTGCTATATTAAAATTACTCTTTCATTTCTTTTTAAGTTCTGTTATGTATTTTCTTATGTTGTCTATCTCTTTAGTGACTATTTCATATTTTTATTTATCTTCTGAAAAAGTTTTTGGATCTTTTTGTTGGTTTTCAACTTTCTCTTCAATCCTATTCATCTTATTTGCCATCGATATTCTGAATTACATTTCTGACATTTTGACAATTTGCTTTTGGTTAGGTTCCATTGTTGTAGATACATTTTGATTCATTAGGTGTGTCAGACTAGCTTGTTTTTTCATGTTGCCAGAGTTCTTTTGCTTATTTCTTCTCATGTGCATCCTATTCTCTCAGTTCAGGGCAGACAGGTTTATGGTACACTTCTTCTCCTTTTTGAGAACTCTCCTACTTAGTTAGAAGAAGCAGAAGTTTCTAAATGGTGATTTTATGTCCTACTCTGGAAGATTGACCCAGCAGGAGAGGAGAAGATGCACTTAGAACCTCTAAAGCAGCTGGTCTGCATTGTTCCATTCCCCTACAATTGTCACAGTCTAAGCCATTGTATGAACCTTGTGTGGAATGGTGGGTTGTTCCCCAGGCAGCTGTTGGAATCTCAGGTAGGGGGCTGTGCTAGTCCTTCTCCACTGAGGCTGGAATTGTGGGAAAGTGTTCTTCCCAGGTCTCACCACAGTAATGGCAGTGGTAGCTGAGTGAGGCTATCTAAGCAGTCGTAGGTGTCAGGCACATAGGCATTCCCTCCACCCGGGCCCAGGTGCAATGGCAACTCATGGCTATCAGATCCCTGGTGGACCATTGGACCTTGGGAGCAGTTTCTTCTAGATGGTGGGTTTGGTGAAATCACAGGGCAGGGTGGCAGCATGGGAGCTATGGCAATGGAAACATGAGGCCAGGCTGTCAGGCAGCTGGGGCTCTCTCCCTGTCCATGTCCTGCTGAGGCAGTTGTCATGGGCTTCTCAGGTAGCATCAGCAGTGCCCGTTCTGCTTGAATTCCCCATGGGGTGGTGTACTTCTTTGTTCCCTGTCATGGGGCACCTGAGAGTGTCGGCTGTCTCTACTCCCTCCCCTTCCCGGTTAGGATGATGCAGAGGTAGCTGCAGCAAAGCCCACGTTCTGTGTGGGCCAGGCACTCCGCACCTGAAAGCTCAAAATGGCGTCAGTTCCAGCAACCTGGAATGGAAGCCACTGGTTTTCTAGCGTGCCTGCTCTCCAGGGCGATGTTGCTACACAGACTGCAAGCAGCTCCTTGATCAGTACTCAGCTCTGTGGTGGTGACGGCCCCCTCACAGCTCAGGTTGCAGTGTCCACCAGAGTATAATGGTGCCCCAGAGTTTTCTCCTCCTTTCCTTTCCCACTTGTGGATGCCTCCCCCAGGTACCTTCCGATCTTGCTGAGTGAATCATCCTGTCACCCTGAGTGTCTCCCATTGCTCCTTTGATGATTCACAATGCTATCTCCACGAAGGCCCATGCATAGTTGGCATCTACTTGCAACTTTCAGTCCTCTTCTTGAGAGCAGCATGTGTTGGTTGCTTCTAGTTCACCATCTTTCTCCCTTCTGCTAACTAATATAAGTTTTTAAAGAATGTTTTAACTTGTATCATAGAGAGTTAAATTCCTTAATATGCATTAAACGTTTAAAAAGTTAGATAATAAAGATCAAAAATGAAATGAAAAACTGGCCAAATGACATGAACAGAGCTAAAGATAAGAAGAAAAATAAGAACAGCAATAACAAATTGCCAGTGACCAGTATATTTTTCAAAATTTCAATTTCTGTTATTGCTAGAGAAATAAAAATGTACACTATTAAAATTATAGAGAATACTCTATTTTTCTTACTTAAGAGGTTGGCTAAACAACAACAACAAGTTTTTTCAATCTATTTTGTTCTCAGATCTTTTAGAAATAGGCAGCCCCACAAATCTGGTGAGAGTGCAAAACAACTCATTTGGTGGGGTTATTTGGCAATACCTAACAAAATCACATATGCATTTACCCTTCGGCCTAGCAATAGCCCTTCTAAGCTACTACTGTAGAAATGCTTCTTTCCATTTTTAATGTTATTTATGTTGCCATTATTTGAAACAGCAAAAGAATGACACAATCTTATTTTCTATTAAAGAGGACAAGTTGAGTAATAAGGATAGACTAATTGTACAAAGGAATCCAATCCAGCCATAAAGAAACAGTAAGAAATTTATTCCTGAACTTCTATTTCATAATGGCCAATATGTTTTGTTAAGTGAAAAAATGCAAATTGCAGAATAAGGTTTATAGCATGTCATCTTTTGAGTAGGAAAGGAGAAAAAATATATACGAACCTGTGTATACTTAGATTCACATATTACTAAAGCTGTATGCATTGTGCTTATAGTAACAAAAAAATTACTGGAAGACACATTTTTAAAAATTAAGTGTAACTTATAGGGTGCAGGAAATGATACAGATAAAGGAACAGGGTTGGAGGCAAAACTTCTTCAGCTATATTATATAGTAGTAGATCATAAATTTATAAATACATGTGCATTCAAAAATTAAATTACATCAAAATTTGGAAAGCAAAAGCAACCCCTATAAGCAGAAAGTAGCAACACGAATAAAAGTTATTATTTCAATTAATTGAAGATCACAGAATGCTTCCTGTAGATCCTCAGCAGAATTTTAAAAATCTTAAAAGGAATATTATTAATTATGATGTTGGTATTGCTATTTTTTAAAAAAGAATATGTTAATTAATAAAACAGATATATATTTATTTAATGTATTAACAACAAAGATTTTCAAGTACAAGGAAAATGAAATTATATAATTGTGGAAATACAGTAAATTTCCTGTAATGCTAATTTTGGAGTGAAAATACTGATGTGAACTGACTAGGTTTCCTTTTTTCAAACATCTGTGTTTTATGGTCCTTTCCAATGAAAAGACCTATAAATAATGCAAAGCCAACAATAACGAAAAGTTCTATGATTTGGATTTTCTTCTCTTAATATCATTTCCCACCAAAGTGAACCAATAAACAAATGGTTGATCACGCGTCTGGAGCAGGAAACTTACAAAATGTATTTAGAACATTGATTATGTTAGAAAGAAAGCAGACTTTCTACTAATGAGTTTGGGGAGGGGATGAGGAGAGTGTTAAAAATGGCCAGGAACCAGCAAGAAGGTTCTCCTTATGGTCAAATTTGAACATTAAAAATATAAGTGTAAGTGATTTTGAAACATTTTAAAATGAAAATTCTTGAGTCAAGAGTGTAAAAAGAGGGAGAGAGAACGAGAATCAAGTTCACCATCCTTTTGCTCTGAAAATTGATAATTAAAAAGAAAAAATAACCATTTACCCAGCATTTTTGGGAAGAAAATTATGTCATCCAAGTTAGTGAAGAAAGCTATTCTTTATAAAAGAATGCCAGCTAATGAGTGTAGAAAGAATAATAAAATGAGAAAATCACTAGAATGTGAGATGTTCTATTGCCAAACTGTTCCAAACTCTTCAACACATCAATGTCATTTTTAAAAAAGGTTGGGGTGGAAGGATTTTTCTAGATAAAAACAGACAGTAGACATTCTATAAAAAAAAAAGGATCTCTGCACTCGAATGTTTATAGCAGCACAATTCACAATTATGAAGATGTGGAAACAACCCAAGTGTCCATCAGTACATGAGTGGATTAATAAAATGTGGTACATGTATACTATGGAGTACTATTCAGCTTTAAGAAACAATGGTGATATAGCACCTCTTGTATACTCCTGGATAGAGCTGGAACCCATTCTACTAAGTGAAGTATCCCAAGAATGAAAAAATAAGCACCACATGTACTCACCAGCAAATTGGTTTCACTGATCAACACCTGAGCACATATAGAAATAACATTTACCTGGCGTCGGGCACATGGGAGGGAGGAGAAGGAGATGGGTATATACAAACAGAATGAGTGCAATGCACACCATCTTGGGGGAGGACAAGCTTGAAGCTCTGACTGGGGGGGTGGGAAGAGCAATATAAGTAACCTAAACATTTGTACCCCCATAATATGCTGAAATTAAAAAAAAAGAAAAAAAAATAGACAATAGAACTATCCTGATTGATCATATTCTATTTTGTTTATGTAGGAGAATATTCTTGTTCTTAGAAGACCTCTTCTAAGCTATTTAATGGGGAAGCATCATACTACTTGTAACATAATTTCATTATCTGTATTTTGGCATATGCAGCAAAATTGTATCCAATTTTTAATCTAGATAAGAAATCATGATACTCTAAATAATTCTTTCAACTTTTCTGTACCTTTGAACTTTGTTGCTATAAAGTTGGGATATTTTACCTTTGACTGAATGGCTTAATAAAAAAACTATTTACTCTCTTTGTAGGTCATCAAATAATATTAGTATGTTATTAGTGTATAAAGTAGAATAACAGAGATTTTGTTATGTATTTATTACTTTAAACACATAAACTGTACAAATTATATTTAACTTTTATTTTGTTTTCTTTTTATTTAAGTCGTAAAGATTTTAGGAAAATTCCCTGTGAGAATGTCTTTTTATCTTGTGTGGATGAATTATAAACAGAATTTGAACCTCATGACCTGAGATATTTGCAAGTGGAAAAAATCTCAAAACCAAGTAAACAATATTAAATTTAAAAATGTTGATCCATAGTTAAAAATAAATAGGATATAATGACAATAATTTATATGTCTCCTATCTCAGTTGCATTTAGAAGTGAGCATCTATTTGGCTTTACAAATAGTATATTGTAATTACTCATTGACCAGACTAAGAAGTCTAGCTTATCCTATTTATAGTGGTATATCAATCGAATTGAAACCTGAATGCTGATACAATTAATAAAAACAAAGAAAATTTTAAAAATCCTACCATTCAAGTGGTATTACCAAGAAATTAGAACTTGCTATCTCTGGTTGCAATTTCTCATTCTAAGCTATGAGGAAGGTTCCAAGTTGAGGAAAAGCATTTTTGATTCAAGAATGTAAAACAGCCTTGAATGACTAGAGAATAAGACACATGGAAGAGAGGAACAGGCTGAGTTTATGGAACTGTGTGCAGACTTCGTAACAGAGGTTCTTATTAGCCAGGTTAAGGGTTTTGTATTATATTGTTTGACCAATAAAAAATCTTCAAATATTTTTACCATTTGCCATCATTTAACTACATTTATAAATAATTAAAATGGCTGTTATTTATAAAACATACAAAAAGGGGACAAATTGACCTTGTCAAAAAAATAATAGTGTTTTAAACTGATTTTTTTAAAATTATAATATTAAGTTATTGAATACAGAATGCCAGATTTCCTTAAATACTAAGTTTGATGGTTGATATCCCTGACATTTCACTTTGACATTTCTAGTTTTATTTTTATTGTGAAGGTACATCTTCAGTCTTTCAAATGCACATTTTGGCTTGTGATTATCTTGCAAATTTTTTAGAGCAATTTTTGTGAAGCCATAAATAAGTACAAAATTCATGTTATTTTTGTATATGAGTTCTGTTGTGGAACCAATGCAGTGCAGACGGCTTGAAATATCAACCAAGTGTTTGGGAAGGATGTGGCTAATGAACGCTCAGTACGTCCATGGTTTGAGAAGTTCCTTTCTGGTGATTTTAATCTTGAAAATGAGCAACGTGAGTGACCTGATACCAAGATGGATAATGATGAGATAAAAGCTGAAGTGAAAGCGAATTCATCTCAACCTACCTGTGAATTAGCAAGATTTGATGTTACTGTTCCAACAATATCGAACCGTTTGAAACCAATTGGCAAGGCAAAGAAGCTGGATAGATGGGTTCCACATGAATTAAACGAGCGTCAGAAGAGAAATCGTCTCCAAGCTTGCCTTTCTTTGCTGTTACAACATAAAGGTGAACCTTTTCTACACCATATTGTTACATGTGATGAAAAACTGATTCTTTTGACAATCAAAAGCATTTGGCACAATGGTCGGATAAATATGAAGAGCCCAAATGCAGTCTAAAACCAAATATTCATCAAAAAAAAACTACTGGCGTCTGGTGGTCCAGCTATATACACTACAGCTTCATGAAATCTGGTCAATTGATTATAGCTGATGTCTACTGCAACCAATTGGGTGAAATGACGAGGATGCTTGTGATTAAGCAGCTGAGATTGGCCCATAGAGACAGGTCAATCCTCTTGCAAGACAACTTGACCTCATGTTGCACAAACAATGCTGCTCAAACTACAGAAGCCAGACTTGGAAACTCTTTGTCATCCACTGTATTCACCAGATCTTGCAGCAGCTACCACTTCTTCCAGGCTTTGGACCACTTCTTGCAAGGAAAAATATTCAATTCTCAACAAGCTGTGGAAAACACCTTTCACAATTTCATGGCCACTTGCTCTCCAGTCTTCTTTGCTGCTGGCATAAACAAGCTACCATTAAGATGGCAAAACTGTGTCCATAGTTTGGGCGCACACTTTGATTAATTGTCTGCTTCTTTACGATGTAATAAACTGCACTTTTGATTCAAAATCAGACATTTTATATTTAATGAAATAGAAAATAATAGTAGAGAGTGGTATCTAATTTAGGATATGAAGTTTACATCGGGTAAGCCATATCCTCATCACCCTATACTTTTGACTATTGTATATATCTATTCTTCTAAATGAGCTTTAGGAATATTTTGTTAGAGAAAGGAAAATATTCTTTGGCGTTTTAATGAGAATTCTCTTATAGTTCTTGGCCAATTTGAGAATAACGAGATCATTTACAGCACACTTGGCATTAAGTTATTCAATGCATATTTCTGGGGAACCAAATATGTGAAAGGTGCGGCATTAGGTTATAACGAAAACAGAGCTCCTGAATTCTAGGAGCCTCATTTATTATTTTTTTTTGAAAGGATACATGAATTAGAGAGTCATACTAATTAGTTTAAAATAAGGAAACTGGTGGATACCATGGAGTGGCTTCCACACCATTCATTTCAACTTCCTTTTCACATACAGTGATTGGAAAGCTAAAAATATTATTTTCCTGACTCCTCTAAAACTAGAATTTGGGACAATTCATTTTCACCTTTTGATTGCAATTGACAGAAACTTCGATTTGAGACTTAGCTGCATGGGTAGAGGAGCTGGGTGCGGGGCCTCTATTTGATCTAGCACCTTACATAGCAGTGGCAGTGTGACAGTAACTGAGTTTTGCAGTGGGGCTGGAATTTTTCCCTTCCCCTATATGCAACATGCTTCTGGATACAAAGAGTTTCATGGGATTTTCAAATTAGAGCCTCCTTCACCTCTTCTAATGAACTCGTGTGGACCTAAAAGCATGTATTAGATTCCTGTTTATATCAACTGTCCAAAATAGATTCTGTTCCTGGCATCTGCATATCACTCAGTAAAATTGAAAGGTAAATTAGAGGTAGGTAACAGTCATTCTAGGGCATAGGATTCTGTGATGCCCTGTCTACCTTATTTGATTTGAAGGCTCTGAGGTTACCACTGGACAATGAATTATTGGCACCAAGTGATGATGTAGAGGATCACCTATGAGCACCTAAAATGAAATGTTTTTGAAGAAATATTTTTGACTCACTGAATAGCTACTATAGTAGATGTTTATGAGGGTCTGGGGAGATACAACAATGTCAGAGATGGGTTTTCACATTTTAACTACACTTGAGAGTTTTCAAAAAGAAATGACAAGCAAAAGGTTTTAAATTCTTACCTCAAGGCATGTTCAGAAAAATTGGAAATTTATATGAGGGTTTTATAAACATTCATATCTTTGTAAGTTACCAAATTTTCAATGTCAAGTCTGTTCTGTAGATCCTGAATTACAACTTATGTTATATTTTTAGTCCACCAAACATACTAACTGAAATGTAGAGCATTGATTGGAAAGCTGGAATTCTGAGGAGTAGAGCTGTCATGTTTGTGATTACTCTGTTGAGTCAGTCTATATTTCAAGTCCAAAACCTTATTAAGCCTGCAAGGCATTGGATTACTTTAATCTTCACCTATCTAATGAAATTATTCCTACATTTCCTAAAGATCCTGGAATGATATTGTAAGAAAGAGTTCTTCTTCAAGGTTAGAACAATTCTCTTCACATCCCATGCCTATCACCCTCATTGCCTCCAAACATATAATTAGAATCAACTCTTTACATGTTCCATGAGGTGTTTGCAAAGCCAAGGGTTATATACAAATAATAATAAATAATTAAAAATTATGCTTAATATACCTTAGTTAAGCCTTGGTAATTATGTATGGAGAATATTTCCGAAAGCACTAAAACCAGTGAGGGATGAATATAATTTTACTTTAGTGTGAATTTATCAGTATGGATAAACTTACCAGAAATTATGGATTCAGTTCCAAACTTTAGCAGTTTGGGTTATCTCTAATTTTATTTATTTATTGGCTCAATAAACCCTGTACTCAAAGATTGCCCATACTGAATGAAGTTGTAATAACAAAAAATCTGTAACGGAAAGAAGAATTAGAAAATTTTTACAACACTGAGAAATGCATACTAGTTATTCTCTCAGTTGGGAATGGGAAGGAAGAAAAACAAATGATGGATGCTAGTTATTGTCAATGTTCTAATTTTTTTTTGGTACAGTGGTAGTTTCAATGATATTGCTATTAAGTGTAATAAATAGATAAAAGAAGGTATTTTCACAGGCTGATAATAAGTGTATGTGTAGGACCAATTATAACTGATTAAGAAAAGAAAGAAAAGGAAAAAAAATACATTGTTAAGAAAAACAACAACATCTCTAAAAAGAACAGTATGGGATGTTCTATATCATCCAAAGGTGAATGTAGAAGGCTCTGTTATTGAAATACAATATCAGACGATAATAAGATATAAAAATCCAGGGCAATTTAATCCAAATTACTGCACTTAACCACTGGGAGTAAGATGGACTTGATTTTTATAACAGAAAGTAGGTACATATTGATAATCAGGATACTTTTACACTGGAAACATCAGATATGACTAAATCATTAGGGGATACCTCAGCCCAAAGACATTTGGACAGAATATTAAGGTACTAGCTGTTATGTAACCAAAACAAAACTCTATTTATGAAGAGTAGTAATTGAGTCACCATGATCAAAACTGCTCTACCTCAGTCAATGTAATGCCTAAGTTATAACAGAGATCCAAAGCCAATTCATCGAAGGGAGAAGATAATCTTTGAGAGGACCTTGTAATAATATCACCACAGAACATTCACTAAGTATTCTCATAATCATTCCTAACAGGGCCTGACACTAGTTATTTGGTAACTGTGACACTGGGAAAAGAGAATTGCCCATAATGTTGTGGTGTAAGAGGACACTGGCACTGAGCTAATTGTAGTCACTCTTAGTCACTGTCCAAAGTGTGGTCCCATGTGTCGTATGAGGACTTAGGGGATTCAGGTAGTAAATGGATTTGGGTGAAGTACCATCCTGAAGGGCTCAGTGACTTCACGTAGCATTTATTTCCTTAGATCCAAAATGTGTTGCTTGAAAACCTATATTCTAAATTTGATTGGCAGAGACTCAAGGTACTCTAGTTTTCTTGGGTTACAGACACGCTGCTTTTGATCTCCACTGCTGAGCAGCAATTCTATTTGCCCCTGATATTCAGAATCAATTACCTCAGCTAATACAATAATTCCCATTTTCCTGCTAATCTGATGTTAATGGGAGTCTAAAATGACATTGTGTCAGTCTCTACGTCAGGTCCAATGGCTACATCAAACTCTTGTATCTCTGGGTGGGGAACAAAATTTGATAAGACATCAATTTGAGCTTATTCCAGTGTTCTAAGTATGAGAATGAACAAAAACGACACATATTATGTGACATTTAGGATGAGTATGTATCCCTTTCTGCCTGAGCCAATCCATCCCTCTTTGTGGACATTGTCCCAGCAGTTGAGGTAAGAAGAATTGAGGCAGACTGGGTTATGGAGATTCTTTTTATTCTAGATTCCTGACTGAACCCTGAGCCTCTATGGTCTAGGATTGTCTGTGTGGCAAAAATTAGAAAATCTAGAAGTATTCGGGAAAGCTGGTGTGAAATTTCACTCACAAGTATAACTTATTTCAGGCAAAAAGTACAATTTTTAGCACAGTGTTAGGAAGAAGTTTTATTTCTTTACATGTTATAGAAGCATAAATTTGAAGATTTAAGAGCATCTATATATGTCACTCTTTGAATGAACACTGGCGTACTCAAAGTGGGCTGTGGTAATGATGTGTTTTAGCTATAATTTTTGGGGACAGAAAGTGTGAATGTGAAGAAGATAGATTATTAAAGCCAGAAGCACACCAATGCAGATTGTAGTTGATAGAATGATTTGAGTGTATAAATAATCCTTTGGGGTTAAAATAT
>NW_012148441.1:533811-534699 GCF_000956105.1 Propithecus coquereli
AACTCAGTGGCATAATACCAATTTGCATGTATATATTTATATTCATACATCTGAATGAGATAAAAAATAAAATCTTACGAATCAGATGCATATTATTTACTTTCTCATCTTACTTTCTGAACATTTCATATTTGTTTTGTTCGTTTTTGTCCTAGCCATTTTATCTTCCCATGATCCTTCTTATCAAAGACTCTTATCTCATAATCTTAAAGAGTAGGCCATGGGCTACTGGACACAACTTCCTAGGAGAAGCATTTTGAACTAGGGATGGATAACTAAGTAAATCATCTAACCAAACAGACACAACAGAAATGCTTGTTCCCAGGGATTAGGGATGGAGACACAAACCTACTATTAACAGTATGCACTTTAAGAGGCTGACTCTGTGACTGCTACAGAGCTAGGAAGAAGCAGATCAAGAAATAGACAAATAGAAACAAGTAAAGTGGCCTCAGAGAAAAGATAAAAGTGAGAGAACAATCACTTTGGTTGCTGAAGTAGTTCTAGTTCCTTGACTATCTACATTGTAAAGACAGGCTCAACTGTTGCCCTTGGATTCTCTGTGACTCTACAGCAACCATCCAACAAATTGCTATTTATCTTAAGCTCATTTTGGTTTCTGGTAAACAGAGCCTATAAAAAGGCAGTAAGGCAGTAAACTTATTTCTCTATAATTCCTTTAATTATTATATATTATACTTACAAACTTTTACTCTGTTTCTACTGTACGGCTTATTGTCTTCCATAGTTAATGACTGCTATTCTCACTCATCTCTCATAATCCTCCATATTTCTCAAATTAGCACTTCCATTATGGTGTTAACCACTTTAAGATATCTCACTCATATACAGAGATTTCACTATAAATCATTCAATGCTTAATTTTTG
>NW_012148441.1:534749-556596 GCF_000956105.1 Propithecus coquereli
TTTTAAAATTACAGTAACCACAGTCATATGTAAAACCTTATCAGAGATATTTAAAAAAAACTAGGTGACCTTTGAATGGAGAATCAAAGTATGTTACTATTTTATAAATAATATGGCCATATGTTCTTCCTCAAATGAAATGGCAGAAAATTCATGCCAAGCAAAGCAGGACCATTTCAGAAATGGTCTCCAAATATGGACATTTATGAATGTAAGAGACTCTTCTACAACAAATGCTTAAAACTTTCATTACAAAATCGAAGTTTCCTGTTATATTGACAGGGATGTGGTAGACTATTTAGATGAGATAATTAAATTTCTTAATTGGAAAAAGAAAAAAAAAGTTACAATCCTAAGAGTAAATAAATATGTGAATTTTGTCTAGATTCAAAAAACCATTATCATTATGAGACAATAATTTCCTATTCTCCTTTCTAGTAAGAAAAATCAAAAATTCCTTTGAGAACCACCACATTCTCTACTCTCAGTCTGCTACTGGGGAAGCTTGAGGCTGACTCTACCATCATCATAAGAATCATTTGAATCAAAACTGGCTAAGGAACATTTCATAATTCCTAGGCCCCACTGAATGGGTCAGAAAAGAGAGCTATACAGCAAGCTATTCCATATATTGATAATGACATAGTTCACAAAATTTACCATAAAGTTGAAATTGGTCTCTCTTTCAACCAACTATGTGGTCAGACTACAGTTGGGATATCCATTCCTCAGGCATTTATTATTGTTTGTGTTAGGAACATTTCAATGTCACTCTTTTAGTTATTTTAAAGTATACCCAAACTTACTGTTGACTATAGTTACTTTTCTGTGCTATCAAATATTGTTCATGCTATCTATCTAACTACATTTTTGTTTCCGTTAACTATCCCTACTTTACATACTTTCATATTTTCTTCCATGACTTTTCTCTCAGTCTGGACCATTGACGCTGTATTTTAAAGTAATGTCTCTGACTTGAACATAAAATCCTTTGCCAACTTTCTGTGAATAACCTGACATTTCAGTTTTTCAAAGGAAATGTTTTTCAGATTCATAAATATTGATAATGCATATTAATTTTCAAAGATTCCATGGAGTTTCTTTTTCATTTTTCTAATTTCATGAAATTTTTTTAGAAATCTAGAAAAGGTTGAACAAAGCATCCTCTTCCAGACAATCTTGAGTTCTTTTTTATTTTTGCAGTTTAGTAGAAATATAGAGTTTTATCAATTTATTGTTGAAAATAGTAGCATTGTGATTTTATAGCTTTGCCATATTTTTCTGTCTTCTCTATATTTATAGTTGGTTTATCCTCAATACTTGTATTATTTATTTATTTTTTCTTATTAGTGCTTATGTTATAGGTGTATAAATCTATTTACAGATTTTGATATGATTTTCAAATTTTTTTCTACTCTATGTTCTATATTTTCTGTCCTTTATATTTTTTCTTGCTATTATTTTCTATTTTCTAGCATATTCTGCATTGAAGAGCATAAGCATAATAATAAAATGTATGCCTTTGTGCTAAATGAGAAAATTATCCACATTATTTTATGCATTTATTTATTAATTGATAACGATACCCTGTCCTTCACTTCACTTTTTAGTCTCTTTGGCTGCTGGACACATTCTCTCACAAGATATTAATATAAAGTTAGAAGTAAAGTTGGTTGATGCATTTTGTCCCTACATCAGTTCCCAGTGTCTAACAAAATATTGAATATTGGTCCAAGATGGGATCCGTCCATTCTCTTACTATCTCGATTGTGTGCATTACAAATGTATTATATACATGAAAAGCTACAACACAAAATATAAAAGATGCAAAATAAAATATGTCCTGGAAATATAATTCTTTCTGTCTCTATAAATTATCTCTGTAGCGACTATATATCTTGAAATAGAAATCTGTGCTTCTGCCACATGGCAATTTGGAATATGTAGAAAATATAAAGAGTAATTGGTGAAACAGTCTAGATTTATCAAAATGGAGAATCCATGCAGTGAAGGAACATCGTAACAGTTGCCAGTTTAGTACTGGCTTTATGACTCATAATTGTTGATATGATGTGGATTAAGAACTAACATTTGCTGGGTGCAGTGGCTCATTCCTGTAATATTAGCACTTTGGGAGGCTGAGGCAGGAGGATCACTTGAGGTCAAAAGTTCAAGACTAGCCTGAGCAAGAGTGAGACCCCATCTCTACAAAAAATACAACAATTAATAGGGCGCATTAGTAGTGCAAAAAATACAATAATTAGTAGTGGTGCATGCCTGTATTCCCAGCTACTTCAGAAGGATTGCTTGAGCCTTGGAGTTTGAGGTTGCAGTGAGCTACAGTCACACCACTGCACTCTAGCCCAGGTGACAGAGTGAGACCCTGTCTAACTAACTAACTAACTAAATAAAATAATCAAACAAAAAGATAATTAACAGCTGTATTCACTAACCACCCTTCTTGTTGTGGCAGAGCAAACCAAAAGTATATACTAATTCATGTGATTCATTTTGGTAAGTAATAAATATTTCTGCAGATTTTTGCAATAAGTTGATTGCTAGATTTCATTTTCAGTATTCTTATGTGATTTTGTCTGTTTTTTTTCTGCATATGTATTTTAGTCACCATTTAGAAGAGACTTGTATCAGGAACAAAAGCCAGGTGATATTTTAAACCTGAAATCTGACTGATTAAAATAAACAAACAAACAAAAAAGAAATAAACAAAAAGGTGTGCAATTTAATTCAGTTCAGTTCAGGTTAACATGTGATTATAATATATTTAGTAAATGTTTATTGTTTCCAAACTTTTACATAACTCAGTGGCATAATACCAATTTGCATGTATATATTTATATTCATACATCTGA
This sequence comes from Propithecus coquereli, assembly GCF_000956105.1. Taxonomy (NCBI): domain Eukaryota; kingdom Metazoa; phylum Chordata; class Mammalia; order Primates; family Indriidae; genus Propithecus; species Propithecus coquereli. The sequence goes on from NW_012148441.1 coordinate 537,620, forward strand.
ATGAGATAAAAAATAAAATCTTACGAATCAGATGCATATTATTTACTTTCTCATCTTACTTTCTGAACATTTCATATTTGTTTTGTTCGTTTTTGTCCTAGCCATTTTATCTTCCCATGATCCTTCTTATCAAAGACTCTTATCTCATAATCTTAAAGAGTAGGCCATGGGCTACTGGACACAACTTCCTAGGAGAAGCATTTTGAACTAGGGATGGATAACTAAGTAAATCATCTAACCAAACAGACACAACAGAAATGCTTGTTCCCAGGGATTAGGGATGGAGACACAAACCTACTATTAACAGTATGCACTTTAAGAGGCTGACTCTGTGACTGCTACAGAGCTAGGAAGAAGCAGATCAAGAAATAGACAAATAGAAACAAGTAAAGTGGCCTCAGAGAAAAGATAAAAGTGAGAGAACAATCACTTTGGTTGCTGAAGTAGTTCTAGTTCCTTGACTATCTACATTGTAAAGACAGGCTCAACTGTTGCCCTTGGATTCTCTGTGACTCTACAGCAACCATCCAACAAATTGCTATTTATCTTAAGCTCATTTTGGTTTCTGGTAAACAGAGCCTATAAAAAGGCAGTAAGGCAGTAAACTTATTTCTCTATAATTCCTTTAATTATTATATATTATACTTACAAACTTTTACTCTGTTTCTACTGTACGGCTTATTGTCTTCCATAGTTAATGACTGCTATTCTCACTCATCTCTCATAATCCTCCATATTTCTCAAATTAGCACTTCCATTATGGTGTTAACCACTTTAAGATATCTCACTCATATACAGAGATTTCACTATAAATCATTCAATGCTTAATTTTTGAAAAAACACTAAGAGTATAGAATATATATAAAATATTTTTTGAAATTAAAAAAATGAGCTTTAATAAATGACCAGAACCAGGAAAAATATATATAATATATTTTCACTTTTACATCTGTACTTATCTTGAAATTAATATTTGCAATGAATTTTAAAAACTAAAGCTATCATATAGAAAAAATTAACAAAATTCTTCTCAAAAAATATTTTGAGCTGAAAGAATGTAAGATCAAATTGTTCCTATTTGAGGATTATGAATAAGTTTTCATTTATGTATATATAGAATAATAGTAAGAAAAATAAAGAGCGGGCATATAAGATAGAGGAATGGAAAAATGAAGGAGAACGAAGGTTAGGGATTTGTTTTGATTTTATTGCTTATATTTATGAGATAATTATCTATTTCACTTTACCTACAAAAAGGCCATGCATGTTCATTTCATTCAGCATTATGCTATTGTTTTACAGCCAAATAAACTGAGCTCTAGGAACATGATTTATTTTATAGAGATCATACAGCTATTTATTAACAAAATATGGTCTCTTTATTTTTTGTCCATGCTTTTCCTATTTTGTAATTCTTTCATAACCTAAAACAATAAATTATAATGCTACTTTCCACATTTTGCTGTTCATATTTTTTCAATGTATCACTGATTTTAGGAATTCCTAACATATAATTCTCATGTAGTAAAAGGAAAAAAAATAGTTTGGCTTATGATTCATCACACAGTGCATGCAAATTAAAACATTCTATCATATTCGTATTGGTAGTTGTTTTGTTATTATCATAAAATCAGACAAAATATATCTACAGTATTTTAACACTATTGAAATGTCAAAAATCATCATGATAGAAAAAGATAATTATGTATTCTTGTTATGTGATACCAACAGACTATCTGTTCAGAATTACAAGGAATAGTGAACATATAAGCCTAAGTATCATATTATTCGGTTCCTATAAATCTGTTGCAGTTTTCCAAGCATCAAATCAATGTGTTTCTTCTTTCTCATTTACTTAATTTATGATAATCTGTACTGCCAGTAGGTTCTCTGAATACCTTTGCATATTAAATGCATTTGGATAATGTAAAAACAAGTCTTTTTTACCATTAAAGTAAGGGCAATCTTTTTTTCTTTAATAAAAAAAAGACACTTTTTTTCTGGTAAATACAATTTTAAAATATTTCTTTATAGAAAAGAGGAAAAATGGCTTCAACATCCACATTAAAAAAATAGAAAAATCCCAGCTCTCTTAATTCTCATCATCCAAAGCTATGTAAGTATAAATATAGCTTTAGCTATATGGATGAAAGATTGACAGAAGACAGATACATAGGAAGAACAATAGACATAGATAGATAGATAGATAGACAGATGATAGATAATAGATAGATGATAAGGTAGATAGATAGCCAGAAATAAATTGTTATAGTATAGATATAAAAAAGCCAGAAGGTTCCCTAACAGATACTTAATTCAGAAAATGAATATGTAGTGAGACACTCAAGAGGTTATTACCTAGATCTTCTGATGTAAATGACAATGCTCTTTAAAACCAAACTGCATCATTTCCATTATCTTCAGTATTGATGTGCTTTGTGTATATGTCTTCCACATGATTAAAAAAATAGTTTAAAATCACAAGTGGATTCCTACTCTTAGATTAATCATCATCAAATAAGTGAGTAATTAATAGAGATCCACCTGTTTTCCACACTGTGGCAGATATGAAGAAACACAAAGAAATGTATTATTCAGTCACTACTATTTCATAGTAATAATGCAGTTAAAGTATCAAAACATAGATAAAAAAAAAAATGCAGGCCGGGCACGGTGGCTCACGCCTGTAATCCTAGCACTCTGGGAGGCTGAGGCGGGTGGATCGTTTGAGCTCAGGAGTTCGAGACCAGCCTGAGCAAGAGCGAGACTCCGTCTCTATTAAAAATAGAAAGAAATTAATTGGACAGCTAAAAATATATAGAAAAAAATAGCGGGCATGGTGGCGCATGCCTGTAGTCCCAGCTACTCGGGAGGCTGAGGCAGGAGGATCACTTGAGCCCAGGAATTCGAGGTTGCTGTGAGCTAGGCTGACGCCACGGCACTCTAGCCCGGGCAACAGAGTGAGACTCTGTCTCAAAAAAAAAAAAAAGAAATGCATGGTCAGGAAGAGCTCCTGCTTTCCCCATTCACATAATAAGTAGAGACCAAAGAGCTGCATAGAGACTATATTTGTACAAGAGCTTCCGCTTCATTGACTTTCCTTGAAGCCTTTTAACAAATATGGAAGATAATAGGTTACTAAGGAAAAATTTGTTATGATGATCATGATAATTTTTACTGAATGAACATAAGTTATAAAAAAGAGCTTATTATTTTAAATTAAAATGTAATTAAAAGGATTTAAAAAGTACAAAACTCTTCTTGTGGAGACTATTTTTTTCATAGTCAAGAAAGTTGTTTTAGCTTTGAGACACTACAACCATTTTGTGTTTAGCTTCAAGTTACTGAAAAACCTGGTTTTTGAAATAAACGAATTTATTAGAACACTCTTATGTATGCTGGATACTCATATTCAATTACAGTATTTAATCCTCAGAGTTTTCCTAAAGTTGTACCCCTTTTACATCTTGCTAATACCCCATCCAAAAGCATAGCTAGAGTCTTAGGTGGGATATGAGGGTGGAAGCTGAGGTAAAGGGCGAGATGAAATCAGTCAGCATCTGCAAATCAGGGAAACATGACTTTGAAAGCTATACTAGAGATCACTCACATATTCCTTTTAAAAGAATTAACATTTCTTGCCTTCTGCACAAAAGGAATAGAGCCAGAAATGTTATCATAACCAACAGAGGAAAAATCAGAAAATGTTTTAGGTAACGGAGAAGCACCTCCCTTTCTTGTCTGAACTCTACTGAAAGTGATGTCCCAGTTACGGACAATGCATGGGAGGAAGACTCAAAGCCGATAAAAGAAGAGAAGAACTAAAATAATAGACCACATTTCTCACTCATGCTAATTCTCAGTGCCGTGGAGAAGGGATTATATTTACATTGTATATGACATTACAGTTTAGAACAATAATCAGCTGAAGTTTTTTTTTTTTCTTAAGTAATCAAAAGCACCTGGGAAATTACAGTAATTCCCCCAAATACATACACACACACACATATATATTTAATGACAGATCTCACTCTGTCACTCAGGCTGGAGAACAGCAGCATGATTATAGCTCAGTGTAACCTTGAACTAACGAGCTCAAGTGATTTTCCGGACTCAGCCTCCCGAGTAGCCAGGCCTACCGGTGCTTGCCATCACACCTGGCTAATATTTCATTTTTTTGTAGAGATGGGGTCTTGCTATGTTGCCCAGGCTTGTCTCAAACTCTTGGTCTCAAGCAATCCTCCCATTTGGGCCTCCTGATGTGCTGGAATTACAGGCGTAAGCCACTATGCTTGGCTTTTCTGAAATATTGGTAAGATCTTCTGCATAGGAAGGAAGCAAAAGTACTCATATCAGAGTGGGGTAAGTGGAGAAAATAAAAGTATTTTTATTTTTGTTTCTAGCTTAACATTCAGACTGTTCAAAAAATTGTTATAAAATTATCCCAGAACAAACTCAGTAAATGATATTTTGTATGTCACTACAACTAGGTGAAGTGATTTAAATAGTTTTCATAAACCTAGTTCTAAAATTCTTTTTTTCTTTTTTTAATTCAGCATATTATGGGGGTACAAATGTTTAGATTACATATATTGCCTTTACCTCATTTTTTCTTTATAATCACTTATAAAAGCCCTACTCAGATTGTTTAGAACAAAGAACATTCCATCAGAAGGTGGAAAGCAAATGTTTGCACCTTAGCTCAGTAACTAAGTAGAAGTTTGGTCTTTCATACTAAATCTCCCTTAGTCTCATTTTCCAGATTTAAAAAATAAGATATACACTGTAAGACGATTTTATTCCTCACATAATTAATTTATCTAATAGTTATTTAATAATATTGGAGAAATAAAAACATTAGGTAATTATAAAACTAATGGTCATTTATTTAAAATATGTAGTTTCATTAGTTTTTATATTTATGATTAAAATGCCATTTTCTAGGCATTTATGGAAATTCAAGTTAATTTTTAAATATTTTGGCCAGATAATATATAAATACTGCATCCATAGTATTTAAAGAAAAATAACTAATAAAACATAATTCCTTCCCATAAAAAGAAGATACTATAATCTCCTAAGCATATTTGATGAATTCAAAGAATGTATTTTAGTTCAGTAAAAAGTACAAACCGCGTCAACAAACAGTATGAAATTATTTCAAAATAGACTGTATAGCAAAGAATATACGTAAGAATTTACGCATAAAATAAGATGGAATAATCACAGAATGCATCAAAGGACACAAAGCATATGAGAATTTCTTTGAGAGAGGTGACAATTTGGCATAGATGAGTGAGAAAAAGCACTACCACAAGAAAAATATGGAATCTTGGAAGCCAGAGATATGCCAAAGGAATTTTTAATTAATTTATTAATTTATAATTTGATACCATGAGTAGTTCTGGTTCCAGCCATGATAGGAAAATGAGCATCAGTATTTATGCCAACACCATAAACAATGATAACACAAAACCTATCATATAAAATAATTGTTTTCATGCCTTGGACAATAAACATTACCATGTCTGTGATCCATTTGACAATGGAAAAATATAATCTGAGTTACACCTGTCCTGTCTTCCTGCCTTATATCCAGTTTTATCTGACAGCACAGAGAAGTGAAATCCTATCAGAGATCTGCAATCTCACTGACAAAAAATGCATATATCAGAGTTTGGTACTATGGAGATAAGTGAAATTTGCAAACCGGCATTCTGGAGAGAAAAGAGCAAAATGGAAGCTCACCAGATACCTGTAGAGAAGGCTCCCTAAGGGTTTGGCACAATATATAGCTGTGTATGTACAGAATGAGACACTGTGGTGCCTGGAAGAATGAGCTACTAAAGGACTGTGAGCCAAATAAGTATTTTGAAGTTCTCATAATTCTAGGAGACATGGAAGTTGCAATCATCCAGTGTTTTGAGAATTCATAAAAAGTTCGCTGTAACATATGAGTCCACAAAAAGTCTCTACTTCTGAAATGAGCTAATCTTGCTCCAGAATAAGAACTACTGTAGCACGCTCTAACAAACATTAAACTTCCAAAACATCATTTTGGACAGTCAGTAAATTAATTACCTTACATAATATACATACAATATTCTTTTAAGGAGGACAACATAATCCAGTCTCTCATTAATGTGGGATTTGTAATGTCCAGCATAAAATTTAAAAATATAAATCCAAGGAAGCAGCAAAAATATGAAGCATAAAATAGAAGGAAAACAATCAATAAAAAAATCCAAGTGATAGATTTAGCTGATGACATCTTAGAACAGCTATTATAAATATATTCAATGATTTGAAGTAATAGATAAACATTACTACTAAAAATATAGGAAACCTCAAGGGGGAAATGAAAAGTTTAAAAAGAACCACATGAAAATTGTGGAACTTAAAAATTCACAGTATTTTCAAATTTAAAAAAATCAACAGACATAAAAAGTAGAGTTGATACTTCAGAAGAATAGATCTGTAATCTACAAGAGAAATCAATAGAAAATATCAAAACTGAAGCACAGATGGGGAAAAACACAGAGAAAAATGAAGAAAGGCTCATGTACAATGTCATAATAAAAAATAGGCATGCATATATGTAAATGTCATTTCAGAAAGAAAGAAGAGAGAAAAGAGATATTGAGGCTACTGTTATCACATGCTAACTATTGTTGCAACAGGCTTGGAAAAAGCCAGGACTTAAATAGTTGCTAACATTTTCATTAATATTAATATTAGTTATTCTAAGTCAGCAGCAGCTAGCATGATTGCTTGAATATTTTATTATTTTGTATGAAATATGTTTCTTGTTATATTTTGAAGGTATTGTATTTCTGTATATTTGTTTTAACTTACTCAAGATTTACTGTGTTACAAATACATGAAATTTGCATGAAAAGGAGCTACAGAGAGGATAGAGTCTTTTATGTCCTATTTGTTAAAGAAATATTACCAAAAGAGAGACGAGAAAGCAAATATGAGGTATTCTATAGAATCCCTATTCTGTATTTTATGTAATCTTTATATACATAATATATTTAGATTTCTATATTTATATGGATAGATATCTACAAGTATAGATATTCATTTACATATCTATATTGTATCCCTTAAATTTAAAATGATTTCAGGGTTATTTTTAATTATGAACATTTTAAAGATATTTTCCAGCAATCCCATTTCTGTATATTTATCATGAAGAATTGCTGTCAGGATTTTGAATAGATGTTAGCACTCCTATGTTCATTGCAGCACTATTCACAATCGCCAGGATATGGTAACAAACCAAATTCCATTGACATAGGGTTAAAGAAAATGTGGTATATGTATAGAATAGAATACAATTTAGCTTTAAGAAGAAGAAAATCCTGCAATATATGACAACATGGAAGAACTCTAAGTACGTTATGCTAAGTGAATAAGCCAGACTGGAAAATGTAGCATGATTGAATTTATATGAGGTATCTAAAATAGTCAAATTTATACCATCAAAGGTGGGAGTGGTACTTGCCAGGGATTGGGGAAAGAGGGAAGTGGGGAGTTACTAATCAATGGGCATAAAGTTTCAGTAAAACAGGATGACTAATTTCTAGAGATCCACCGTACATTGTACCTATAGACAATAGTAGTGCATTGTTCACTTAAAATTTGCTTAAGAGGGCATATCTCATGTTACTTGTTCTTACCACAATAAAATAATTTTTTAAGACAGAAGAAGTGACATTATCCTAAAAAATTATCGTGTGTGGTCATTTCATGGTAGTTGACACTGCAGTTTTGTTCAGTTCTGGTCAGTTTATCAGTTCTTTTTGAATGCATTCTGCCTGCTTGGGGTAAAAATACAGGCTCTAATATATACTGCTAACATGACCTCAGCCTTTTTGCCAAATCCAAACTTCACAGAACAAATCCATTAAAAGGAATTGTTCTGTAAAGTTTGGATTCAGTCAAGGGGCCACATTTGGGTATCTGGTGGGTCACATGTGGCCTTGAGGCCGCAGGTTCCCGTATCCTCGCTTTGCTTTAAATTTTGATAACTTTACTTAAAGAGTAAACGCTGCTTTCCCTCATGCAACAAAATATGTTTTATTTTTTGCCTCCAAACTTTTTGTTCCATATGTGTTTTACAAATCAATATTATTGTAGTTAGGAAATTATGTTTGTGCTATCTCTATTTATACTATAACTGTTATTTTTGACATTTCTGATTGATTTTTGCTATAGTATGTAAATAATTTAGTTTGCTTGGTTGAGAACTATCATTTTCTGGGAGCCCCAGAAGTTTTAAGCCCATTAGGTAACAAGGCTACCTAGGCTCTTCCCTGAAACCAATGCTAATATCAAGGGTTTTCTCATTCATTAATTTATACCAATCTAGTAAAATCTTTTTAATGAGGTTATTGAATGTAGACATTTACAGATAACTTCAGCGTGATTGTGAGGAAATATTTTCAGGGGAGGACCCCTATGAGATTTGAGTACCCACTCTATCTTCTTTATTCACTGTTATTTCCTCAGTAGCACACAGAAAACTTTTAGGAAGGATCAATAAATATTAATTGCAAAATAGAACTTGTAGAATTGTCAATTGTGTGGCTACTTGTGCCTAACTTTTTTTTTAACCTTTCCTCTATGGCTCCATCACAGATAAAGTATATTCAATAGATTACTCAATATTTTGTTCCATACATAAATCCTAAGGAAAATACTGTATAGTTAAGTATTTCTTTACACATTGCTGTTCATGTTGTTTACCTCTACTTTGTTAACAAATCTTCAAGAGAAATATATTTAAAATTTTTCAATCCCTCCTTTAGTGGTAGAACAAAATCCTTTGCTTCATCTATAACGGTAGTCATTTTGCAATTGCTTTAACATATTTCATTCAATAGCTTGAAAGTATCTGTACAATTAGAATTAAATATTCATACTTGTTTTTCTCCTACCTTTTATGAATAATCCTCCATGACATTTGAGTTACCATTCTATTACTAAGCATATTTGACTTATTTTTCTTATTATTGCTAATGATTAAAGATTTGTCAAAATGTCCATATACCAGCATACCACAGTATAAACTGAATCAACACTAGGTTTTATCTTTATTAGTCTCTGGATTTGTATCATAAATAAGGATATTATTAGCAGCCTTTATCTTAATCCTTGGGTTTCACAATCAGTGAGTGTCTTTATTAACATAACAAAGCTTGTATCAGTCAATAAAACTTGAATCTTTAATGGAATCTGTTTTATTTTCCATCCCTTGCCAACCAAGCCTTATACCTGATATCAGTAAGTACAATGAATTATAAATTGATAAGTGATAAATTCTTCCATGTTTTAATATGCCTTCTCTTAAAAGTTTTCTGAGTATAAAAAATAGTCTGCAAGTTAAAGAAATTGGGCAATTTTAGTGCTAAGAAGTTGTGTGAGTATGCATTTAAAAATTCTCTCAACAGCAATTCCCGTTCTAACCTTATCAAGTTGTGGTTTATTTCACTTTGTTTGTGTGGACATAATTCAAAAAGTAAAACCTTGCTTCCTTGCCATAAAGGCAAGGAAATAAACACAATATCATGCTAACAATTTAACTGAAAATATGATATAATTATCTAGAATTGCATATGAAAATATTGGGAACGTCTTTGGTGAAGTGTATGTTTTCTGCCAACATCAAATTTAAGTACCAATAATGATATAAAAATGTTGTAAAACTTCATTCTCTTCTATAACTTTCACTCTCTATTAGAATATCAGCATGTTTCCTTATTCACCTTTGCATCAGCAGCATTTGGCACAGAGCCTAAATCTAAATAAAAAGAAACAGAGTGAAGACATATTAAACATTGTATAAGGTGTGGATCAAGGATGTGAACTTTGGAAGTGACCAGATGTAAAATTCAAGAAAATTACTTTATCTTTCTATTAAACTTATCATCTGTAAGATCAGTAGTCCCCAACATTTTTGTCACCAGGGACTGTTTTCATGGAAGACAATGTTTCCATGGATCGGGGAAGGGGAATGGTTTCAGAATGATTCACGCACGTTACATTTATTGTGCAGTCAAACCTCTTTGCTAATGATAATCTGTACTTGCAGCTGCTCCCCTGTGCTAGCATCACTACCTCAGCTCCACCTCAGATCATCAGGCATTAGATTCTCATAAGGAGTGTGCAACGTAGATCTCTCACATGCACAGTTTACAGCAGGACCCTTGCTCCTATGAGAATCTAATGCCCTGGCTGATCTGACAGGGGGTGTAATTATGGTGATGTGAGTGATGGGGAGCAGCTGTAAATACAGACGAAGCTCCACTGGCTGTCCTGCCACTGACCTCCTGCTGTGTGGCCTGGTTGCTAACAGGCCCGTAACAGTACTATTCCACGGCCCAAGGGTTGGGGACCCCAGTATAAGATGACAACAATAATAGAACCACTATCAAAAAGATATATGAGAATTTTAGAGGAATAATCTAAGTGAATTATCGAGCAGAGATTTAGGCATACAGAAATTCATCAAGCTGTACACCAATTATTCTGCACCAGATATAACACTAGGATCTTTACATTTGCTATTTTATGTAATCCTATAAAAATGCTCTGCAAGGTAAATATACAAATTAAATATATCTAATATGACATAAGGTCAGAAATTAACCTCAGAAAAGGCTAACACAAAGCCTGTACTATAATAATTATATTTCATTCCTGTTCAGGGTAATCGATAGATTAAAAAATTAAATAGATGCAATTATAGTGAAAAACCATAACCCATTTGTACCAATATCATACATTTATTTAATGCCCACTATATGTTAAGTGCAGGGCTAAGAGAGGCAAATGTGATTATAAGTCGCTTTGGAATATTTTATAAATATAAAATTAATAAAAATATGAAGTAAAAAAAATAAAAATATGTATATATCTCATCTCTATAAACTCATAAGGCTGCCAAATATAGTCTTGCCCTTCCAGGTTTATGGTTGAGGGAGGACACATACAAGGTCAAAGCAACATCCATATGTGAGCTTTTCTCAGTGGACATCTACTAAGAGCAGAATTCGAGACTATAATTGGGGCTATTAATTTCCACTTCAAAATCAAATTAGTTATTGAACAGATAAGATGATATCGGATCTCCCCCAAGTATCACCAGAAGGCTCTGCCTGGAAGGAAGTGCAGCAGTGCAAGAGCACTCACTACATGCAATTTGAACGGAAACAGGAAAAAAAAAAAAAAACCTCCGGTATGTCACCTGAAAAATCAAAAGCGCTCAACAATTAAATCGTATGTTTCTCTTACTTTAGGAAAGAGAGAAGACTGGTGATAAGACTGACAAGACCGGTGACACCTGGAGCCTCTTCAGTGAAAATGTGACGTTAACATCCAGTCCGCAACACTTCAATAACTTGTTCAGAACATCCTGCTATCTAGGGTGCCAGGTAAAGAAGAGATATTGATAGGCTATGCTGATATAAATTGGCTTCTTAATGCAGTCTGGAAATTGACTTGAAATAATACACACATTGGGGCAGACTGGAAGAATATCAAGGCAGAGATAAACCCAGCATGCTTAAAATGAAAAGGGTAAGACTAATTTTTATAACAGAGTCTTTATGTGGAAAGTAGGTGAACATTTTTAAAGTACAGACAGTGATCATTTTGGACCAGACTTTCACTGCCAAAATAGAGTGAAATAAAAGTGCTATGATAAACACCTTATAAATCTAAGATTTGATATGGGTTTCAGATAATTTTGTACTTAGCAAATTAATAATAAAAACATAGACATAAAAGTGAAAACTAAAAAGATAATCTCTTAACACAAACATTGGTTAAAACTATAATTATTTACTTTAAATATAAAAAAACATTTTTGAAAAATGCATTTCAGCATTATTTAAATGTATATGCATTTTAAATCCTTTTTCTAGTGCATAATTCATTAAAGAGATTTCCAGAGATTCAAGGGAATTCTGGGCAATCTAAGTAAGTAATTTGTGACTAATAGCAAGGATATTTATATTTTTATTTATTCTCGGATCATTTTTCTAGCATTTATTTGATTGGGCAGACAAAAAGACTTCTGCTTCATTACTTAATGTCTGCTGCCTTCTTTCCCAGTTTTGCAAAAAGTTGTTTTAGCGAATTCACATCCGGGACTATGAATTATCTGTGCTTCTTTACTTCACTTTCTGTAGAAAACTGTCCATGTGGATAATGAGTAATAATATGAGTAATAATAATGTAACATTAGCTAGTATTTTTTTGTTCATCATGTATCAGGCATGTTTTAATCACTTTATATATGTCAATGCATTTACTCTTCACAACAAACATAAGGCATATGTAGCAATTTTCCAAATTTCCAGATGTGAAAACTGAATAAGGGAGTCATTTGATTTTATTTTCAGTGTGTCTATTATCAGTTCAACAGCTTAAACTTGGCTCTTTTGTACCAATGACAGTCACGTTTCTTTAGATGGAAAGCTCATAATTTCATTCTTGGGTTCCAAGTTCAAAGAAAACATCTAGTTAGATGAAAGATAAACTTTTTTTTCTTTGACTATTAAATTTATATGCTGCTTTTATTTATCAACCTCCGGAGTAAAAATTAGAAGAAAAATTTAATACAGGTCTGGGAAAAATAAGCTTTACAAGCAAGATCTATTATAGGAAAATAATGTTTCTTTTTGTTTGTATTTTGCATTCTGTTTTAAAATTTATTTTAAAATGAACATATTTAAAGTAGAGAAACTATCATAATTAATCCCCATATATTTTATTTGATATAAAATTTAACATTTTGATATATTTGCTTAATCTATTTTTTCCAAGGTTTTATAAAACATGCCTCTGATATCATAGTATTTTACTCCACAGTACTTCATTATGTCTCTCTAAAAGCATAGAAATTTTTTACACAATCAAAATATCATTATCCTAAACTCATACTAATTGATCAATACTTATGTGCACATATGGAAGTAACATTCATCTGTTGTCTGGCAGGTGGGAGGGGGGAGGAGGTGATGGGTCAATTCTCACCTAATGGGTGCGGTGTATGCTGTCTGGGGAATGGGCGTGCTTGTAGCTCTGACGCGGGCGGTGCAAAGGGAATTTATGTAACCAAAGCATTTGTACTGCCGTAATATTCTGAAATCCAAAAAAATATATCATTACCAACTATAACAAAATTAGCAGTAATAATTTAATAATCTCATATAATACTTAGCCCATATGTAAAGTTTTTTTTCTGATTTTCCTCGACATGCATGAAAATGTTTTTTACAATCAGTATATTCTAATTAAAGAACATGTAGGACTTTAAAAGTTATGTCTCTTAAACCTTTTGGTTTTGAGTATTATCCTCACCTGTTTTTTATGCCATTAACTTGCTGAAATCTGAGTCCACTTGACGTACAAAATTTGTCCTCTCGTGCTCCTCTGCTCCATGCATGTTCTATAAACTGAAAATTTATTTTCCATTTGACTTTTGAAAAAATCCCCAGTGTATATGGTGCATTTCATCTTACATTAATCAGGAAGTATAAAATTTCTGATTGTCCCAGGATTAGTGAAGTTAATTTTGTTAGTGGCTTCAACTGCTGAAACATGATTTCCTGTTGCGAAAGTTGTTTTTTCACTATGACCAGCAAATAATCTCCAGGTAAACTTTGGCATGCTATGAAGAGCTATTCCTCATCAATATTTGACCTAAAATGTTTTTAGCACTCTTTTATGATCTTTTCTTAAATCAATTATTTCCTTGGTGTTTGCAAAATGGTGATTTTACTAATTTTATTTTTCCTTCTGAATTCATTAGCTGATAATATTCTACAAATAAAAACTTAATCAGAAAATATGCTTTAAAAACCATAAGCATAAAAGTAAATTAAGTAAACAACTGCAAACTTATTTAAATATATATGATAGTAAAAAACCTTATTTGGATATTTCAGAATAAAAAATACCTATTTAGTATTACTTACCATTTTGTCAAATTTTTTCATTAAACTATCTCAATTCAGTGCATGTTCTTTGCATAATAGACCTTGCAGATGTATGTACATAATCACAATAAAATCCAAACTTAACTACATATTCCTTGCAAAAATAGTCGTATGTATGTATATCAACAAGTCAGGCAGTATAGGTGTGAAGATATATTTTTAAAGTGATCTAACTAATACTATTTTAAAGGATCCAGCAAAATGCTTTATATATTCAACTAATTATGTCTTAAATTTCCACTGTGATTAATTATCTCCAAGGAATATATTTATTATATTAGAAGCATCACTTAAAAAAATTAGAAAGGGCCAGGCACCGTGGCTCACGCCTGTAATCCTAGCACTCTGGGAGGCCGAGGTGGGCGGATGTTTGAGCTCAGGAGTTCAAGACCAGCCTGAGCAAGAGCGAGACCCCGTCTCTACTGAAAAGAAAATAGAAAGAAATTAATCGGACAACTAAATCTATGTAGAAAAAATTAGCCGGGCATGGTGGCACATGCCTGTAGTCCCAGCTACCTGGGAGGCTGAGGCAGTAGGATCGCTTGAGCCCAGGAGTTTGAGGTTGCTGTGAGCTAGGCTAATGCCACGGTACTCACTCTAGCCAGGGCAACAGAGTGAGACTCTGTCTTGAAAAAAAAAAAAATTAGAAAGAAAAAATTAACTTTCTGAAACCTGCTTTTTATCAAAAGCATTGTGACAGATCCAGGTTATCTACAGATTCAATTCACCTGAAAGGCAACAATAAAACATTTACATCAACTGTAATGTAAGCAAATAATCATCAGTGACATTTGAAAGAGTTATATGGAAATATAGTTTTGGTATATCATTTTATTACATCAAATCATGCCAAACTTTCTTATACACAAGATGATATTGAAGGTTGGAAATATTAGATATGGTTGTATAGTTAATGAAATATTAAATTGTGTTTCACTCCAAAGTTTTAAGTTTCAGTACATTACAACTATCAAAAATCAGTGGTAATCATTTTAAGGCATATAAGATGACTGTGTTTGCATTATGTAAGTTTAGCTCATTTATAGCAAATTCACAGATACCTTCACTTAATAGTATAAATTTACTTTAAAAGAACCATATTTTTAAAAAATTCTTCAGGCCACAGTTTTTAGTAACATGAGCCACTATCTGACTTAAGAAGGAAAATGTAATAATTATTAACTAGACATTTGCTATCTAAGAAAAGTGCTATATAATCTACAAAAATAAATCAGCCATAGCAATAAAAATAGTAAATCCATGAAAGATAGATGGCATATCTACATATAGCTATATAAAGAAGTATGTCAGCAGGGCACATTCTTAAATTTCTGAAAGAGAGTACAAGACTGAGACATGAGTGGACAGCATTTTACATTGTCCTGCCAGGGCAGCCTGCCTGACAAGGACTCTGCCCTCTCTGATCATAAGTGGAGGCTGCCATTTTGGGAGATTGAAGCCCGGCAATATCTCATCTTCAGGCTGAATTCAGGCTGATGCAGCTGCAGCCCCACCCTGCTGAGGAATGACTGAGGAGCCCAACCTCTCCTACAAACACCTATTACAATTCCCACCACCCAGCTATGAGTTGTTGTGAGACTGAGAGGCAAGCAGACAGCATTCTTACCAACATCTAGCCCACACTGTGTGCTTGGAAGGGGCCTCACCTTCTCTGGTCACCAAGGTGCCCATTTGTGAGTTCAAAGATGCACACTGCCCTGCTCTTGGGCTGAGTTAGGGCTGGCTCAGCTGCAGCCCTTCTCAGGTGAAAAATGACAGGGTAGCCCAAACTCTCCTACCTACTCCTAGGTCAATTCTCACCATCTTGCTATGGGCTCCTGTGAGACTAAGACACGAGCAGAGATCATTCCTTACAGTTTCTTGTCCAAGCTGCTTGCCTGAAAGAGGCTCTGCTCTCTTTGATTACAAGCCCACAGATGGTGACAATTTGAGAGTTTATAATACCCACCTTTCTGTTATGGGCAGCTGTGGGACTGGGGACTAGCCTGCCCAGTCCATTGCAGCTACCAATAACACCAACAGGGACCACTTGGGTCCTCATAGGTGGCTCCACCACTGCTCTTGCCACCTCCCACATAATGCCAGCTGCTCAGTGGCCTGAGAACTCGCTGACATGTCTGGCCTTCTGCTCCAACTACCGGCTTCTGAGTTGACACCCGGGACATGCTCACTGCTGCCAGAGTAATCTTCTCTGGGGCCTCATATCAGGCAGATTCAGCCCACTGCTTCCACAACTGGGTTGCAAAGACTGCCTTGGCTGATGTTCAAGTCAAAGTGCATGAGAGAATTTTAAAATTAGCAAGAGAAAAGCATCTAGTCACCTATAAAGGAAACCCTATCAGACTAACAGCAAAACTCTCAGCAGAAACTTTGCATGCCAGAAGAGAATTGGATGGCATTTTCAAAGTGCTGAAAGAAAAGAAAAAAAAGAAAAAAACCTGCCAGTAGAGAATTTTATATCCTGACAGAATAAGTTTTATAAATGAGGTAGAAAAAAAATTCTTCCCAAACAAGCAAATGCTGACAGAATTTGTTACCACTAGATCAGCCCTACAGGAAATGCTCAAGTAAGTCTTAAACATCTCAACAAATGGCCAGTATCGACCATCACAAATACATATGAAAATAAAGACTCATAGGTCTTATAAAACAATCACATAAAGGATGAAGACAAAGGGATAAAATGGCAACATGACAGAAATTCTGTAAATTGCAAAAACAAAAAGAGAAAAAGAAAGAAACAAAGAGTTTATACAACTAGAAATCAGTTAACAGTATGACAAGAACGAAGCCTCACATACAGGTACTACACTTGAATGTAAATGAATTAAATGCTCCACATAGAAGATATAGATTAGTCAAATGGACAAAGCAAAAAAGATCCAACTATATTCTGCTTATAAGAAACTCACTTTACCTATAAAGATACATATAGACTGAAAGTAAAGGGGTAGAAAATGATATTCTATACAAAAGGAAACCAAAAGTGAGCAGGAGGAGCTATGTTTATATCAGATAAAACAAATTTTAAATAAAAAAAGAAAAAGAAGGTTATTATATAATGATAAAGGGATCAATTTAGCAAGAAGATTTAATGATCCTAAATAAGTATGCACCCAAACTTGGAACACCAAAATTCTCAAAGCAAATGTTATAACACCTAAGCTAAGGAAAGAGAGACAGTAGCAGGGATTTCAACACTTGACTCACAGCACTAGACAGAACATTAAGACAGAAAAATCAACAAAGAACCATTGGAGTTAAATTGGACTTTTGACCAAATGGAATTAACCAATGTTAACAGAAGATTGTACACAACTTCAGAATATACATTCTTTTCACCATCACATGGAACATTGACCAAGATAAACCAAATTTTAGGCCACAAAACAAATGTTAACAAATTTTTAAAAATTGATATCATATCAAGTATCTTCTCAGAGCACAAGTAGAATAAGGCTAGAAATCAATACAAGGAAGAACTTTAGAAACTTTACAAACACATGGAAATTAAATAACAAGCTCCTGTATTGTGATCACTAGGTTAATAAAGAAATAAAGATGGAAATTAAAAACTTTTTTGAAATGAATGAAAGTAAAAATACAACATACCACAACCTGTGGGATACAGGCATCCGAATTGAAAAAGAGGAAGTCAAATTATTTACGTTTGCTGATGATATATATTATACCTAGAAAACCCTAAGTAATCCTCCAGAAGACTCCTAGATTTGATAAATGAATTCAGCAAAGTCTGAGATTATAATACCAATGTAAAAATCAATAGCATTTCTATACAATGTACAAAAATCAATAGCATTTCTATACACCAGCAATGACCAATTGTAACCAATCTGAGAACCAAAACAAAAACTCAGTCTCATTTACAATAGTTGAAAAAATAATAAAATATCCAGGAATAAATTTTACCAAGAAGGTGAAATATCTTTACAGAGAGCTACAAATCACTGATGAAAGAAATCATAGATGAGAAAAGCAAATGGAAAAACATCTTATATTCAGAGGTCAGAAGAATCAATATTATTAAAATGATTATAATTCCCAAAGCAATCTACAGATTCAATGCAATTTATATCAAAATACTAAAATAATTTTTCACAGAATTAGGAAAAAAAAGTCTAAAATTCCTATGGAACCAAAAAGAATATGAATAGCCAAAGTCATCCTAAGCAAAAACAGCAAAACTGAGGCATGACTTTATCTGACTACAAATTATACTACAAAGCTACAGTAATCAAAACAGCATGATACATAAATAACATAAAAGTTGACACATAAATCAAAATAACAGAATAGAAAACCAAGAAATAAAACTATATGCCTACAACCAATTCATATTTGACAAAGCAGATAAAAACATACACTGGGGAAAGGATGTACTATTTAATAAATGGTACTGGAAAAAATGGATACCTATATGCAGAAGAACGAAACTGTATCCCTGTTTCTAACCATATACAAAAATTAACTCAAGTTGGATTAAAGTCTTAAATGTAAGATCTGAAGCCAAAAAGTTCTATACAGGGAAACCTAGGAAAATTCATCTGGACATTGTCTGAAGCAAAGGATTTAGGACTAAGATTTCAAAAGCAAATGCAATAAAAATAAAAATGACAAATGGGATTTAATTAATCTAAAAAGCTTCTTTACATAAAAGAAATGATCAAAAGAGTAAGTAGACAACTTCTAAAAAGGGAGAAACTATCCACAAACTATGTGTCCAACAAAGAACTAATATCCAGAATCTACAAGGAAATCAAACAACTCATCAAGAACAAAAAATCCCATTAAAAAGTGGGCAAATGTCATAAACAGGCATTTTTCAAAAGAAAATATAGAAGTTGCAAACAAACACATTAACAAATGCTCAATATCCCTAATCAGTAGGGAAATACAAACTAAAACCACTATGAAATAGTGCCT
>NW_012148441.1:557336-560154 GCF_000956105.1 Propithecus coquereli
GATATAGATATATAGATATATATATATCACATCACTGATTTGAGAATCTCAACCCAAAATGACCAACACCAAGATAGATTCTAGCAAAATTACTATATTTTAAGGAAAACATAAAATCACTTAACATCTAGATAAATAGAGTAAGTCAGATACAAAAGGAAGAGAATTAGATTATAAAAAAGTTAGTATAATGCTTTATAGCCAAATATGGAATAAAACATTTGAAGAAAGGAAAGAAAATATTAAAAAATATTGTGAGACAGTGATTTTATATCCAGCTAAACTATCAAGCATAATGGCCACCAACAAATTGTTATCAACATACAAAAGAATCAGTAAATAATGTTCTCATGAGCCTTTTCTGAGCAATTTAGTAAGTCAGGGGTTAGAAATTTCCAATTCATGGGCCAAATCTGCTTTGCTTTAATTTTTTTTCAAATAAAATTTTAGAGTTATACAGTCATTCTTATCAGTTAACATATTTTTTTTATTGGTGCTTTCACAGTAGAATGGCAAAGCTATGTAATGGGAAGGGAGACCATATGGCTTATAAAGCCTACAGTCTTTACTATATGGTCCTTCATAGAAAAAAAAAAAAATTCTTAGCCTTGAACTAAAAATAAACTTCTGATAGCCACCTAAGTTAGATAGAATAGAATGTAATGGATTTGTGTTCTGTCAATGTAGATAGAGTGTCTTAAAAAGGAAGGAGGGTAGAATAAATAAAGCATATGTGAAACATTTTAAACCATATTTTATATTTTATCTATGTATCTGTGTAGCTATCATTTATCTATCCATCCATTTATCTATTTTATTTTTCTGTCAGTTCTTTTTCACAGGAGAACCCTGCCAGATACAGAGAAAGATAATTAATAAAGTTATTTTTCAAATATTATGTATATCAATAGAAACAATTATTAATTATGAGATATTCTAATTCTGTAATCCCTATAGTTTGAAAAAAAAAAGTGTCAGTGTGGAAGAAAGGAGACACAGATGGAATACCAAGGTGTTTTAGTAAAAACCCTGTAGTTAAGTTTAAATTAAAAGTATCTATCTGAACACATAAGATATTTTAAGGGATATATATGCATTATACATTTTACTACATGTGACCACTGAAAATGCCTAGAAATGGTGGACGATCCAGTCTCAATTGATATCCCCAGTGATCTAACTATGGCCATAAAATGGCATCTCTTACTCAAGTAAAGAAGTACTTCTTAGAGAAATACTAATTCCAGAATTGGAGAAAAAACTTTACAAGATGACCCTTAAATATCTTGTTAAATCAGTTAGAAATAAAGCTATCAGTGTTTATCAGGTACCAGAAAGCTGAACTGAAAAGTTGAACTCATTAATTATAATAATTGTGAATAAATTAAAATCTATGAAATGTGTTCTAATCTGTCAATTTATAATGATATGAAAAAGTTTAGCCTTCAGAGAATAATAAGTAACCATTTCAGTATCTTCAAATATAGTGCATAAAACAAACAAAATATTTACACTGTCTTTCTCTGTGAACTCTACCACCAGATAATCAAAGGATACACGAGGATAAGTGATTAGTTACAGCAGGATTTAATATATAAGTGGAACCATATGATAAAATGTCACCAGTTGTCAACCTACAACAAATAAATCTTCCAGCAATGAATATTAGTGATTACAATTGTCAAAAAATGCAGGAATCCCAGACATTATGAGACTTCTTATGAAAGAACAACCAGAGAAAGGGATGAAAACCAAGCATAATCTAACCTCTGGGTTCATATGCCAATTTTTAGGAACTACAAGGACGGAGGAACATACTGAAAGGTAACAACAGAACCCAGACTAAGGTAAACTCTACAGGTCAAAAGAAATAGACACATTAACACGTAAAATGTATGGAGGATATTCAAACATGGAGGGAGAACCCTTAAATTAAAATATATGATTTTAAAAATAATAAAAATTCTAGTGTCTAGGTATATACGTTCAGATAATAAAATTACAACGAAATGTAAGATTCAATGATTATATTGGCAAAGGAAAATATAGAAGTTGCAAACAAACACATTAACAAATGCTCAATATCCCTAATCAGTAGGGAAATACAAACTAAAACCACTATGAAATAGTGCCTCACCCCTGTCTTAATGGCTATTTTTAAAAAGTAAAAAAAAAAAAAAAAAAAATAGATGTTGCCATGGATATGGTAAAAAACGACTTACACACTGTTGGTGTCAATGCAAATTGGTGCCACCTCTATGTAAATCAATATGGTAATTTCTCAAAGAAATAAAAGTAGATCTACCATTTGATCCTGTAATCCTGCTACTGAGTATCTACCCAGAGGAAAAGAAATCATTATATCAAAAATATACCTGTGCTCCTATGTTTATCACAGTTCACAATTGTAGATACTGAATCAAGCTACATTCTTATCAACTGAAGTGCCTAAAGAAAATGTGGTTTATATATACCATTGAGTACTATTCAGCAATAAGATAGAATGAAATAATGTCTTTTCCTACAACTTGGATGGAACTGGAGGCCATTATCCTGTGAAGTAACTCAGGAATAGAAAAATAAATGCTGCATGTTCTCATTTATTGGGAGGTAAACCATGACTATGAACACACAGAGTGGTATAATGGACATTGGAGACCCCTAAGAGGGGGGAGAGTGGGAGAAGGTGAGAGGTGAAAAATTACCTATGGGATACAATGTTCACTACTCATGTAATGAGTACACCAAAGGCCCAGACTCCACCACTATACAATACACACACACACACACACACACACACACACATATATATACATAT
>NW_012148441.1:560204-570748 GCF_000956105.1 Propithecus coquereli
AATATATGATTTTAAAAATAATAAAAATTCTAGTGTCTAGGTATATACGTTCAGATAATAAAATTACAACGAAATGTAAGATTCAATGATTATATAGGTAGGGAAGGATTTATTACTGGAATTGAACACAAGACAGGGGTTTCATGGGTGATTGCCAAAGTTTTATTTCTTGAACTGGATATTGGTTAGAATAGTGTTCACTTCATAAAGATTCATTAAACTGTATTACTGAACATTTTTCCTGCATCTGTGGTTTATGTTTAACAAAAAATATTAAGGCCAAATAACTTATTATCAGGTCAGTGTTTATATGCAATAATCTCAGCATTTTATTCAGAATTAACTTATCCAAAGATGATATTTTATACCTTAACTACTTTGAAATGTAGATATATTTTATGCCACTCTATTTGAGTTTTTTTAGGGAACATTCTATTAAAAGTTTTATAACTTCATTTGTATTTATAAAATTTTGAAATATAATACTCTTTACCTTTTAATTCTTTTCTATAATATAGCATCATTTCTGGGTATACTTTTAATACATTGACTAAATACTAAGTTATTCACTATAACTACAATTTCTATGGAGAAATTTTTAAATTTGAGCCTATCTTATCATTCTTAATTCCCTTTTGGAAATATCTCCTGTCTGCTCATTCCCTCAGTCCATATAGATAAGGAGGATCTCTGCCCCTGGCACTAGACTTATGACAAGTGATCCAAAGTACCCTAAATCAAGAACCAAATCCTTTCATCCACAGTGATTTTATTAGTGGAACACCAGGTGATAACTGTCCTAGTACATATGTATAAAACTAGATCTTTGCCACAGCGTTTATTTCAAGAATAGGCATTTTACCACTCTGTAGGCAAAAAAATGCATGAAAAGTGTATGATAATATCCTCAAATAGAAGCTCTGTGGTTTTGCTAGCTTGATTCCTCAGTGTATGTATGATAGGCATAGGAATAAGGGCAGCAATTTTACCTTTATTTGATACTGGAGAAAATTACTGTGAAAAGAAAAGAGAAAGGACTCTGTTTCTGATGACATAGTTTGACATCTTGATTAAGATAGAACTGATGACATAACTTTTCATTTTTCAATTCAGTGTTATAATACTTTCCTTTTCCCCCCCTTAAATCCACTGGAGCTGGATTTTGTGACAATTGAACTAATGCAGTTGCCATGTTCCATTTGAATACTGGCATATCCAAATAGCATAATTGGTTGTTATGACAGTTATTCTTGAATGTATTTAAACATATCAGGGACATTTGGTAAAACTACTCAGGTAAAATATTTTGTCAAACACTGTGGTAGATAGATAACATTTTATAACACCACTGTCACATTCAGAATACTACATCTTTGTTCATTCATTCAAAAAGGCATTGTTAATCTCTAATATGGGAAGTATGTAGTGATAGATGTGAGACTTGTGACCCATGTGGGCCAATCTAAGACTGAAGGAATGTAACAGAAGACATATAATTTTCCTATCGGAATGTGTATACCTAGACACTAGAATTTTTATTATTTTTATGGTATATTTTAATTTAAGGATTCCCCCTTCATGTTTTAATATCCTCCATACATTTTACGTGTTAATGTGTCTATTTCTTTTGACCTGTAGAGTTTACCTTGGTCTGGGTTCTGTTATTACTTTTCAGCATGTCTTCTGTTACAAAGGTGATAAAGGTTATAAAGGTGATAAAGACATCTTTGATTTCAAAAACTTCTTATGCTAATAAACACACATACGCAAACATGCACGCACAAAGTCTTATGAAAGCATAAGTTTGCAATTGTTACTTGCCTAACTCCTTCATTCAACTATCCCCTATCTTCATCTTCTACTGGTATGACACCATATGTTTTGGGTTTGATTCCCTAGAAGCAGAGCCTGAGATGGAAATTCTTGTTTAAATGATTTAAATGGGTGATCTCAGAAGAAGAAGAGTGAATGAACCAGGATAGAACAGGAGGAGCAAAGCTAATCAGGAATGGGTTCTCATCTGAGGACTAATTAGCCTGAAACACTTAGAAGTTATGGAGCAAAATTCGTACCACAGACATCTTCCCCCTTTAAAACAAGGGGGAAGATATTTGCACCCTCTGTGTCACTCAGACACTGGCTGAAGAGGCCAGCCTCCAGAAACAGAATTTGTGTAGCCTCCGGGGGACAAAGAGTTGGCCAACACTCAAGGGACAATTCTCCAGAGAAAGAGGCAGCTGTGCATTGCTATCAGCCAACATTTTCAGCAACTAGGGAAGGGTTTCATGTTCAAAGTGGATCTAGGAGGATATTATCAGCGTCCACCTCTTCATGTTTATCAAGGCTAATATGATTGTAGGTATGTTGTTTCTCTCTGCCTAGATTGCTGTTCAAAGCAATCAAAATTAGGCCCTGTTTAATTGTTGCTTATATAGCACTTTATGCCTCTATGATCACTTTTCACAGTATAATAGAATTACTTTCTTAAAAGTGTGTCTTCTTATGTGTTAGAATTACTTGAAGATAGTAATTAAGTCTGATTAATCTTTATTTCCTCATTGTCATACACGATAATGGAATGATATATTATTATAGATTGCGTACAGATTTCATAATTGTTTGAAAGGGTTGATAAAAATGACAAACACAAAGCTAAAATTTGAATTCACAGGGCAGTTGATATAGAATGGGGCTTTAGAGCTGAGTCCCTTGAAGTAAGTAAATTATTGGCCAGATATTACCTGGAAGTTCTTTTAATTTACTAAGCTTAAGCTACTTAATATAAAACAGAGATTAAAAATGTTGCCACAAGCTTGTTTTCAGGACTAATTGAGACAATGTATATAAAGATATTAGTACAATGAGTAGTAAATATTAAGTTTTGAGCATAGAGTGTGTATTGTTTTATTCAGTTTGCATTGCTGATGATTTTAGTGAAAA
Source organism: Propithecus coquereli (assembly GCF_000956105.1). NCBI lineage: Eukaryota > Metazoa > Chordata > Mammalia > Primates > Indriidae > Propithecus > Propithecus coquereli. Next base: position 563,145 of record NW_012148441.1, read on the forward strand.
CCATAATGATTGCAAGAAAATATCATGTCAAAATCTAATGTTGATATTTAAAAATTTAAGTATTTCAAAGGGTCAACAGATGACAAGTAAGAAACGTTACACTTAAATTTTATATTTTCAATATATTTGCTTTATTATTCAAACATTCTGATATTCAAATTTATGGCACATGATAGAATATATCATGAATGTTGTTGCTTTTCCCGAAGCTACTTGTATGATTCTAATCTATATGTACTTTCATTGCTGCAGCTAGTATTTATCCTACCAGAAATCAGTATGATATATTAATGTCATCCTATTATTGATCCCCAAAGGAAAGTTTCATGTTTTAATCTTATATAGTTCTATCAGTTCTTAAAAGATATCTAAGAAGTAACAGAAAACATCAAAAAGAAAGTACCTTTTATAATAAAGACCTAACTCTTGTAGCTTTCTTAGTTAATTCAATTTGTTTATTTAATTATCCCATAAGATTATACTCACTATAGCGATGTTTAACTCTGCCAGAGGACTAGCAAAGACCTTCGGATTATTTTTGAGACTTTTTGTGATTTTGTTATAACCTAAATATATGATTTCAGTAAATAAAATGGCCATCCTCAATTATGCCAAGAACACTTTTGAGAATGACTACAATGCATTCTCTCTTTCTTTTGAAAGCTTTGCTAAGAAACTTTAGAAATTTGAACATCTAATGACAGATAAATGGCTTTCATTTCACTTTGTCTTTTGTATCTATTTTCAATTGTCCTATACTTGCTCTACAACTTATTAATCAAAATTTGGGAATATGTTCATTAAAGGTTTGATTGTCATATTTAATTCAGAAAATGTTAATGATTGCCTTGTTTTACATTTTCATTAAAAGCTATGAATAAATTAAAAATAGTGATAGATTAATCTAAAAATGTGTTAGATTAATCCACATATGTTCTAAAGTACCATAACATGTGTGTGTGTCTGTCTGTACGTATATGTATACTCAATTACAAGTAGGAATCTAGACACACAGCTGTTAAAGAGCTTCTCTCTTGATTTCTGTGTGTCCAATATATAATGGAAAACTGGATCTTAGAAGTTGCTCATTGAATACTTCTTTACTGATTGACTCACAATTGGCCTAATATAATTTCATATAGACACTTTATTCACTTTTTGCCTTTTTAATCTGCCTATTAGTCGATTCACATTTTCATAATCCATTGTCTAATGCTTCTCTGAATCAACATTTTGTTTTGAACTTTTGCAAAGTTTAACTTTCATTTCTCACAACAAAAATCTTTTTTGTTCATTCATTCATTCTGATAACAAATACTTATTAAATATTCATTATTTGCCTGACAACATGTTCAATGCTGAGACAAAGGTGACATAATTTTAAGTATTTACAACAAAAACATATGTATATCAAGTCATTATCTAGTAACTTTTGCAAATGAAAAACTAATGCTTATTATTTAGGTCTACTAACTGAAGACTTCCATTACAGTATGCCATGTACTTAAGTATTAATATTGTAAATGGATTAGAAAAGATACACCTAATAATTTTACATCCTTCTTATCCTACTTTCAATATGGGACAAAGAGCAGAGTGGATGTTCCAGCAAAGCTTCTGAGAGTTTATTTCCATTTCTATCATTTTTTTTTAAATTGACACATACTAATTGTACATCTTTTTGGGTTACAGTGTGATATTTTGGCACCTGCATTCAATGAATAATGATCAAATCCAGGTAATTAGCATATCCATCTCCTCAAACATTTATTGCTTCTTAGTGCTGGGAACATTCAAAATCCTCTCTTCTACCTATTTGAAAATATACAATAATTATTTTTAACCCTAGTCACTCTGAAATGCTATGGAACACTAGAACTTACTCCTTCTATATAGCTATAATTTTGCATCGCTTAACCAAATTCTCCCTACCCTTCACTCTCCTACCTTTCTCAGCCCCCAGTGACCACGATTCTACTTTTTTCTTCCATTACATCAACTTTTTTAGCTTCCACATAGGAGAGAGAACATGTGGTATTTATCTTTCTGTGCCTGGCTTATTTCACTTAATATAATGTCCTCCACGCTCATCCATGTCAATACAAATAACAGGATTTCATTCATTTTTATAACTGAATAGTATTTCATTGTATATGTATATATCACTTTTTTAAATCCATTCATCTATTGATAGACACTTAGGTTGATTCCATATCTTGGCTATTGTGAATGATGCTGCAATGAATATGAGAGTGCACATATCTCTTCAACATACTCATTTTCTTTCCTTTGGATATATATATCTGGTATATATACTGGTATATACATCTGGTATATGTAATATATAACAGTAGTTGGACTCCTGGATCATAGGTAGTTCCATTTTACTATTTTAAGAAATCTCCATATTGTTCTCCACAATGACTGTACTAATTTACATGCCCACCAACAGTGCATAGGAGCTCCCTTTTCTCCATGTTTTCATTATCATTTACTATTTGTTGTCTTTTTGATAATAGCCATTCTAACAGGAGTGCAGTGATATCTCATTGTGGTTTTGATTTCCATTTTTCTGATGATTAGTGATGTTGAATATTTTTTATATACTTTTTGGCCATTTGTATGTTTTCTTTTGAGAAACATTTATTCAGATTATTCATCCATTTTAAACTGATTTTTTTTTTTTTGCTATCAAATTGAGTTCTGGTATATTATACATATTAATCCCTTGTCAGATAAATACTTCAAAAGTATTTTCTCTCATTCTGCATAGTGTCTCTTCACTCTGTGGATTGTTTCTTTTGCTGTTTAGAAGCTTTTTAGTTTAATATAATACCATTTATCTATTTTTGCTCTTGTTGCCTGTACTTTTGAGGTCTTATCCATAAAATCTTTGCCCAAACCAATGTTTTGAAACATTTCTCTTTGTTTTCTGATGATAGTTCCAAAATTTGGGATCTTACATTTAAGTCTTCAATCCATTTAGAGTTGGATTTTGCATGTAGTGAGAGATAGGGCATAGTTTCATTTTCTGCATATAGAAATTCAGTTTTCCCAATTTATTAAAGAGACTTTCCTTTCCCCAATGTGTGTTCATGGTGTCTCTGTTGAAAGTCAGTTGGTTATAAATATGTGGATTTAGTTCTGGGTTCTCTATTCTGTGCCATTTTTCTCTGTGTAAGTTTTTATGCTGGTACCATGGATTTTTTATCACTATAGCTTTACAGTACATTTTGAAGTCAGGTAGTGTGATACCTCAAGTTTGCTCTTTTTATTTAGGATTGCTATGGCTATTTAGGGCCTTTTGTGGTACCATACAAATTTTAAGATTGTTTTTCTATTTCTGTGAAAAATGTCATTGATATTTTGATAGGGATTGCATTGAATCTATAGATCACTTTGAGCAGTATGGTCATATTTACAATATTAATTTTTCCTCTCCATGAATGTGGGATGTTTTTCTATAATTTTATGTCCTCTTCAATTACTTTCAACAGCATTTTATAGTTTTCCTTGTAGAGCTCTTTCACCTTCTTGGTTAAATATATTTCTAGGTATTTTATAAGTTTTGTAGCTCTTGTAAATGGGATAACTTTCTTGAGCCCTTTTTCAGTTAGTGCATTATTGGTATAGAAATGTTACTTATTTTTGAATGTTGATTTTGTATCTTTTAACTTTACTGAGTTTGTTTAATCAATTCAAAGAGTTTTTTGTTGGAGTCTTTAGGCTTTTGTATATATGAAATCATGTCATCTGCAAACAGAAACAATGTGACTTTCTCTTTTCCAATTTTGATGTCCTTGATTTCTTTCTTCTGCCTAATTGCCCTTGCTAGGACTTTCAGTGCTATGTTGAATAAGAGGAGTGAAAGTGGACATCAAATTGGGCATCTTTTTTCCAATTCTTAAAAGAAAACTTTAAACATTTTCCAATTCTGTATAATGTTGGCTGTGGATTTGTCATACATGGCCTTTATTGAATTGAAGTACATTCCTTCTATGCTTTATTTATTGATAGTTCTTACCTTAAAATGATGCTGAATTTTTTCAATTTTTTATGCATCTGTTGATATGATAATATGTTTTTTGTCCTTCATTCTGTTAATGTGTTGTATCACATTTATTAATTTGCGTATGTTCAATCATCCTTAAATCCCTGTAATAAATCCTACCTAATCATTTTGTATAATCTCTTTGATGTGCTGTTGGTTTCAGGTTGCTAGTATTTTTTAAGAATCTTTACACCTATGTTTATCAGTGATACAGGCTTTAGTTTTTTTCTTGTTGTTGCTATGTTCTTGTATGGTTTTGTTATATGGAAAATGCTGGCCTTGCAGAATGATTTTGGAAAAATTTCCTCCCCTCCAATTTTTGGAATAGTTTGAGAAAAATTAGCATTTGTTCTTCTTTAAATGTTTGGTTGAATTTAGCAGTGAAGCCATCCAGTCCCAGACTTTCTTTGTTAGGAGATTTTTATTACTGATTCAGAGATGGGGAGTAGGACAGAATGTGCTTGGGGCTGATAAAACAGGAGCTGACAGACATTTATAAGAAAAAAATACATCAAGTTTAGAAAGAGATTATAAAGGCATAAATTTAAAGGTGAAGACACTGGGTTCAGACACTGAGAAACAGAGGTATAATAATGGATTTCAAATCTTGGTTTGAAAACTAAATATAGATTTTTCTAAGGTGCTGTAGCATGGAGGACAATTACTTAACCTGTGACCAAGAGTATTAATATTATTCAGACACTGTTGGGCCTTTGCAGGTAATGTGTAACTAAGTACATTGAAAAAAAGTCAAACATTTTGTTCTTCCTGTAATAAAGACCTTTAAGTACATTCATTTTTCAGAGTATGCTAAGGAGACTTTAGCAAAATTTTGTTTCCAAATAATACTTGACACACATGACAGGTAAAATTAAACAAATACATGTTAAAATTAAGGTAATTTTATTTTTTTAATCACAATATGGAAACTACTTAAATATCAGCTAGGTAAAAGAAGTATAATATCTGGGATAAGAAAACGGATGAATATTATTAAAACATACACTAAGTAGAGGAAGGAATCAACAGATCTTAAAGCCTACTACTTTGACTTTTGATTTTATTGTAGGACTGGTTAAAAGAGCAGTTTAGGGAGCAAATATAAGCATCTATTGCAATATAAACCTATTAAGTTCTACACATTTGATAGTGATAGTAAGTGAATCGGTATAGCAAGGATACTGCATTAATCCCATGTTTGGTTGCTGAGTTTAGGAAAGTAAGAGAAATATGTACACAGTATGGTAACGCCTCACTATTTCTCACCAAATATAGTGGCAGATGGACATTACAGAGTATCCACTTTTCTGACTCAAATGCTCCCTAATTAGTGGGACTTCATAAGCCTCCAAATGTACCATTACTTAATTACACAGGGAAATTTGTACATAGTTAAATAATACAGTCAGAAAAAAAATCTCAAAAAGTTTGATTTCATAAAATAGAAAATCATGATAAAAAAACCTGCTTTATACAGTAACATTTTTCCAACTCAAATGTAACGATCATTTCTTAGAATACTGGATGATCTCTTTCTCTCATGTCTTTTGATGGCAGCCTTACTGTTGTCTTAGGCAAAATGTGCCATACTTCTGCACATGAGTATCCAGGTCTTCCTCCTCTCTGATGACCAGGGATTCAGCAGTCTAGCTTGCACCACAGACACAGCATCTCAAGCTATAGGGACTTTACACTAGAGGGCTGAAAATCCATGAAAGCCATATAAAGCCACAAAGGGTCAACATTTTATAGACTAGGAGAAAGACAACACAAAGCCAGAATGTTTAAATGTTAACTATGGCCTAGAAATCAGAAATAACCTATGGCATAAAAATTATAACCTGATATCACCAAAGGCAGGATTAACAAGGTGACATGACAAAGTAAGATATAGTTATTTTACTGCTTGTTAAAATAGATCATAGCTGTTAGAATCCGTAATCTATATTTAAAAACATTAAATATAGTACTTATTTCTACTGCTTTTCTGTATGAGGTTAATATGGAATCAACTTAAGGGAAAGTAAACAAACAACACAGCCACAGATGTACAAGGTTACCACAGACTGTAAGCAGAGGAAACACAGATGAATACCATACACTGTGTAAAAGAGACAACAGATATAAGGTGAGCGGCTCACCTCTTCTGTCCTTCGAGTCAGAATTACCTGTGTAATAAGTGAAAAATAGAAACATTCACTCAGGTTAAAGAAAAACATTACTATTCAATTTAGGGTAAAACTGAACAAGCTCCAGTTTTGAAAAGGGATACTTTTTCCTCCATGTATATATAATGTTGGACCTAGAATGAGGTATCCTCCAACAGCTGGGAAACAAGATTGTCCAGATTCGCTAAACTTTAGTCAGTCGTCTGGCTTTCTCCCTGAGTACAGAAACAAGGCAGCATCAATATTCATTAAAAAGTACAAGAATGCAAAGAGAAATAACATATGATATTAGAGGACTTTATGGCTTTTGGTCCATTAAAATGCAGGAGGGCAAAACTAAGTGAGGATATAAAACACCTAAATGATAAGAGGTAATAAAATCTAACTGGCATATACCAAACTCTAATCACTAACAGAGAAAAACCTTCTTTTCAAAGGCCCATGGGATATTCACAAGCCCTTATAAATTTCCATTAGTAGAAACAGTACAATATTCTTTTATCACAATGCAATAAAATTAGAAATTAACAAAGTAAGAAAACTCTTGAAAATTAATACCGAAACCAAAACTGAAAAATACCTAAAATAATAATGATGAAAACACTTTTGTGCAGAACCTGCCATCTCTCCAACTGTATCAGTCTCTCTTTCTCTTCTTGCCTTTGGTACAGAACCCCTGTTTTTTAGCTGAACATAAAACTGCCCAGCTAGAAGCTATACTTCTGAGGCTTCTTTGTGCTAAGTGTAGTCACGTGATGAATTCCAGACAATGGGATGCGAACAAAAACAATGTGGGTAATTTCCAGGTCACATCCTTTGGAAAAGAAATTGTCCCGATTCCTTTTGTTCTTCCTTCTCAGGGGCTGGAACTAGAACCCAATGATTAGGAACTATCTCTAACCAAGCATAAAAGGGCAATATTGTTGAGATGGCAGGGCTACAAGAGAAAAGGAAGTTGGTCCCTGATGAGACAAAGCTCCCTGCCTATCTCTGGAATGTGACTGGGAAGAGAAAGACACTTTGGTCTTAAGTCACTGAATTTTGGCGTACCTTTGTCTGAGCAGCTTAGATTGCACACTAATACAACTACCTACAGGAACACCTATGGGATGTGGCTAACGCCATGCTTATGCAAAATACACAGCATTAAATGTTAATTAAATGGAAAGAATGCAAATAATCATTCAATGCAAAAAGATTTTTAAAAGTGTAAAATAAATCTAAAGAAGGCGGAAAGAAAGAATAAGAATAAAGAAAAAGTCAATGAAATAAAAAACTGAAAAACAACAGAACTAATAAACATACAAGAACAGCTTCTTTGGAAGAAAAAAGCAACAAACCGTGAAATAGATAAATGGTTAGTCAATCTAAACAAAAAAAAAAAA
>NW_012148441.1:570798-582209 GCF_000956105.1 Propithecus coquereli
AAAATTAGTAATAGAATTAAATTTTAAGACCAAATCAACTAGATAATGTAGGCTCTAGGCCAAATAAAACATAGTTATCCTTATTTTCCCGGACTTGATGCTAACAAAAGAGAGGCAAAAAAGTGTTTGGGCACTCTAAAGATGTAATTTGTATTTCTCCTGTCATTTCTCCTTCCCTCTAAGGGATGTAGGCCATAAATTCCTTTAATTAATGAACTTAGGGGACTTTTACTATATTAATGTACAAATCAGCACATAGTGCTGTGTTTTCAGGAGGAAGGAGAGGAGAGGGACGTGATTATTATCCTATTTTATATCAGAAGAATTTGTGTTCCAGGTATGGATAGAAGGTATAATAAGTTCTATGTTTTAAATTCTAAGTTTCATGGGAATTTCTCCAAACCATAGTATCTCAATCAGCAAGAAGTTGGCAGAATCCAGCCAAAATCTGTGAAGATCAACAAAGACAGAAATGAAAAAGCAGACCAAAGAATAAATAGGATTCGTGGTCTAACAGCAGAAGGAATTGTTCTCTACTCTGCCATTAAGCTCCCTGCTGTATAAGTAAGCAGCGGTTTCCAGGTGTGTGCCTGTGTGTGTGTGTGTGTATGTGTGTGTACATGCACTGTCTCAGCCAACAAAAAATTAAGCTGTAGTAGTACTTATTTATAATATTGCTGGGGACTGCGATTTCTTTAGATTTATAATCATGTATGTGGTTGGAGACATAATTTAAATAGGAAGAATCAATTTTATTTTAATGTGTGTGTGTTGTGTTGTTGTGTATGGAGCATTTATTTTCTTACAAGTCAAATATTTCAAAGTTGCATTTAATGCGAGATCATTACAGTTATTTATATATCTGAATTGCATACTAAAGAAACAAAATCCCATTGTTATTTCTAACATCTCATGAAATAAAAAATAATTCAGACTTTTCCTAATGACTTTGATTTTCTCATAATGTGAATATCTTGCATGTAGGTTAAATTATCTTATTTTGCGCAAATATGACATAATAAACTTTATTGCTTATAATTTATACCTTGGTTAATCATAGCTGAAAGGCCAAACTTGAATTCTACACAGTGCTTTAAAATGGAATGGCTTTCCAAATAAATACACGTTCAGTATTAATAATTGAACTTGAAAGTGCTTTTTTCTAAAACTGCTTATATGATTATTTCAGAAATAGTCAATGTCAGTAGGTGGCATTTTAACAGATAAGTTAGTTATTATAATAGCAAAGCATTTATTTAGTAGAATGTAAAAGATTTGGAAAGTAACTTCCTATCAATAAATGTAACTTTTGTAATGTAAAATTTTGTATAACTGAAACAAAAAACTTTGCTATGTTTTTTCTTTATAAATATTTGGCCCCCTTAGTTTTATATCTAAAACATTTTTAAAATGTGAAATTATTTATTAGCAAACAGCTACACATCTGAAACACTTGTAAGTACTACAGATGATCACATTTCAGTTAAGTATAAATTCGTAATTTAGCAATTTATCTATCCATCATAAGAAAGATGTTATATTGAAGAAAACAATGCCATTATATATATATATATTTATATATATTTATATGGAGCATGTTAAAATATGTAGCACACATGATTTTGAAGATATCATACTCATTAATACACTAATTTATTTTCTTTAAGCAAATCATCAACACATTTGTGATGGAGGGAAGACACAGCCTTGGGTGGATGACCAAGCACTCTCTTTTTGCCATCACTTCCCTGCACAGACCCTGCTTGTAGAAGGCAGCAGGTACTCCACCCACAAGCAGCAGCATCAGCATGGAGGCCAGGGCAGAGATGCTGTGGGTTGTGCTACTCCTCTATCATATGTTAAGAACAGTAAAGTCAGAAAAACATAAACAACATTACTTCTTTTAAACAAAGATATTTTAATATCGGTAATTGGTCAAGCACATCAGAGGACTGAAAGGTAATAAGGAACACTGAAGTAGCTGTGGGTAACCTAAGGGCTGGAGGAAACAAAGGAAAGAAGTCAGCATTGCTAGAGTCTGGAACTTATGTGAACCTATATATGGACCTCAGAGGATGAGAGCGTGCTGGCTGGCACTCGTATCTCTAAGTGGGATGAGGAGGCAGGGGATGAGAGTGGTGCTGCTTGAGCAGGAACAAGCTAGAGCTTGGAACCAGTAGCTACTGCTACGGTAACATTGACCAAAAGAGAAATTGAAAAAGACGGGGGCTCTTTTTCCCCAACCTCTTCTCTTCCAGTCAGCATCTACTGTTTCCTCTTTCAAACCCAGAAAGAAAGCCACCAGATAAAGGAAAAAATTAATCTCCAGGGACCCAGCTCAGCATGCCAAGCAGAATTTAAAAGTGTGGGTTTGGAGGTGAAAAACAGTAGCTTAATTATCGACACACATACCTTCCATGAGAGTTGATCACCAGAGGGAGTTTCACACCACAGTCTCAGTGTTAAAGTGTTTCAAAAGTAGGAAAGACTTTACACTGGGCTTTCCTAGTCCCACCTACGTTCTTAGGCTGTGTGGTGGGACATTTGGCTAATTTGAAATATCCAAATCCGGATGGATGAAATGTTGTGACTGTAGACCTAGGAAACTCTTGACCAATGAGTGAATCCACAATAACACGATGTTGGCAGCCACTAGGAGCAAGGTCAGTTACAGGCTGACGGCCACCAAAATCAGTGACCGAATGTACCCAATAACCTCTATACGATTGGAAATAGATTCGTTCTTAGACCCTGCTTAAAAAAAATGCAGCCCTGTTGAACCTTAATTTTGGTCTTTTAAGACTCAGAGTAGAGGAAGCAGGTAAACTACTCTGGGTCTAGAGTTCTGCCACAAAAAACTGTGAGATAATGAATGTGTTTTGTTTTCTAAGTCACTAAGTTTGTAGTGATTTGTTAGGGCTGGCAATGGAATACTCATGCAGAGGGCAATCAAGGATATCATGTTTGCTTAAATCTTGATCTCCTGGCTTCTACTCACCACTTCGGAGAAATTCCAAGTTCTAAGAAAAGAAAGAGAAACCTCCAGTGTAGCCAATGGTCCTGTGGGCACCTTTGAATTGCAAATTGGAATGTTCCTTCAAGAGGAAACCTGAATAGGCCCTCTTGTTTGTCTGTTCATTTGTTTTTCTCTGTTCTTGGTATGGAGCATTCCCTTACCCAACAATGAGTCCATTATAGTAAAAAAGACTATGGACAAAGACCATTTCCCTGCTACTCTGAAAGGGATTGTTGTATCGTACCATTTATGAACACTAGAAAAAAATGGAGTTTGAGGTTTGCCAGGTGATTCTGGGCTTGCTTAGAATTGAAAATAAATATCTGTTGTTCCTGGAGCAAAGCATGTTCTTGCTAAACAAATTCCCATTTCGGTATTAAGAGATGGGATTATTTTGTTCAAGAGATAGTTGTTGCAATTATTTTGGGTATTCCTGTATCATCTGATTCAATTGTGATCAATGGCTATCTAATACACACTATATTGGATACAGACATTTTGGGACAGTAAGCCAAGTGCAAGCATGCTAGTTGGACACATCCATAAAGTCTTGCTGATAGATTCTGTCACTGTATTTGTAGTGCATTGCCACGTACCTACTATACTTACAATGCTTGTCAAGATTATATAGTTTAAACAATATCTCTTAACAATAGAAGACAAAGTATTTGGTCTACTCAACAAAGATCTGATGAAGACAGGAATGCTATTCTATTAATAGTGGACTTCACTGATGCTTGGACCCCTCGAATATGAAGACTTGAGCAGGGAAATAGTTCCTGCTACACTGGTAACAGGTGATGTCATAGCCCTGACTGAACAGACTGCTATCATTACTAGTACCTGGAATAAAGCCCTGAACATTGCCAATACTTTGTGTGTTTGTGTGTGTGTGTGTGTGTGTGTGTGTGTGTTTAATATTTTCTTCAAAAAGATAAAAAGTAACAGAATCAATTTTCTCCCATGTGGCAAGGCCTTCAATATATCTGTGCACTTCTTTCACAAAGGTATGTGAATTAGTCTGCAATGTTTCATCAGAGGGTCAGACAAGTTGTAATATAATATGAGTAACTTGTATGTGTTGAAATATTTCCTTTCATGGGAGACATTTTGATGGTGGCTCCTATTCATGAAACTGCTCACACTGCAGTGATTAAAAACGGTTGGCCCTTGGATGAGGCTAAAATTCAGAGCTCCAGTGTCCTCTATTGTGAAGTGAAAATGGGATATCCTACTAAAGCCTCAAAGCTTTGGCCAATATCAAGAAAAGATGTTATACACTCACTAATCACAGAACCAGTACCCCTCGCTGTATTATCTCAACTCCTGTACAAGAGAACCTCACCTTTGAAACTCATCCCCAGATAAGATAGTATGATTTTCTGATAAAACAAACCACTTCCAATACAGATTATCTAGTGGAATGCTATAGCGATCTATCATCATAATTATAAACAGCTGGTTGTGCATAGCACTGGGTATTCTTTAAATGGGTTGAATTTTAGGTCCTGCTATAGAATATGAAACATGATATTCTGAGACTGATTCAAATAATATTCACATAGACTCATAGATAATACTAATATTGGCTTAACTCTATGATGAGGCCATTGGGAAATCATTGTATTGATAACTACATATATAGTGATGTAATGTACTTTTAACTTACAGACTCATGCAATGTAATGTGCATTTAACTTATAGACTCTCTCTACTTCTATATTTAAACATATATATAAATATATATATGTTTCTACATGTACTGTTATACAGAGAACAACTACATTTAATGAAAGCCTCTGGACTGAATTAGCACATGTATTCATTATTTCTACCACAGCTTGGTAGATTTATGCTCAAAATATTACTTTATGATAATTAATGGAATTATCATTAAGAACTACAAGGTATATCTTATTTGCCACTTATGGTAGGCTGTATGAAGAGGAATTCTATAAGATGTGTTTTTAGCTATTCTTATAAGTTACAGACAACGATTCCTACTCTACTGAGAATGAGTTCCCAGGTATCAGGGATATGGAATCAGGTCTTTAGAAGGTAATACACACTCTCCTTTTGTTTTTATCTTTTGTCATGCCTGAGTTTTATTCCTAATAGTCTTACTTTAATATTCTAGCTACCCCCCAAATCAATATTTATCCATAAAATCTGACACATAACAGAGCTTCTCCTAAACGCCCTGGTGATACTTTTCTCCATCAAAGAGCCACATTGGTTACATTCTCCAACAGCATCCACCTTGTGTGCCCACCAAAGGAAGTATAAACACTGGATAGCCACAGATGTTGTCTTGAATTGAACTGTGGGTGACACTCTTTGTGTCTCCAGGACTTATTTTCTTCTACAGATGGCAGGGCCTCCCCTCCTTCCCTCTTGACCCTGAAAGAACATAGTCTCTGAAAAATGGTACAATCTTTGATACTGACCCCAAACCCAGTAATCATTAGTAAAATCTCTTCTCATTGACCTTTCCTGGGAGTGTTAGGTACATAGCCTTTCTTCACTAAGCACAGGTAATTTTCAAGTCCAGTGGGTGATCCCCAATTTATGGGAAAATTTATAAGAATTTTCTGATCAGACAGTCTGAGAACTTATTGATAATCAGACCAGCATTAAATCTTTGTCCAGGCAGTATTAATTCTGAATGCTTTAAGGTTCTCCAAGATGGAGAATGTAAGATGTCTCAGTATTATACTACTTTTGAGTCAACATCTTAACTCAGATTAAGCTCTCCATGCAGTATCTCAAGGAGAAGATCAAATAACTACAATTGTTTCAATCTTGGTCTTGGTGTGATAGGCTTTATGTAGTATGTTTTCTGGTCTTTCAATTTGTTCTGTGTTTCCTTTGGGTCTGCAATAAGACATTAAAGCCCCATTAACATCCAAGTATTATGATTTTAGATTGGAAACTTACGTTCCAAAAGACTCTAAGGACTGGCCATAGAGTGGAGAGAGAAGAGAAAAACCTTTGCACAAATGGCTCTTCTCTGTTTCTCTATTGTCATCAATAAATCTTTTTACACATCTTCATGAATGGCTTGGGTCACTGTGCACATTGGATTACAATATACAGAATCCCTATGCTTGGTGAGGAAGGACATGGCAGTATGTTCTCACTCTTGATTTAGATTACTAATACTTAAATATCAAGTAGTATTCTTAGTATCTCATATAACCTAGAAATATTCATGCATAAACTATTCATAGGATATATTTCTGGATGAAAATTGTAAATTAATATGAGCTATTTATTTAAATTTTCAAAAATTAGATCTTATCTCTGTGACTTGATTCTATGCCCTATTGAAAGACAGACATAATTTACATCTTTATAGTTTCCTTGAAGCACCTATCTCAACTTTTAAGTATAGTAAATGTGTGTTGGTTTACAGTTTACAGGTTTACCTGCATTTTAGCAAGATTAAATACATTAATAGCTGAATTTTATCAGTTTTTAAATGCTGAGTAATTTATTTATTTGGGAATATATAATATGTGCACCTGATTCAAACAGAACATACGGAAAATATAATAAGAGTCCTCTCATACTATTTGTTCAGAGTCCCTTTATGCTTCTGTATCACTATTCTTTCTGCATGTATCCAGAAATATTCCAGAATAAACTAAATATTATACCTATTAATATTCCTTTTTACTCAAATAATAGCATATAAGAAAATTTTTCTGCTTTTTTTTCACTAACTTCTATTGATATATTTCTTTCATTCCATACAAGTACATGTAGTGATTAGAATTGCTTCATATTTTTTTACTAGCTACATATTCATTTTCATGTGTGTGTGTGTGTGTGTGTGTGTGTGTGTGTTTGTGTGTGTAGAAGTGAATTAAACAGACAAAATCCCCAATCTCACAGAGCTAGCAATCTTATTAGGAGAGATAATCATTTAATAAGTATGTAGTAATAAATATATAGCATATTTGATTATAATAAGTGATATAAGTGATATTCAACAGCTACAACAGCAAAAACAAAAAGAAATCTAGCATATTGTTATAGATAAGAGTGAAATTAGGTTTGCTACTTACTACCAGAGGACTACTGAAGACCTCATTGAGAAGGTGACATTTGGAAGAGATCTGAAAGGAAGGATCTACAGCCATTCAGGGGCATTTCATCCCAAAGACAGGGAAAAGATGGTACAAAGAGCTACAGATGTTTAAATTGCAGCAAGAGGGAGAGAATGATTGGGGTGTAGTAAAGAAAGGGAGTATTCCAGGAGATCAGGTCTAAGAATGTATTGGGGTCAGATCAGATAAGCTTTTTAGACTATTTTATCACATTGGCTTTTACACTGAGGCATGAAAGTAATGGAGTCATGAGGAGGCTGACATTAGAAAAATATTCTTATCTGGGTTACACAATAATAGGGACAGTATAAGTCCTGTATTAAGAATAGACTATGTAAGGGCAAGAGCAGAAATGGAGAGTAGGTGGGAGACAATTTAAGGAATCCAGATGAGAAATTATGGTGGCTTGATAAGGGATGCTGTTAATAGAGACCGAGAGAATTGGTTGTAATCTGTTTACATTTTGCGATAGAAGGAAACAGGAAATAATAATACATAAGATATAAAAGAGAGTCAATGAGGAGTCTAGGATTTCTGGCTGGAGTAACTGGAAGGATGGCATTGTAAGGAAGATAAGAAGCTCTATTTGGGGTCTTCGAGATGGCTATTAGTTACTAACGTAAACGAGATAAAAATGATAGGGAAGGCATAAGTGTGGTGAGAGGGAATAAGAAATAAGTCAGCTGGGGTTTGAGGCACAGTAGAAAGAATGAGCTGAAAATAACATAGTGATTAAAAAATAAAATTATAGAAATTGAAATTATCAAAGGTTATAGTTATTGCCAATGACACAACTTGATTAAATTATAACCATGGGACATAAGGAGGAGTATAACATCAATGGTGGAAACAACTCTATAAACTGGGAAGATAGACTGGTGGAAGAACCTTTTTTTTTTTTTTTTTTTTTTTAATAGAGACAGGATCTTGCTCTATCATCTAGGCTGTGGCACGGTTGTAGCTCATTATAGCCTCAGACTCCTGGGCTGGGGAGATCTTCCTGTCTCAGCCTCCCAAAGTGCTGGGATTATAGGGATGAGCCACCATTCCAATCTGGAAGAGTCATTTTGAAATCAATAAAAAACTTATGAAATAATTAAGATAGAATTAAATAATTTATTCTAATAATACAGGCCTGCTTACAATTATAGATAAAATTACAATTGAGTATACACTGAATTCTTAAAGGAGGGAAAATTCTTAAAAGGAAAAAATACTATAGATTTGGGAGTATTGTTTTCTGAAAATTAAAGTAAAATGATGGATTACTTATTTTTTATTTTTTCTCCCTTCAGGGTGTCATTTTCACAACTTGGCATTATACAAGCACTTTCTTGTCATTTCTATCTGAAAAATAGTTCTGATATATAATCCACCATGGTTTTTAGTATCTGAAATTTTTTAAAAAGTTACAGAAAACAGCTATTCAAATGAAGACTTTTCTTTTTCTAGATGTCCATCAATTGACACCTCATCCTATCTTTCAGGATGACTACATACCAAAAGTCAATTTAATAATCTCTGTAAATTTGTCCTCATCCAAACTTTTCGATATCATTAATTTAACTTGTTTTATTGTTACTTTGGAAGTATTCTTAGTAAACTCCTCGGCGTTGAGCATTTATTTGCACCATACACATACACATGCACCTATGCACACATATGCACACACACACACACACACACACAAACTTGCTACCCACATCACCCTTCTCCAGTTTTAACATGCTGTTCCTTTGCAATAAGGACCCTGTTCCTTTCTACCAAATCATATTGTATAATTTCCAATTGCTACTTTAACAAGTTATCTCCTGCTTGAAGGCTTAAAACAGCATAGATTTATGACCTCACAATTCCATAGGTCATAAGTTTGTGTTGGCTCAGCTAGTTTCTCTGCTCAAAATTTTACAAGGAAGAAATCAAAATGTTGGTGTCAGTCGAGTGGGTTCTCATCAGCAGACTCTTGAAAGAATCTCATTCCAAGATCACTTGAGTGGTTGGAAACATCTAGTTCCTTGAGGAAGTAATATTCCTAGTCAATTTTCCTTGTTGGCTTTTAGCTGTGGCTATCTTCTACTCCTAGATTCCTCTTTCTGATCCTTACATGTGGCCCTTTAAACCTGGAATCTCTCCAACTTCCACTCTTTCTTCTGTCCCCAGCTAGAGAAAATTCTGTGCTTTGAAGGGCATATGTGATTAAATTGGGTCAACCTAGAAGAGCCAGAATATTTCAAATTCTAATATAAGATCCATAACCTTAATTATATCTGCAAAATCTATTTTGGCATGTAATGTCATTCATTGAAGGTTTTCAGGGATTAGAGTTTGAACATCTTTCAGGGACTGTTCTCCCTACATCTCCCTACTATCTTCTCATATTTGCTTTTGGACTTATCTTTTACATTCCATGTTTTATTTGCACCTTCTTTGCTGTCTTCAGCAATGCCACTGTTATATTGATTTTTAATAACTTGGAACTAATTAATCTTTGAGCCACCAATATTTATATATAGTTTTTCTTTTCCAAGTCCTGGTGTTAATCTTCAGGTTGTCTCTTCCCTGTCTACTTCTACATTTCTCCACCTTAATAAATTCTATTGTCAGTGGGAAGTCCTACACCAAATTTGTAAACTTTTGAGCTTCAAAATATACAACAAAATTCAGAATCCACATCTTCCTATCACTATCTATCTGTAAAGAGCAGGACATTTAAATTCCCCTTTGATTCAGTTATAAGAAACTGTGGGTTTTAAATACTTTCTAACTGTGTACTCTACAGTGCCATCATTTTAAATTAGTGATCCCCCAGACATTCTCTGTGCCTAATGTTTTCATTAAATTGGGAAACATCATTATCTTTTATTTTTACTCCATTCTAAAAGAAATAAGTTCACATTTCTTTAACTAATTTCTGAGGGGAGATTTATAGAAATCTTGCAGAATGCAACGCCAGATGTGCAGGACTTAGAGGCTGAGGATTGTATGACTGTGCTGTTCTTTAGAGTATGTGAGACCTTGAGGCAAGTAGAGGATTCCTCCAAGCTATTATGAAGGTCTCCCACAGAGGTCACTGTGAGGGATATATCAGAAATACACATTAAGAAAAATTTACAACCTAAAAATTACTCAGATGATTTTCAATATCTACATCACTTCATTATAGGACATCCTAAATCTGAATCCTCTGCACTTTGATAGTATTAAAATGGAAACGAATACTTTTTCAAATACAAATATCTTGTATTTATAAAAATATTTAGTCAATGGAAAGAAGTAATATAAACATGACATAACCATTTTTAATATTTTTATTAATATACATATATGCATATATCAATACATATGCATGCACATACATATGCATATATGTGTGTATGCATATAAGTATTTTTGCACATATAAGTGTATATAAGTATGTATACATATGTATATTGTATATGTATATATCTCTATATATTATATATAAAAATACATGTACAAACCATAATGTACATATTTTATTTCAAATCAGCATAATATCATATATGCATATTTTTTAAAATTTAAGATCTATTGTGACTTTACAAATGCATCAAGAGATAAATTCCTGTACTTAACAGCTAAATCCTTGCTCCTAATATACAATGTAAAGTTAATTCAAGATCCTGTGTCATCCATGACATCCCATATTCCAGTTATTTTCATGGAGCTCCTGTCACTTTTGGTCTTGTGTGCCATTATCTTCAAATTTATTTTTGTTAATTTATTTTTATTTTAAACTTATTTAAATGTATTTAAATTCATTTTTATTAATAATTAAATGGTAGTATGTCCATATTAATGCAATATATATTAAATAAGATTGATCTTAACAAGAAATTTAAGAAGACTGTTTCAATATGGCATTATGTATTGCGGTAATTTGTATATTTTGAATCTGAGAAGGTTATCAGTTTTTTTAGTCATATTACAGTAGAGAATCAAAGATACTAAAAATGCCCTGGGCATTCCAGAAAATATTGCATTTTTTTCAATGATTTTATGACAGTTGTAATGTATATACACATAGACTGTGCTAAATTTTGTGCCAAGTTATAAAAAATTTCTTAGTGTAAACAAAGTACATGTAGTTTACATCAATGAAACATACTTTTACCAATGTAACATACAGCAAAAATAGATTTTAATTATTGGAGCCTTCCAAAGACTAGATTTATTAATTATTCTCTTCTCTAAATGGGCTTATCTTGTATAAAAGTACTTATATACATACACATAGACTGTGCTAAATTTTGTGCCAAGTT
>NW_012148441.1:585199-586466 GCF_000956105.1 Propithecus coquereli
TCTTATATTTAAATTGTGGATAGGTGTAAAATAATTAATTTATTAGTGTTTTCTTTACAGATGTCCTTCTCACTGACACACTCAATGCTAGTCTAATTTTTTTCCTTGGTAAGTAATTTTTTTCTTTATGTTAGTTTGTAAGATTTTGTCTTTAATCTTGGCATTTACAAATTTTATCACCATGTGTCCTTTCTGATCAATTCTACATGAATCTAGATCATTTTTTTAACATAGATCATGTTTTGAGAAATTATTTTATGTATTTATGAAATAATTGCCTCATCTTCATTATATTTATTTATTTATTTCCCTTTCAGAATAACTCACTTGAAGTATAGGTCTATAACGTATATCTGCTAATTCTCTTGTCTAACTCTTGTCTTTCCATCTCTGATTCAACAATTTTCCTCTGTGCTTCAAGATATATTTCTCTTTTGATTTTTACTGCCTCCAATAATCCTCAAAAGTGACCATGTTTTTTTCAATTTATGTACTAATTATAATAATTATCACTTATAAAATTTATTACAGATGGTCCTTGACTTACAATGAGGTGATATCCTGATGAACTCCTAATAAAATTCATTTTCCATTCACAATATTTTCAATTTAGGCTGGTTTTATCTGGACGTAACCCCATCATGTTTTGAGGATCATATTGAATATCACTTTAATACCATCATGAAGTGGAAAATCTTAAGTCGAGCCATCATAAATTCAGCACCATCTGTATTTGTAGAAAGATTTTGGATTTTCTTGTGTACTATTATTATTAATCATTTATTATTTCTTGTTCAATATGTCATCAGTGCCTCACATATATTGTAATTGGCAGCCTGCTGTTTACTGAATCCTGCTTGTTTTTTTGTTTTGTTTGTTTTGTGTTTTTTAATTCTGTGGTTTCTGAACAACATTAAGCAGGTTGTTTTCATGCAATGAAAGGTGTTCCTCAGCCCTTCCAGATCTGCCTGTCAAGCAGAGTAGAATCTAACTGTGTGTGTTGCTGGCAAAAGCTTGGAGCAGTTTCCTCAAGCACAAAGATACTTTTGGAGTTATTGGAAAATTTCATTATCTTGATTGTAGTGATGGTTTCGTGGGTTCATATATATATCAAAACTGATTAAATTTTACACTTTAGATGTGTATCATTTCTTGTATTATCCCTGAGTAAACATGTTTCTGTAAAAAAATATAGTTACGGTGACTTTTCTGCAAATGATAAAGGGTGGGAGATCTCAGTCCTGAGTGGGAGAAAAGCATATATATA
>NW_012148441.1:587288-589264 GCF_000956105.1 Propithecus coquereli
TTTTTTTAAGTTGTCCAGCTAATTTCTTTCTGTTTTTTTTAGTAGAGACAGGGTCTTGCTCTTGCTCAGGCTCGTCTGGAACTCCTGACTTTGAGCGATCCGCCCGCCTTGGCCTCCCAGAGTGCTAGGATTATAGGCGTGAGCCACCGCGCCTGGCCAGTCAAGGTCTTAATAGCAAGGATTTGCTCTGTAATATTTTAAGTAACTGAATTTTATTTCTGTCTCTTCCTTTAGGTTGCATGTACATTCCTTAGCTGAACTGTCTTTTCTAACTCCTATACTCCAATGTCTTGCACATACTGATAGATAACTACTCTCATCTTTAAAATAGGAATGGTGATACCAGCCTCATCAATTCCCAAAAGCTGTTGTATAAAGGAAGAATAAAATTATAAAGAAAAGTCCTCTTAAAACTGTGAAATAAAATTTAAATGCAAGTACGAATTTATATACAGGAATTGGGAAGCACTGATATAATAGGCACTATGAGACTAGATTATGAAGGAAAAGACTACTATTTGTACATTGTTAGTACTAATTTATCATATAGAATATACTTTTCTCAAAGGAATTGACACTTCCAAATAGAATCTCTCGAACAATATTAAAGATATTATTAAGAGAATGTCGTATAAAACATTAAAAACATATTTTAGAGGATATGGCACAAAGAACACAATAAAATACCTTTTGGGGAGTCACACATGCACTATAAAATCTTACTAATGCTTTTCGAATCTTTCAAAGTCAAGGGAACATAAAAGTTTTTAAATTATGTTCATTTTTCAGAAACAGGTATTACTTATTATCTTAACTCTCTCTTGCCTGCCAAGACTTGTCACACTGCTTTTAACAGCGAAGCAAAGAGATCTGTCCATAGCTATCAATTTTTACCCTGTAAGTATTCACAAAGAAAAAATACATTTTTCTAAGAAATCGTAGATTTACTCCCAAATCAAATTGCCATTTCCTGCAGTGCCTACAAAATTTTATGGTTTTAAAAATGAGACAATTTCACTCACTAGAAAGAAATCATGTTTCTCTATGAATCTTTTTAGTTGAAATTCCATCATTCCTATAAAGATTTTGCTATCCTTTTCACAGGAAAAAGCTTCTTATGTTAAGATAATGCATAATATAAGAAAAGATAGTGCTGTTATACCTGCAAGAGATCAGGACAAAAATATTTTTATTTATATTTTTATTTTGATATTTTATTTATGACAAATATGATAAACCTATTTCTTAAAACATTGATTCTATTTTTAAGAAATGCTATTAAATACATTCTTTGGTTTATAGTTTATCTTCATAATTTCTCTCTCTGCTTTAATTTGCTTCCCAACACAAATATAAGAAAACACCCTGTAAATTTTTTCTTTTTAGTTATTTGCTGCCTATAATTTCATCTGACAGTAACTTTAACTTTCCTTTTTCTCTTTCATCAATATCTTCCAATTATAGTTAACTATAACTCAAAATACATGCAGAAACTACCAAATCTCATCACTTTCACTGCTAATGATATTCTTCCAGCCACTATTATCCTACCTACATAATGAAGCCTTATCACTACTCTTCCTCCTTTCACTCTTGTCCTTGCTGTTAATTCTCTACAAAGTCAATTCTCTACAAAGGGTAATTGTTTTAAAATATCACAATGTAGTATTTATCTGCTCATCCAATGACTACCCTCCTCACTTAAAGTAGAATTAGAAGTCATTACCATCACACCAAAGGTATTACGTAACACGTTAAACAGGGACACTCTGTTTCTTTATGAACCCCAACATTATGATACTAATCTGCTCTCTACAATTCCTGTTAGCAGCACTAGGCTCTGATTCGCAAATGTCCAGCCCATCAAGCTCTTTAGGAATAACAACACCAGACTCCCCATAAAGTGGAAGAAGCAAAGCTGGATCACAAAATTTTCTTCATTGTGTACCTTCTTTTGTGTGGTTGGTTGTGACCAT
>NW_012148441.1:589314-589896 GCF_000956105.1 Propithecus coquereli
TAAAATATATACCCCTCCTCTATTTCAAAGACTTTCAAAATTTCAAAAGTTCTGGCAGTAATGAGGTATGATATAGAAATGACAAAAAATACTGTTCAACAAAATTGAAATTAGTACCATTAATATTCAGAATATCAGCACATGAAACGTCTTTATTTGGCAACAGGGTGACAGATGTATGAAAATGAAGTGTGGCACTGTGAGAGAGAGAGAAGGAGAGAGAGAGAGAAAGTGAGAGAGAGTGAGTGTTTAGCTTAATTTATGTGAAGGTACCCGAAACATTTGAGAAGCCTGTGTGATCATTTCCTCTCTGAGGATGAGAGAACATGTTGACTCAGAGCATTTGCTCTTTTATCACCATGTCCAATAATCTCTAGTCCCATTCACAGCACAGTTGTACTCTCTCTGTTTTATACTCCTAAAATTTCTCCCCGCCTCCCCATCATATTAGTCAAGGTCTTTTTTTCTTTTGTCTTTTATTTATTTATTTTTTTTTTTTGAGACAGAGTCTCGCTTTGTTGCCCGGGCTAGAGTGAGTGCTGTGGCGTCAGCCTAGCTCACAGCAACCTCAAACTCCTGGGC
>NW_012148441.1:591081-604082 GCF_000956105.1 Propithecus coquereli
TATTTTTATATTCTAACATAATGAATATAATTACAATTTAGTGTTTTTTCACCTAATAGACAATCATGTTAGTCTTCATCACATTTTATCATTCCTAACATGTTTAAATGAGCCAAAATGTTTACTAAATTAAGAAAAATAAAATGTGCTTTCAGTTCTTTAAAGAGGGGTGAAGGTAAGGGTTAAATGGCAGAAAGATGGTGTGAAATAGAATGCTGTAGGACTCCAAAGGGAATTTTTTTAAAAGTTCTGTTTAAAAGTATTTTTCATTTTTTCTGAAATTTGTTCCATTGAACCCTGATTTTTTTAAAAAAATTAATGTATTGATATCTATATTTATATCTGCATCCATCAATCTATCTCTGTCTGTATTTGTCTATCTATGAAAGAAAGACCATTTCAATGATTTTCATAATTTTCTTTTTCTTTTTTTTTGGTACAGACTTCTCTTTTGTTACAGGTAACAGTTATGGTAGTTATATAATACACTTTTGCAAACATCATTCTGTTTGCAATATTTAAAACTTTTAAATTCTTGCCTGGTATTTTGATTTCCAAAGTAACTTTAGGTTATTGGTATTCATCAGAATTTTTCTCCAATTTCTTCAAGTTTTGAGAGAATTTAGACTATAAATAACAATGGAATAGTTTGAAAAAAGCAGTATAATAAGCTAATAAAATAAAACCTCCATCAGATGATTAGAAATGGAATTAACGTGAACTCTGTATCTGTCACAGATTAACCTGCCAGGAGGCTGTGAATCTTCAATATATCATTTTCTCTTCATATTTTAAAATTACCTCTCAAATTAATGTAAGACTAGCACACATGTATATGTATATGTGTGGGTAATAACATATATGGGATTGTATACATATTCATAATGACTGCAAAGGAAGCTATTATGTATATTTAAAGTATTTTGAATAAAATACTTAAAAATTTTATTTTGAATGTCTTGAAATATATCTAAACTCATAATGGAATAATTGCAGAAGAACATCTAGACCAAGGTTTATTGGGATAGGAAATCCTCCTAAATATACCCTAACACTATTTTGCATATGTGCTAAAAAACAGATGTTTATTATAAAATCTATTGCTTCCACTATAAAATTATCTATATGTAATTGCTCTTAGAAGTTTCAGCGTTTTCTTACTGATATAGGAAATGGGAAGTTGACAAATAAGCTTTATTATACCAAGATTTTGTGAAAATGCTGCATAGTTAAGACCTCCACAGGCAAGAGTTTGGTGAGGCAACAAGAATGCCTTATACAGAATATTTTTCATATGCCAAACAAAAAATAAAAATGAAGTAAACTAGCAAGACCTCATGTATTGGAAATTGTGAATCCAGTACTCTAGTTGTTAATACTTTGTATGACTCTCATGATATAGTCATCCCTTGATAACCATGGGGGATTTGTTTCAGGATCCCCACAGATACCAAAATCGCAGTTGCTAAAAATATAAAATGGTGTACTATTTGCATGTAACCTATGCACATCCTCCTGTATAGTTTAAATCCTTTCTAGGTTCCTTATAATACATAATACAATGTGATTGCTATGCAAATAGTTGTTTTACTGTATTGCTTGGGGACTGATGATAAGGAAATAAAGTCTGTTCAGTACTGTTGCAAACTTTCTTTTCCTGAAAATTT
Source organism: Propithecus coquereli (assembly GCF_000956105.1). NCBI lineage: Eukaryota > Metazoa > Chordata > Mammalia > Primates > Indriidae > Propithecus > Propithecus coquereli. The sequence continues at coordinate 592,749 of NW_012148441.1, forward strand.
TTTAATCTAAGTTTGGTTGAATCCACAGATAGGAATCCCATCAATATGAAGGATCTAGAGTATATGATATAGTAAGGCACATAAATAAATTGTACACTAGATTAAATTTCACCTTAGACGTGTTTGGAATCGTCTTTAGCTCTGGTAGCCATGGAATAAGTTTTAATCTAGTGCTAATAATATTGTATCTCATTAAGATCTTTTTTTTTAACTTCATTTCTTGCTCACGTGTTTCCTGGGTTGAGAGTTATTAAACTTCCATTTAACAACAACAAAAACAGAAAAAGATATTCACTGACAGGTTCTTGAAAGGCATATTAAATCACAAGGATAGTGACATAATTTGGAATTGGAGTGCCCTCACATACGCTTTTCTTTTTTGTGTGTTCCCTGGCGCTCACAGTTTTTTTTGATTTGTTTGTTGAAAAGAAATGTTCATATTTCTTATACTTAATGCCAAGCAACTTGTACATTACATTCTACAGATGTCTTTTCCCCCTTACCGAATAAGAGCTATTTGCATATCTATACATATTTACAATTAATGCAGTAATTATCATATTTGTCAATGTTTATTCTTATGTACATATGAATGTTAGTTTAAACACCTTTGATTATTGTCAACATTAACCTATTAAGTATATATTTAATTTTTTAAAAATAGGCAAAATCGAATTTGAGTTTGAAGGCATTTTCAAAATCATCTAACCCACTAATATACAAATTCTATTTCATGGGGTCCCATAGCTAGGATATTTTAAATTCATTTAAGGTAGTCATTGTGAAAAGGTTTTTGTGTTTCTATAGCTTAAAAACCGGGAAGAGGTATTTTCTCGATCTTCTGATTTTCTTATTTTACCATGGAGAAACTTGAAGACTCCACAGCTTCATAAATCATTGGCCATTGTCTCTTTCACAGCTACTTAGTGGCAAAAATCTCACCTCAATTTTTGAGCACAAAATAATAAAATAATAATTGTGAATAGTATCACCTAGAGTTAATTTAGTTTTGACATGCTGTGCATCTCCCAGCAAGCATATATGTTTATTTCTTTGAAGAAATGGCTATTTTATTTCTATTTCACTTTTATATATAAACCCAGAGTATTTATGTTCATAATTGTTGGTAAAAGCCAAAACACATATTAATCGAAGCAAACTCATTTTTCATTTCACTATTTGGAATAAGATTGAAAAATGTTTGGTATAGCATTCACGTATGTATTATATGCAGAGGGATACTCAGGGATCCGTACAATTTAAGAGACAGTCCTTAATATATGTGCAATGTAAAATGCCCATTGGCTCTAAGAGGATGTTCACCTTGTAAATAAGGGCCAATATCAAGACCTGAACCAGTAGTAAGAATTATGTAACTGTAACTGTGATTTCCTACTTTTCTCATTTTGCCCACCACGTACTCCATTGACTATATACATCCATATGACATCATTTTTCTTCAAAATTTGAGGCATTGCTCATGTGAGCGTTTGTGTGTCTGCACATGCATACACCATAATTGCTATAAAAGAAGCTACCAAGCATATTTAAAAGATTTTGTATGGAGCACTTTTAAACACAATTCAAAAAAATACGTGGCTGTCATGACTGGTTATTACAACACAAATCATGTGTTGGCCTATAGCTGTTGAAATCCCTAGCTGCTGTATGTCCTAGAAATTAAATTATATTTTTCTTTTTCTGCACTCTACAGAATTTGAGGCTGATCTCTAAGGTTAAATCACTTTTTTGACCTCAAAGATCTTTCAAGAAGTATTCATAAGAAGCTGCCTCCAGAGCCTTCCACTTTAAGGTAACAAATGACCTGAACTGTGTAGCTAGTGGGGAAAAAAAAAAATACAGGAAAAGGTTTAGCTAATAGAATTTAAACTCACATGAATTAGATTTCTTTTTCCAAATGGTTGTCCTTTGTTCATTTTCTTATTTATAACAATTATTATTCAATATTTACCCAAATAAAATAATAATAATTCATAACACATTAATACTTTGGAAAGATATATGATTGAACCTAAAGTAGTAACCACAGTTATCAGGTGCAGTATCTCTCTCTCACTTATAATTTTCTTGAAAAGAGGTTTTCTTTAATTACCAATGAGGTTGAGTTCCAACATTCACTTCTCTAGACAAAAATGACCTGGGTTCTCTGATAAGGGAGCAATAATATTTACATTTCTTAATTGGTCAGAACTAGTTTATCAACAGTCCTAGATGTAAGATGAATTTGGTCTGGTTATCCTTTTTTTTTTTCTGGGTAGCTGTGGCAACCAGCAATGTAAGTAAGTGGGTCTTCTCTACAAATATGATTTTTTCCTTAGTTGGAATTTTCTAAATACTAGACTGAGAATCTAGCGAGCGTACTTCTTTCTCTCAGGCTAGATGATTTCACACTTAAATTTTATCAATAATGTAGGTGATATTTGAATTTTTTATTAGTTTTTTATTTCTTAATTAAAATATATTTGTACGGGGAAATGGTTTACTTCCTATTCACTGGGCCCAATCACTAACATTTATCATAATAATAAAATGTATACTTAATTTCTGATAAATTTTTGGAAAATATTAAATCTCATAAATCTATTTCAACTTCCCCTTTAGAAAACTGAGTAAAGAGTTTAATTTAATTAAACTTTTATTTCTTTGTTTTCTAACCAAGGTATAGTAAAAGGCAAATATCATTGTGACACTTCTATTGTTTTTTTTTCTTTTCATACATAATTGCTGCCTTTAATGAATGTTCAATAAAAACAAAAATCATGGAAAGTGTCCTACCTCACATACCATTAAAAAATGTAAAGTTAGTAATAGAGGTAATGAATTAGATATATAAAGCTGCTTGTGAAACACCTATTATTAAAAGTTTTAAATGTAAAAATATGATATTAGAATGAAATCTACTGAGAAAGTTTAAAGCTTCATAAATTCTATGTATTTACTTAATGAGAATTCACATGAAGTAACATCCTATTTTTACTAATGAATCTGCTCAGTCAATTTCCTGAAGACCGTTAAGCGAAATGACTGATAGTGGTCAAGGAAATTGGTCTAGTGAATTATGTAATTTGACATAAGTAAAACAAAATTTATATCCGTATGTGTGTGTGTGTATGTGTCTCTCTGTGTGAGACTACTCTATCAAATCTGCTTAAAATTAAGAATTAAATATTCAAACGCCTAAGATAAAAATATATAGTGATCATTTTTAATACTGATTTTGACCATCAGAGAGCACTAGTCTAACAATATTAATACTACTATCCCTCTTAAGTAAACAAATTCAAAAAGATATAAAAGTGGGCCCTATTTCTTGAGGGTGATGTATTTTTTTAATCCACTGAAATTTAGTTGGATTTATACATGAATTTGTCTACCACTGGCCTTCCAAAAGTATTTATGAAGCTATTTGTGAAAATGATTATTTTGTCTTGCTTCACAATATATTACTGAGGCTCAAAGTTTTTCACAAAAAGAGCACTATAATCTGGTTTTAATGCTTTTCCCAGTGTATATAAATCCCAGTTAGACTAGTGGTCTGTGTTGAATTTCCCATGATGAGGGCAGAAAATAAACTAACAAAAGGAGACAAAAACTTTTCAGCACGCCCATCATATCAGGATGGTGCTCACTCTCTAAAAGTCTTCATGTGGCCGCAAGGCCCCAGTACTTCTTAAATGTTTTCACCTGATAGTAAAAGGTCTGTCCTTGAGGCTGGTGCCAATGTTTAGTTCTTGGGCTAGCATATGCCTATCAATTTGGATTGCTTATGTGAAAAACATAGAATTTTTGTTTTTTAAATTTACAGCTCAATATTGCTGTCTAATTTACCTTTTATTTTGATAAATCCAAAATTTCAGCTTATGTTTTTTCTATGTTTTACATCTTAATTGACAGTGATTTACGGAAACCAAGACGACACTATGGGACTATACCTGTTTTACTCATTATGTAAAGCTAAGAAGGTATTCATTGATGTTTATTCATTTCTAAAGCATCCTATTGTTTTGCACATGTTTAGTATAATCAAAAATCTCTTATACTAGGAAAGCACTGTTGTAGTAGATATGTGAACAGCTGTGATCATAGAAAACAACATCCTTTAAAGAAAAATTACATCCAAATCTATATAAAGTAGTATGATGGGATATTAAAATAGAAGATTGAGCTTAAGCACAATAAGTAATATAATTTGAAGTGGCATAATAGACACTGTAAGGAATATTCCAATATATTTTATTTATTAAAACTCCTGAAGCTAGGGCTGGGTTACAGTTACAGAATATAACAGCCATTTTTTCAGCTTCCCTTGCTTTTAGGCATAGCCAGGTAAACAAGTGCTAGTAAATGGAATGAATAAAGAATTAGAATTGTGTAGCTTCTGGAAAGTGTTTTTAAAAGGAGAGGATATGCCCTGTTCCATCTTTTCTCTTCACTGCTGTATTTTCAGATGCTCTTCCTCTAGAACTCCTCACGTGGTTAAAAGGCCCTAGTGCATTTTGGAGGCCTTAAACTGGTAGCCATTTCCAGATGCAAATATCGTTATGATTCAAGCCAATGAGGGCTGTACTATGTTGATGATGTTGTAAAGATCTGGAAGAAACATAGGTCTTTGATGAACCATGGAAATTGACCAAGGAACTTCTGACATTTTATAAGAAGTATGTCATGTATTAAGCCACCATTTAATGTTTCTGAGAGATTTGGGATTTACTGCATTTTGTTCAGTGGGGCTGCCTTGGAACCCCTATTAGTTGCTCTCTGTCTCTGTCTTTATCTCTCTGTGTCTATTTCCCTCTGACTCTTTCTTTTTCCATTTCAGAATTCATTAGTCATGATATACACTTAGGATTATCTTTATTCCTTTTACCTTTTCTGAAACCCCCTTCTCGGATTCTGTGCTTAAAGTAAGTGACCTGAAAATTTTTCAATAATTTTTGTTTCCATTTTATATCTCCCAAAGGGGTTGATTTATGTCTTGGGTACTTATTTAATAAGCTAATTTTAGTGAATTATTATTAGCTGTTATTCACAAAATATGTATTAGCTCCTAAATAACATTATGACATATAAATAGTTCTTCTGATGATCAAAAATAAAGGTCAAGTTACATAGGATGAACATTTCAAGCTATGTGGGTTATCAGCAAAGAGTTAAATACGTCTCAAATGTTCACAGTGAGGTGGCTGCCTCTTCTGCCCATATTTAAGTCCAAAACTGCTATAAAATAGGTGCCAATTAATAAATTTACAATGTTAAATGTCTTTCAAATAAATATATTTACATATATTTTTATAGCTTTAAATACCTTGCATATATATATATATTATGTATGTATGTATATATAATTTGACTTTCACCTCAGGAACAGGTACTGTTACTCTACAAGTATTGAATTCTCATATATACACTGCTGACTGTTATTGGATAAAAAGTCAAAGAGAACACATCCCTATTTGACAGCCTAGATGATAGGAAGAATACTCAGTTTACTGTGACAAAGTAGGTAGTTATAACATAAATAGCTCCTAGCAAGGGTTTGAAAGGGAAGTTTTCCTTAGATGGCTCTATAGAAACCTCTGTGAACAAGCTGTTATATCTTTTACAAATCTGCCAGCTACCTTTTATGAGCTTCAATTGCTCTTTATGACTATAATAAAAGGAGAGTAGAAGCCATGTGTGTATGCAGTGGTCCCTGAAGCAAGCATTCTTATACAGAAACTGTAATGAGATCTTTGGATGTTCTTTCCCTTCAGCCGGCTGGTTGCTTTCTTAACGTGTTTCTAAACCATTTTATTGTGACTATAATAATACAGTATATGTGAAGTATGTTTGACTGTTTTCATTATTGTTAGTTAATCTCATAATTGACAAAATGGTATGCTCACTGTCAAGAAACAAAAACCCACATAAATCAATTAGGGTATTAAAATTTCTAATAATCCAAGCACAATATTTGATAAATAACTTGTAATAAATTTAGTTAAAGTGTATTTATTCACAATGCATTTTAATTATGTGATATTTTAAATAATTATTTTAATATTTTAAACATAAATTTAAGATTGTAATTTTTTTAAAGACATAGTCAGAATTACACCATATATAAAAATATCAACTCATATTTCATATTATGCTGATAGATTCATAAATTTGTACCTTCCTTAAATTCTACATAAACATAGATATTATTTCAAAATTTTAGCTTTTCATAGACTTATTTACCAAACTACACTTTGCTATTAAATGTAGATACGATAAATAATGTCAAAAATTGATTAACGTTCTTCATAGTCATGATAAACCACAATATATTGTTGAAAATACCACGTAGTTGGGTTTTAATTCTGAAAATTGGTGTGGTTATTTTTAAAATTTGTTTACATTTTAGAGACAATGTGGCTTAGTTTACTAATATTTATTTCTTTGGCATCTAGAAAACCACAGGTAAATCATCTTCTTATATTTTGTTGACCTGCAAAAATTTATGATTTAAATTTTGGACTCTGTCTTTATCCATATCTATTTTATTTTTAACCTTATTTTTTCCTTCCTTTCACTTTCCTGTTTTTTTAATTTATGTTTCCTTGGTTTTGTTTTATAAATTACAGCAAATATACTAATATGCATTTTTCTGTCATTACAAACTATTTTCTAAATGATATGTTATTGTAAAATAAATTAATATGGAAGCATTCAATTTATCCTATTCAAGACACCAAGAAATGGGACAGGCTGGAGGGCGGCTGTATTTTTATTTAAGGCCAGCACCATGGTGTTTGTTTTTCTTTACATATGTCTCTGTTTTTATAAAATAAAACCTAAACATAATAACTGATATACAAGTACCTCTATGACACACTAGTATACTTTGTTACTGAATTGCTCTCAGTTTGATCCATGCATTACATAAGACTTCACCATCATCAAACAATTCTTCAATCGTTATGCACAGAGAATTTGTGCCTCCTTGTTGTACCTTATGCCCACAATGTTTATCCACTTTTGTTTATCTTCTATAGTTTTACTTTAAGATTTCACTGTGACATCATCTTTTTCACTAAAGATGTTCATGACCTCCCTTTGAGTATAGTATCTAGAGCACAATGAGTATTTTCCCTCATTGCTCTTATCTCTATATAATATGTCCTTCCACATTATTGGATATTAAATATTAATCCAATCTATCTAGTATCATCACCCTTGCCAAAAATAATCAGCATTTATTTTGCTTTCCTGACTTTTCTTTGTTGTTTTTACTTAGAAGGCCTTTCCATTCTCTATACTTTCCTTCATATTATTCATCATTCAGGTCTCATCTCCTTCATAAACCATTCCTCAATGTCTAAGATTTTAGTCACCCTTCATTATTCCGAACTATCATTATTACTGGTTATGACATTCAGCTGGTATTTCGAATGTACTACATGTCGTTGTTAGTGTTGTTAATTGTTTTAAAACCGTGTACTAAATCAACTAGGTTGAAAACCCTAAAGCACTGGCTCTTAACCAGGATTTGACATTTGATCTATTGATGTTCTTCTGAAGAGCTATGAACCTTTTGAAATTATACATATAATAATGTGTATATGTAAATTTTATGTATAATTTGAAAAACAATGGCTAAAACATTTTTATCAGCTTAACAAAGAAACCGAAGTCTAAAATCCATTGATCTAAAAGTATGAGATTTACAGTTTGCACTTCTCTTTGCTTCCTTCCATAAGGCATATAAGTTGAATGCACTTAATAAATGTTTATATTAATTCCTCAAACACTATACTCTCAGTTGGGATCCCTGGGGTGCTAATCCCTACATGTATAGAAAAACCTGAGCTAGACAAAGGCCAAAAAATTGCATTCAAGCTATGAGTTAGCTCAAATCTATATTGCCTTGTCTCTTATTCAGTTGTATTACATATATTTTTATTTTAAGAATATTTTGCACATTTTTTTCTCATAAGATATATATTTTAAGGAATAATTATAAAGAGAATGTGCATGTATGTTCCGTAAAGATCTAGATCTAGAAAATTGCTTGCATACCCGAAGCTCCTTGGAAAATCCTCCACATAGAAATAACCTTCTTTTCTACTTGAGATTATATTTATTTAAATCTAGATATATTGAAGCATAAATAAATACTGAGATGTGTTATCACTGATAGGGAGATTCCCATTGGAAGAAAATTCTTCATGAATCTATCATGTTTCTGCATGTTATTCATTTAGACTCACAAACTCCACTTTTTTTCAACTATCTTTCCAAGAATGTTTGTATCACAAACAGCCTTGGAAGACAGACACGGACCATTTCCCTCCATAGCAAAGGGAATGTGTGTTTATTACGCTGGGTAATAAAGATAAAGTTTTTATCTTGGGCAACAGTTGGACAGGCTACCTTTGTCCAGTAAAAAGTGATTCCCAAGTCAGCATTCATGAAACTGTGGCAGGTGAACTAGAGAGTTCACATGTAAAATCAAATTTCAGACTCTTCAGAATTATTGACAATTCCATCTTCTAAAGATATTGTCTCCACAAATTTTTATGTAGATTCAGTGTAATTTCAATCATATCACAAAATGTTTTTTGTTAAACTTGACAAATGTATTCATATATAATATGGATATATATGTAAAAAGAGTCTAGAATAGGGAAGATATTTCAAAAGAAAAAGAAGGTGGAAGGACATAATCTATAAGATATCATAACTTTTTCTACAGCTGAAGTGATTAAGACAATGTGGAACTGATAAAAGCATTGGAACAGAGTAAAGAAGCACAAAATAGATTCATGCTTATATGGACACGAAATGTGGGAGATACGTCATACAAGATAAATGGGAAAATAACAGATATTTTAATAAGTGAAGATAGAACAACTTCACATCAATATAAAAACTAAACTGGATTCATACACCATCTCATTTACAAAGGTAAATTCCACATTCAGTATATACAGAAATGTGATTTGACAAAAAGATGAAAATTTTAAGCAGTTAATATAACTTAATATTATCATGAACTTCTTTGGAATTTTTTAAAACAAAGAGCATAAAGGAAAATATTTCTAAATATGACTTTATGAAAGACACTATGAAGAGACTGAAGACAAAAGTCACAAAATAGAAGGCTTTTGAAACTTACACACACACACACACACACACACATATAATTTATGATACTTATATATATATAAAATATTTAAAATGGGATTCAAGACTGGTATTTAAAAATATCTGAATATAGCAAGTATTATAAGTGATATCATGTGAAGCAATGAAACTCTCCTTCTTTGCTGTAGAGGGTATAAAATGGCATAGTCACTTTGGAAAACAGTTTGGTAATGTTGACAATGCACATATGGTATGACTCAGCCATTCCAATTCTAGATAGGTATACTGAACAAACTCTAGTTCTCTTTGCACATATGCATCAAGATGTTAAAAATGTTTATAACAGCATTGTTTATAAACACTCCAAACTAAAAGTGACTGAAATGCGTATCAACAGTGGCAGAGAAAATAAGTTGGAGTATATTAAGAGTAAGACTTTCTAGCAATGGAACTGGGTAAAATATAGCTACATACACCATAGATTTATCTCACAAACATGTTTAAGACAAAGAAACCAGTGCAGAAGAATATAAAATGGACAAGTCCATCTGCATAAAATCAAAAATTAGCCACAACTAAATGCTGTTATTTCATTCATATGCGTGTGTGTGTGTGAAATAAAATGATAATGAATAAGCTGATAAACCTTTCAGACACTAGCTAAAATCTTTATCCCATAGTGAAATAAAAATAGCATGGTCAGCATCTTTGTTTCATTCCTTATCTAAAAGGAAAGTTTACATTTGCAAGTTAATATGATGTTTGCTGTTGGCTTTTGGTGATAGATATTAATATTTTCAGGTTGGGGAAATTCACCTTAATTTTTAATTTGCTAAGAGCATTTTTAAACCATGAATATATATTGAAGTTAATCCAAAGTTTTTTCTGCATTTATTGTGACAGACATAATATTTTTCCTATTCTATATCTGAAATGGATTATAATAATTGAGCTTCTAATGCAAAAAATGAATCCAGTACTGTTGGATTTAAGCTAAGTACACTATGATGTTTTTATTAGTTTGCAAAAATTTTTGTTTATATTTTCACCTATTTTGTTTTGTTTATTTCAGAATATTACAGGGGTGTCAATGTTTTGCTTGCATAAATTGCTTTTGTACAGTTTGAGTCAAAGTTATAAGTGTGTCCATCACCCAGCTAGTGTGCATTGTACCTGTTAGGAATGATTTCATCCATCCCCTCTCCCCCTTCCCACCCGCATGATTTCTGTTGAGTTTTACTTCCATCTGTGCACATGAGTGCTGATCAGTTAGTTTCAATTTAATAGTGAATACATGTGGTGCTTGTTTTTCCACTCTTGCAACACTTCACTTTGGAGGTTTGTCTCCAGTTTCATCCAGGTTGTAACAAAAGGTATTAGTTTAGTTCACCATTTTTTATGGCTGAGAAATATTCCATGGTATAAATATACCATATTTTATTACTCCACTTATGTATTGATGGGCACTTGGGTTATTTTCACATATTTGTAATTGTGAATTGTGCTGCTATAAATAGTTGAGTGCAGGTGTCTTTTTTATATTAATAGAATGTATTTTTTTTCCTTGGGTAAATACCCAGTCATGGGATTGTTGGATCAAATGGTAGTTCTACTTTTAGCTCTTTGCAGTAGCTCTATACTAGTTTGCAGTCCCACCAGCAGTGTATGAGTGTTCCTAACTCTGTACATCCACACCAGCACTTGTTGTTTTGGGATTTTTTGATAAAAGCCATTCTCACTGGAGTTAAGGGATATCTCATGGTGCATTTCCCTGATGATTAGAGATGTTGAGCATTTTTTCATTTGTTTGTTGCCATTAGTCTATCTTCTTTTGAAAAGTTTCTATTCATGTCTTTTGCTCACTTTTTAATGGGGTTGTTTGATTTTTTTCTTGCTCATTTTCATGAGTTCTTTATGGATTCCAGTCAGCCCTTTATCGGATGTATAGCATGCAAATATATTCTTCCATTCTGTAGGTTGTCTATTTGCTCTAATGATTGTTTCCTTGACTGTGCAGAAGCTCTTTAATTTTATCAGGTCCCATTTATTTATTTTTGTTGTTGCTGTGCTTGCCTTTGGGATCTTCCTCATAAATTCTTTTCTTAGGCCAATGTCTAAAAGAATTTTTCCAACATTTCTTCTAGAATTCTTATGATTTCATGCCTTAGGTTTAAGTCTGTTATCCATCATGAGTTGATTGCT
>NW_012148441.1:604285-621144 GCF_000956105.1 Propithecus coquereli
CAAGGCAATAATTTAAAATTAAAAATGTTGTTACTTTCAATTTTTATGAACTTTTTCAGTTTTAGCCAATTTTATTAGTATAAATTATTAACTATCTTCAATAACTTTGATGATGACAGTTATATTTTACAGTATGGATTATATCTCTTTCTTTATTTAATTGCCTTTGTTTATTTTTGCTTTCTGTTCCTTCAAACCATACAGGAATGCCTTTCTTTCCTTAATCCAGACCTCACTGAGGTGAGGTGGGAAGAGAGCTTCTGTTTCTCACCCCAATTTTTATTTCTTCATCCAAACAGATCATATATATTTATTAATACACTGCATGTGAGATTGCATAATATCAAAGAAGAAAGCAGGCTTTATCAAGTTCTTCAGATGGCTCAGTTATGAGGTAAATAAGTTTGCCTCAACTTTTTTCTTCTATGTAGTAAGTAATGTGAGAAGGTCCACTTTCATACTAAAGCAGGAAATACAAGCCTTTTCTGCTTTTCCACTTGTGAATAGCGGATAAAACTTACCAGGCTCTTCAACTTGTGCTGTAACTTAGAAAGAACCTTCGTATTCTTCACTAACTCTGAATAGTCCTGAAACTTTAAACCTCACTTAATTATTTTCCATCAGTTAGAAAGTAGAGGGGTACAGGAGTGAGAGAGTGGCACTATAAAATTCAGACCTAATGATGCATTGGCTGGGAAATCTTGACATGAATTGTGAGAGCAAACAAACCACAGCTGGTTTTGCAGGTGCAGTCCAGGTGGGCCTTGGCAGATGATGTTGAATTGTATGAGTTGTAGCTCTTATTAAATGGGCTGCAGCTGATATTGTAGGTTCAGCTAAAGTAGTAAATTATGAGGAGGCATCATTAAGTTCCAATTAAGATTCACTTCAAAACAGGTAGCTGTTCTATCTCAATACATTTTTTTCAAATGCAGCTGGTGTCCACATGCTTTGAAGTGTGCACTAACACACATCAGATGTGCACAATTCTTGAGCCATTGATAATCAGATTTATAGGAATGCTATAATAATTCCAAACTCTGAAAACAAAAGATTACAAATAACTTATGTAAATACTCTGTCACCATGATAATTTCCTACTTTTTAAATGTCAGTTGCACAAAGTGACTTCATTTCAAAGAACATAATATGAAAGGAGGAAAAAAGATAACTTTAATGTCAAAACACCTGACAAATAATATCTCAGCCAGGTGATCAAGGTTAACATCAACAGTGATGAGTCATCTTGATAGTCTGTAGCCTTGATAGCGAAGAGAATGCCCCTTTATCTCTGTGGCCTTCCTCACCAAAACCTCACTTTATTCATGAGTTAAGCATCAAGGAAAGCCCAAGTCAGGGATATACTACAAAACATCTAATCAGTATTCCTTTAAACTGTCAAGTGATCAAAGACAAGGGAAGTCTGAGTAATTGTCACAGCCAAGAAGAGCCCTATGGAGACAACTCAATGTAATGTGATACCCTGAATAGAACTCTGCAACAGGAAAATAATATTAGATACGAACTAAGGAAATCTGAATAGGGTACAAATTTTAATTGTTAACATATGAATATGGGTTCAGTAATTGTGACAAGCATACTAACATGAGATATTTATTAATAAAAGGGGAGGCTGGGCGCGGCGGCTCACGCCTGTAATCCTAGCACTCCGGGAGGCCGAGGCGGGTGGATTGTTTGAGCTCAGGAGTTTGAGACCCGCCTTAGCAAGAGCGAGACCCCGTCTCTACTAAAACTAGAAAGAAATTGGCCAAACAACTAAAAATAGAAAAAATTAGCTGGGCATGGTGCCGCGTGCCTGTCCCAGCTACCTGGGAGGCTGAGGCAGGAGGATTCCTTGAGCCCAGGAGTTTGAGGTTACTGTGAGCTAGGCTGACGCCATGGCACTCTAGCCCGGGCAAGAGAGTGACACTCTGTCTCAAAAAATAAATAAATAAATAAATAAATAAATAAAAATAAAAGGGGAAACTGAGTGTGTGGTATATGAGAACCCTGTACTATCTTCAAAATTTTTCTGTAATTCTAAAACTATTCTAAAAGAAAACTGTATTTTAAAAAAAGCAAAGTTTCTCAGCCACAAAAATCAATGGTGATCTAGCACCTCTTGTATTATCCTTCATAGAGCTGGAACCCATTCTACTAAGTGAAGTATCACAAGAATGGAAAACCAAGCATCACGTATACTCACCATCAGATTGGTACTAATGGATCAACACTTGTGTGCACATATGGTAGTAACATTCATTGGGTGTCTGGTAGATGGGAGTGGGGAGGAGGGGATGGGTATATTCACACCTAATGGGTGTGATGCTCACTGTTTCAGGGATGGACAAGCTTGTAGCTCTGACTCGGGCAGGGCAAAGGCACTGTATGTAACCAAAGTGTTTGTACTCCCTTAATATTCTGAAATAAAAAAATTAAAAAAATAAAAAAGCACAGTCAAAAATAATGCAAAACGTGGATTCTGATTCAGCAGATGTGGGTTGGACTCTGAAATTCTGCATTTCTATTAGGGAATTAAGCATGAAATGTCCAATTTTCTAAGGTACTAAATTTGACAGTTGATATCTCTGACATTTCGCTTTGACACACTTGTTTTATTTTTTTTTTCTTGAGATTTAATACATTTATTGCATCTGTGTGGTAAAAATACTATATAATTGTGTGCTATTTCTTTTTTTTTTTTTTTTTTTATTTCAGCAAATTATGGGTGTACATATGTTTAGGTTACGTGTGTTGCCCTTGGTTCCCCCCCCCCACCGAAGTCCGTGTTTCAAATATGTCCATCCTTCGGGTAGTGCGCATTGCCCTCCTTGTGTATACAAATACCATTGTAAAGGTACATCCTCATTCTTTCAAATGCACTGTTTGGCTTGTGACTATCTTTCCAATTTTTTTAGAGAAATTTTTGTGAAACCATTCATGAGTCAAAAATGTGTGTTATTTTCCAATATGAGTTTCATCGTGGAACCAATGCAGCACAGATAGCTTGAAATATCAATGAAGTGTTTGGAAGGATATGGCTAATAAATGCATAGTACATGGGTGGTTTGAGAAGTTCCATTCTGGTGATTTTAATCTTGAAAATGAGCCACGTAGGTGACCTGAGATCAAGTGAATAATGATGAGCTGAAAGCTGTAGTGGAAGTAAATCCATCTCAATCTACGTGTGAATTAGCAGCAAGGTTTGACATTAGTATTCCAACAACACTGAACCACTTGCAACAAATTGACAAGGTAAAGAAGCTGGATATATAGGTATTGCAACAATTAAATGAGTGTCAGAAGAGAAATCGTCTCCAAGCTTGTCTGTCTTTGTTGTCATGACATGAAGGCCAACTATTTCTACACTGTATTATTACATGTGGTGAAAAATGGATTCTTTTTGACAATTGCAAGCATTCAGCACAATGGTTGGATAAAGATGAAATGCTGAAACACAGTCCAAAATCGAACATTCAACAAAAAAACCTACTTGTGTCTCTTTGTTGGTCCAGATCTGGAATTATCCACTGCAGGTCATGAAACCTGCTCAGTCGATTACAGCAGATGTCTACTGCAACCAACTGGACGAAATGATGAGGATGCTTGCAATGAAGCAGCTGAGATCGGTCAATAGAGACAGTCCAATCCTTTTGTAAGACAATGATGGACCACATGTGGACAAACAACATTGCTCAAATTACAGAGGCTGGACTTGGAAACTCTCTGTCATCCCCCATATTCACCAGACTTTGTGCCAACTGACCACTACTTCTTCCAGGCTTTGGACCACTTCTTGCAAGGGAAAATATTCAATTCTCCACAAACTGTGGAAAACGCCTTTCACATTTCATTACCGCTTGCTCTCCAGGCTTCTTTGCTGTTGGCATAAACAAGCTACCATTAAGATGGCAAAACTCTGTTCACAGTTTAGGTGCATACTTTGATTAATTGCATGCTTCTGGTTTGAGATATAATAAACTAAACTTTGATTTGAAATCAGACAGCTTATATTTAATGACCTAATAGCAAACTGGACTTCTCATTTGAAATTGGACATCTCATATTTAATGATCTAATGGTAAGTTCCTGGGGCTGTTCATGCTGCTGGTGCTGCCTGCCTCAGTCTCAGGCAGTGGTACTCAAAGTGCTGATCCACATCAGCAGGATCAGCATCACCTGTAACTTGTTAGAAATGCAAATTATTCTACGTCAGATCTACTGAATTAGAAAGGCTTGGGTTAGGGCCCAACAATACTTTCTATAGCAACCCCTCCAGAGGTGCCGGTGTATGCTAACATATGAAAAACATTAATATAAAATTCAATCCTAGTATGCTATTCTTTCTCCTCTCCTCATTTTTTTATCTGAGTATGATTGGGAGATAAGTTGGAATTAAGGGTATATTTTTGAATGATTAATACATCAAATAAATTGTCATACATAATTTACCTCTTTATCTTATTTAGGATTGAATTCAAGGCCAAAGAAGTAGATTTATGTAATTTGTCCATGGATGTCCAGTCACTACTTAATGCAAGCTCTCCCCATGTCTGTTCAACTATAGAAGGATGGCTGATTTACATACAAGAGCATAAATAATAATTTAATCATCCTTTGTACCCCACAAAAATCAAAAATAAAAATTTAAAATATATTACTCTTGGATTACTGACAATTCCATCCTAGTCATGTCCATATCCAAAGTATCTTGCAATTGCATTTTTTTTTACTCTAGTTTCTAGATGGGTGTATATAAGTTGTAATTTTTGTAAATATATGGTTTAATAGCTTATTTCATTTTTATTTTCCTTTTATGGATAAATTATTCTCTATATACTTATGTATCTTTTCTTAAAAATATTATGTTTGATAATTCATTCATGTTTATACATTACACAAATATGTTAGAATTTTATAAAAATATAGTTTTTCTTTATTCAAAAAATTTAGAGGGTACAAGCATTTTTTGTTATGTAGATAAATTTTATCATACTGAAGTCAAGGTTTTCAGTGTACTGGTCATCATAATAGTGTATGTTGTACCCTATGGTAGCTTTTTTTCCCTCTGCCCCATCGATCCCCCATTCTTAGCTCTTAATGACCATGTATTACCTTCATTTAGCTCCCACTTAATAGATGAGAACATGTGGTATCTGTTTTTTTCTATTTTATAAAAATATATTTTGCAAATAGAGTATACCTTTTCTATTCTACAGAGGATTATTGTTGCCTAATGTTTATAATTAAAAATGATGCTAAAATGAATAAATTGTACAAGTCTTCATTTGTACAAGTCTTCATTTGTACAAGTGTGATGATTCCATAGGGCATATGATCGGGAATATAAATGCAGGACCCAACATTATGACAACATTTTATTTTTCTAGATATTGTTCAAATTTTCTCTTAGTGCTTATTTTAGTTTTCTTTTTCATTTACCAATTTTTGAAGCATCTTATTATTACACATGCTCTCAACATTTGGTTTTGTCAAGCTATTTAACTTTAGCCAATCAGATAGAAGTGAATTCACCACAGAAATTTGCCAAGTGATTGACCTTGTATTTTGAGGTTGACTATATTTTCAAACATTTGCTGACTTTTCTACTTCCTTCCTATCAATTATTTCATCATATACATTGCTTACTTTTATTGTGGTATATATATATGAACATTCATATTCTAGACTATAATCTACATTAGTAGATTAAAAGTAAATCATAATCAGCAAATATTTTGTGCTGTCTGTGGCATGCATTTTCAATTTTTGTGTTGTCTTTTGAGAAAGAGAAGATTTCAATTTTATGCAGTTAACTTCATTATCTTTCACTTTGTACCTTTTTTTCCTGTGATAACACTTTCCCTACTCCTTTTTGTGTTAGGATTGGCAATAAGACTTATTTTTTCCCCAGAAAATTTGGGAAAAATTTGAAATTTGGAAAGCAGAAATGAAGCAGCAGGTATTAAGCTCTATTAGTGCAGGTTAGCAGACACTTTCTCACTGTGTGGTTTATCTGCAGGCTCACCTGATTGGTAAGAACAAGAGCTGAGCGAGGGCTTTAGCTCACTGCTCCATCACCTGTATCTCCCCCTTTAGCTTCCTAGGCCGTATGCATGTGCAGATCCAGGTCAAAGGGTACCAGCTTCTCCTGCTAATCAGCTGTCTTGTCAAAGTGAGAGGCAGTGAGAAACAGACTCCAGTTTGTCTTTATGGGTTCTGAATACTTTACTCTCACCACTTCACATGCATCCTTTCTTCTTGACTATCAGCCTCCATACAGTGACTGCAAGTTTACTATCAGACTTGAAGGAAACAACTTTCCATAGACTTCTCCAGCACCACTGTGTTGTCACTGAATAATGGTGTTCCTCTTGTATTCTAATAATTCTTTCTAGGCCTTAAGCATTTTAGCTATTTAAAGAATGGGTGAAATCTAATCTCCAAAATAAACTCACTTTATATCATTCACACTGATTCTGGTTCCCTAATGAATCTTAAGTATATTATTAACTTTCCAAGAATTTTGGTTTTACACAGTTAGATTTGTCATACATATATTATTAATCAATGTAGAATTAATATTTTTGTATGAGATGAGCTAAAGATCTGTTTTTTTAATAAAGAAAGAATTGATCCAGCATCACTATTCATTAGCTTATTGAATGAATATGCATATGTCTTTCTCTATTCCTTTTCCTTGTTCATTTGTATCCCTGAAACTATTCAACACTATCTTAAAACATGTTGTAATTTGCAATTGTAATATATGTTGATATTTAATAAGGTATGTCATACTTCCTTGTTCTTTTTCAAGAATACCTTGTTTATTTATATTTTGTTATGATGTGTATATATTTTAGAATAAGCTATATTTATAGGTTTATTTCAGGAAGATACATATCTTTATGTTAGTAAGTCTTTCTTACCACTAGTTATACATGGTATATAGCTCAGTTTATTTAGATCTTTGTGTTTGTATCCACGTGATATATTAATATTTATCCCTGTGTATAAGATACATGTCCTTTTTTATAGATGATATATTTTTTGCATTTATGTCTGTTGCTCTTATATGGGAATACAATTGTCTTCACTATGTTGATCTTATCTCCCACAACTTGCTAAATTCTCTTATTCCTATTTTTAATATATTTTCTTGGATTCACTAACAACATATTAAAATTTACAAATAATGAGAATTTATATGTCTTTGCAATTTCTATACATTTTTTCCTTATTATCTTATTTTTCTGGCTAGACCCTCATATACTGTTGAATAGAGACAGTTACAGTAGACATCTTTGGCTTATTTCTAATTTTGGAAAATATTTCTTTACTGAAGAGTTATCGTAGATATCTTTTATCATCTTAAGAATGTTTCTTTCCATTACTAGTTTTTTATATTCATAAATGAATGTTGGCTTTGATCAAATATGTATTCTGCCTTTCAGTTTTATCAGCATTCCAAAAGAAAAAAAAATAGAGCAAATGGAAAGATGCAACATGTAAATATATAATGGCCATATTAATGCTCAAAAAAAGATTATCATAAAGAAAAGACACCCAATGACTAGATTAGATATATATTTTTTCATTCTCGATTTTATGTCTCTTAAAACTTTTTTGATTTATCTTCTGTTACATTCCAGATTATTTTTGATGTCTTTATATAACTTAACCAATTTTTCTAGCTTTATCTGCTGCTTATTTTCTTCATTGAATTATAATTTCAGTGATTTTTTTTCTCATTTCTACAAGACGAACTTGTCTTTCTCAGATTTACCTAATTATCTTGATTTTTTAGCACTTATTCATAATGTCATCCCCTGTTTCAATATTTATTTTAAATGCATATTTTAAATTTAATTTACATAATAGTTCTAATATCTGAACTTCTTTAATCTAAGTCTCCTTTTTCTACTCCTAATCCTATTCTGTGGGAATTATGAGTGGCTTGGGTCAGGATCATAGTCACTAAGAGTGTGTTCACCTTTGTTACTGCTGGGTATCAGAGAACTATAATGATCTGGAATCTTTTTAAATAAATTTCTTTAATTGGGGTGCAACTAATTATTATGCAAGTAGTTTTGTTAGTGTGTGACAGTGTGTCCATATTTTTCTGATGAGTGAGTCAATCTTTTAAGGTCTTAAGAGCTGGGGATTTATTCAGCTTTCTCTTTTCTTCTCCACCTAAGAGTATTCCCCTAGCAAAGGTATATCTGCTATTCAAACTCAAAATTTCCTTGAGTTGGGTACTGAAGGTCTTATACTGGAGGATTTGCCAGAAATATAGGATTTCTAATTTAGTTCTTACACTAAGATACTTTCAGTATATGATCATCCTCCAGTTATACAGCATATGTATTTGTTTTATATCAGTCGACTCTTTTCTGAACTCTCAATTTGTACATAACTCAACCAGGCCAAGGGAATGGTAATAACTATTTGCCCCCCATTAACACCTCAATAGGAGAATGACATATAAACATCAAGATTTCACTTTAGAGAGATACGTGAGAACAAGCTAAATTCTTATGACTATAAATATGAGTTTTACTCTGAGATACCAAGCCAAAGAGGTCATTATAAAATGACAAAGAAGGTATATCAATTGTCAATATATATGCACCCAACATGAGAGCACCTAAATATATAAAACAAATATCAATAGATCTGAAAGGAAAGATAGAGTATAATATAATAGTAGGGGATTTCAATAACACATTGGCACAATAGATAGACTATCCAGACAAAAAAATCAATAAGGGACATCATATGTAAGCTATATTATAGACAAATAAAGAACATTCCAAGCAAGAACAGATGAATACACTTTCTTCTCAATCACATATGGAACATTCTCCAGAACAGATCAGACGTTAGGCTGTAAAACATGTCTTAACAGATTTAAGAAGATTGAAACCATAGCAAGTATCTTTTGCAACAATGGTATGAAACTAGAAATCAGTAACAAGAAGAACTTTGGAAAATTCACAAATACATGAAAATTAAACAACATGCTCCTGAGCAACCAATGAAAAATTGAATACGAAACTTAAGGGTATCTTGAGACAAATCAAAAAGGAAACACAACATACCAAAACTTATGGGATGTAGCAAAAGTAGTTCTAAAAGGAAAAGTTATAGCAATAAACACCTACATCAAAAAAGGAGAAAGAACTTAAATAAAAAACTTAACATTACATCTTTAGGAACTAGAAAGAAAACAAACTAATGACAAAGTTAGTAGAAGGAATAAAATAATAAAAATCACAGCAGAAACAAATGAAGTAGAGACTACAAAAACAACAGAAAAGATTCATGAAACTGAGTTGTTTTTTGAAAGATAAACAAAGTCAACAAAATTTGAACAAAACCAAGAACAAAAGAGGGAAGACAGAGATAAATAAATAAAATAAGATGTGAAAGAGCAGAAATAGCAAGTGATACCACAGAAATGCAAAGGCTCATAGAGACTACCTGGAAAAATTAAATGCCAACAAATTGGATAACCAAGAGAAAATGGATAAATTCCTTGATGAATATAACCTACCAAGACTGAATCATGAAGAAATAGAAAATCTGAACAGACCAATAATGAGTAAGAAGATTCAATAAATAATTAAATGTTTCTTATTAAGAAAGCCCAAGACCTGATGGCTTCACTACTGAATTCTACCAAATACAAAAGAAAAACTAATACCAGTCTTTCTTGAACTTACAAGAAATTCAAGAAGAGGATATTTCCAAATTATTTTTACAAGGTCAGAATTATCTTGTTACCAAAGCCAGACAAGGGCACTACAAGAAAAAAAATTATAGGCCACGTTCCTGTTGAACATAGATATAAAAATCCTTAACAAAAGACTAGTAAACTAAATTTAACAGCATATTAAAAGGATCGTTCACCACAATCACATAGGATTTATCCTAGGGATGCAAGGATAGTTCAACATATGAAAATCTATAAATGTGATGCACCACAGTAACAGAATGAAAGACAAAATGCATATGATTATCTTAATAGCTGCAAAGAATGTTTGCCAAAAATCCACATATTTCCATGATAAAAATGTTTAACATATTATGTATCAAAGCAATGTACCTCAACACAGTGAATATTACATCTGACAAATTCATAGCTAATGTAAAACTCAGTGGTGAAAAGTTGAAAGTGGTTTTCTCTAAGGTCAGAAAGAAGACAAAGCTGCCCACTCTTGTCACTTCTATTGAACATAGTAATAAAAGTCCTAGCCAGAGCAGTGAGGTAAGGAAAAAAATAAATAAATAAATAAAAGGCATCCAAATTGGAAAGGAAGAAGTTAAATTGTCCCTGATTTTAGAAAGCATAATCTTATATTATAGAAAACCATACACATTTCACCCAAAAAAATTGCTGAAATTAAAAAATTCAGTGAAGTAAATTCAGTAAAATCGACATAAAATCATTAGTGTTTCTATACACTAACAATAAAGTATTTTAAAAAGAAATCAAGAAAACAATCCCATTTATATTAGCTACCAAAAAATAATGTACTTATGAATAAATTTACCTAAGAAAATGAAAGACGTGTTCACTGAAAACTAGAAAACATTGACAAAAAGAAATTGAAGAAGAAATAAATAC
This sequence comes from Propithecus coquereli, assembly GCF_000956105.1. Taxonomy (NCBI): domain Eukaryota; kingdom Metazoa; phylum Chordata; class Mammalia; order Primates; family Indriidae; genus Propithecus; species Propithecus coquereli. The sequence goes on from NW_012148441.1 coordinate 614,916, forward strand.
ATGGAAATTTTTCCCATGTTCATGGATTGGAAAAATTAACATTGTTAAATTGCCTATACTACCGACAGAGATCTACAAATTCAATGCAAACCCTATCAAAATTCCAATGATAATTTTCATAGAAATAGAAAAAAAATCCTAAAATTCCTGTGGAACCACATAGACCTTGAATAGACAAAATTATATAGAGTGAAATGAACAAAGCTGGAGGCATCATAGTACCTGACTTCAAAATATACTACAAAGCTCTAGTATTTAGAATGGCATGGTACTAACATTAAGAAAGAAATATAAATTGTAGAACAGAAAAGAGAGCCCAAAAACAAATCCAGGAATTAACAGTCAATTGATTTTCAGTAGGTTACCAAAAACATACATTGGGAAAGGTCAATCTCTTTAATAAATGATGCTGTGACAACTGGATATCCAAATGTGATAGGAAAAAAATATACCTTCATTTTACACCATATACGAAAATCTGCTCAAAATGGATTAAAGACTTAAATGTAAGCCCCAAACCTGTAAAACTACTAGGAGATAACAAAGGGGAAAAATGCTATACCATTGGTCTGGGCAATGAATTTTTTGGATATGAAATCAAAAGCACAGCCCACAAAAGCAAAAATAGGCAAATAGATTATATCAAACTAAAAATATGCATATCCAAGGAAACAATCAACAGTATAAAGAGGCATACTATGGTATGTGAGAAAACATTCACAAGCCATAAATTTGATAAGGGATTGATATTCAAAATATATAAATAACTCAAACAACTCAATAGTAAGAAAACATATAACCGAACTGGAAAATGGGCAAAGGATCTGCATAGATATTTCTTTAAAGAGATATATAAGTGACCCACAAGTATATGATCAAATGCTCAACATCACTAGTCATCAGAGAAATGCCAATTAAAACCCCAAGAAAAATTATCTCATAATTGTTAGAATGACTATTATCGAAAGGATAAATGGTAAGTGTTAGTGAGGATGTGAAGGAAAGAAAAACCTTGCACAGTGTTGGTGGGGATGTAAATTAGTGCAGCTATTATGAAAAACCATATAGAGATTATTAAAAAACTAAAAATAGGACCATCTCCTGATCCAGCAGTTACATTATTTTGTACATATCCAAAAAAATAATAAAATCAGTATTTCAAAGAGAAATCTGTGCTCTCATCTTCATTGCATCATTACTCACAATAGCCAAGATAAGCAATCAACCTAAGTGTCTGTCAATGGATGAATTGAAATGAAAGAAAATGCAGTATGTATACACAATAGAATACTATTTGGCTTTAAGATTAAAAAAAAAAAAAAAGGAAGTTCTACTGTGACAATATGGATAAAGGTGGAGAGCATTATACTAAGTGAAATAATCCAGAAACAGAAAGACAGATACTACAAGTTCAAAAATTATATGTGGAATGTTAAAAAGTTGAACTTAAGAGTAGAGAGGAGAATAGTGGTTAACATGCAGGTGGGTGGAAGGGGAAGCTGTAATTGAGGAGATACTGGTCAAAGGACACAGAATTTCAGTTAGATAGAAGGGAAAAAAAGTATGATGTTTTCTCAAGTATTGACTGTAGACCTAGATGTTGACTTAGGCTTAAACTTTATGGAAGAAACAGTGAAGTTTGAACAAAATAGTAGCTTATTTCTTGTTCATGTAAGTGAAGAAGGCTGGAAGTAGGCAGAACAAGACTGGGATTATAGCTGCTCAACATTCAGGATCACAATTTTTTTTTCTAGTTCATCCTCTTGACATCTCTGAATGTGAGCTTCATTATCAGGATCTAGAATTGCTGCTGGTGACTTAACATGTAATCTGTATACCAGGAAATAAGGTAGAAAAAGGAAAAGGAGCAATTGGTCACGTGTGATTACTATGGTTTTTTAATGAGCACTTCCTTATATCCCACTGACTAGAATGTGGTCACATGGCCACATGTCCCAGAAAAGGGGTATTGCAAATCTTGTATTTATAACAGGTAATCATTTGCAGTCTCTGTCACGTTCACCAACTACATGATTACATGGTTTCACAGAAAAATAGATTGAAGGAGATTGGCAGGAACCCATTTTAACCACCTGAACATTCATTTTTTCCTTGATCTATAAAGGTAAAACCTTCTACTTTCTTGAGAAATTTCTAAGGGAAACAATTTCTTTGTCTTAAATTCTTTTCAGCTTCTATCCATTCCTTTTTATGAAAGAGCTAATCCAATTGATAAATGTGATATTCTTGGGATCGTTTTTTATTAATGTGTATACAATACCACTCTTAAAGCAAGAAACAGAATCTGCTCAGCTTTCCTCATAAAGTAGTAAGAGGAACAATGTCTTTTTCTCTACTTTTTCTCACCAAATGGGAAGCGCAGTGGGGAAAGGTCTTCTATTACTTCATGTGCAACACTCAGATACAACTCAAAAGATAGGAAGAATAACTGGCATGCAAAATTTCCAAAGTTCACTTTAATTATAAGGCAAAATTCTGAACATTTGAATCAATTTAATTTTGTATTAATTTCAGTTGTTATTGGAGATATGCAGTCCTGAATAAACAGGCATTTTAAAACATACACATTTGTGATTTCTTTCTATACTTCAAAAAAAATTCATGCACTGCTTAATTTCAAAATAAATATATGGAGTATTATTTTAAACAGAGCATAAGCAATTAAGAAAATAAAATTTAAAAGCAATGTATCTATGCTAATTTGATACCGTTTGTTAAATTCCATAATAGTAATAGCTTAACCACTAAAAATTTTATGGCCAGTCCCTAAACTAAATATTATACCTTAATAAAAGAATGTTTCATGAAAAAAGTTTGCTTTGTACGCATAATTCCAATCTCATATTTACAAATGAGTGCCTCACTCGCGGATATGGGTGATATTATGTAGCTTATTGCTGACTGTCCCTGCAGTGATTCACAAGCTTCAGCTTCTATAGTACAGCTGTGAAGTCAGTAGGGAGTCGTTCAATTATTTGTGATTTTACACAGCTGTCAGCTAAACCTAAGCATCAAATGCAAAATTGTACACATGGGGACATTATGAGGATTTGTGTCTCTCCCTGGAGGTTGTTGGATCTATATTCCAACAAAAGATCCATAAAGGAGTCTTTCCATCCATAAGAGATATATATTCTTTTTCCACTAATGCTTATACTACAACAGCTTTGAAAATTTTCAAAACAAAAGTCGCATAATCATAAATAAACTGAAAATGGATCCTGCAGATTACTTTGGCATCTTTTTTTAGAAAATATGAAATTTCTGAACACTGTGTGACATCAGAAACACAACTTAATTTAAAATAGTTTACAGTGCCAAAGGAAAGAAAATTAGTTTGAAAATTCTTCAAATCCATATGAGTTTGTGTGGAAAGATTCAAGATGAACTGAGCATGTCAGAGGTTCATGAGTATGTAAAACACATAAACATACCTCATTGATCATACAGAATTACTTGTTAGTGTGATTCTTGCAGTGAACCTCAATTTTAAAGAGAACACTTTTGTCAATTTCTAAGGTTATTATTTTAAAGCTTTAAGTCACACGTACTGTGAAATGTTTAGTTTATTGTTTAATAAATGCAGTATAATTGCAAAAACGTTATGGATCATTTATTCTGTATATGATACCATTTCAACACTTTCAGTTTACAATTAGTTTGAAGTTTAAAAAATACCTGGCTTCTAATACTAAAATGTAAGTTTTTAAACATTTTTGAGATATTGGTTCTTCTCTACTTGATAAATTTTTTACTTTAATTTTCTAGCATTATATCGTAAAAAATGATCATATCAAAGAAACCTAATTAGCATTCTAGCCTTCCACTTAGGAAATTTGTAATTAGATTTGTAGTTTACCCCTTAAGAATAAATTTCTTCACCTGAATTTCAAGAGTAATGACAACAGCTCTTAGAATTCAAGTAGATGGTAAATTAGAAAACATATGTATATATGTTTACCCTGTTCATAATAAAACTGCTAACACTGGTAGTCTCCTACCCATCTCTCGTTAACATTAGCACAATTAATGTTAATATAGTGGCATCTTTGCATGATCAGGCCACATGTCACAACGTGTCACTGTTCTTAACTCCAATATAAAATAACCCGTCTGCAATATTCTGAATATTTGTGTCCTCCCAAAATTCATATGTTGAAACCTAATCCCAGATGTGATAATATTTACCTGTGGGGCTTTTGGAGGTGATTAGGTCATGAGGGTGGAACCTTCATGAATGGGATTAATGTCCTTATTTTTAAAAAAAAGACCCCAGAGATCTCCCTCATATCTTTTGCCATGCAAGGAACACATTGAGAAGAGAAAATTCCATGAAGCAGGAAGTGGACCCTCAAAAGACATAGAATCTGCCGGAGCCTTAATCATGGACTTCCCAGCTTCCAGAACTGTGAAAAAATAAGTTTTTGTTGTTTACAAACCACTATCAATGAAAAACCTCATGCTTGCTTGTCCACCTGGGCAAATATTATATTCACTCAAAAAGTAACTGTATTATTGACTATTGCTTATTTTTTTAAAAGTATACAGGTAATCAAAGACCATGAACATATTTTTATTGAATCTTGAGGGAATTCTGTTAAAAAGTAAGGATGCTTTCTGGAGGAAAACTAAAAGAAGCTTATAAACAATTATTCACATGGATTTTTATAGTTAATAATCATGGGAAAACATTGATAATTCCAGACACTACTGAATGATTTTGATTATTAGGCTCAAGAACTGACCTCCAAATAGTTGCAAATTTTTGTGAATAGATATTTTCCAATAGGATGAAAATTGATGGGCTATCTCAAGTGAAGCCAGAGATTTGCAGATTAACGTTCAGAGGAGTAACTGCTACATATCCTGAAAAACCTATAAATGAAATATCCCTCTAAGGTATAGATCCTAGACCGTCTTTATGATGGCCAGATGGAAACATCTAAATCAATGCTGTTGACACAGACTATGATCGGTGCTATGATAAGAAAGATTCTCCAGTCTTAGGATCTTATATATCTTTGCTAATGGAATGAAAAAATAAAATTTTGACTGTAGTAACTGACTTGATAGCTCAGTTACTATCATGAGGCTTCATGATGGAAATAAGATTAATGCAAATTGAAGAAAGGGAATGTAAAAAAGGAAATGACAGGATTCCTACTAGGGAGTTGAAAGCCCATCACCAACATTTATGGGATTGGGAACTACTCTGATCCACGTCTACATTTTAAAATAACAACAAAAAAAAATTATTTCTATCTATCCTAATTTAGAGAAGCTCAAATCAAAGTAAGAGGATCATGATGTAGAACACAAATAATTGAACAGAGACTAAATTTATCCACTGAGTTAAAACCTTAGAATCTGAAACGGATTGACCGAGAGGGCAAAATTTGTTCTTTCAATCTCTAATGGGAGATATCAGGCTAGATACAAATAAACAAACTTACAAAACTTGAGGCAAGTGTTATGCACAATTATTTAGGTTTGCTAGATATTGGTGCTCCATATACAATAAGATCTATCTATCTATAGATGGTAAAGACAGTCTGAGTTTGAAACTGGAGGTTTAATGAGATAGGTAAATAGATTTAAATTTGGGTGATTTCAATTAGAAATAGTTAATAGAGATATTAGTCTGTAGAACCATTTCCTTTATCTGATTTTAGAATTGCAATAGGTATTACGTATAACTAGGGTGTAATGATCCTGCCATTTTTAGGCAAGACAATTGACTAAATCTGCTCATGCCCCAGTTCCAACTGATCAAGCTATTAGGAAATTTTGGAATTTTTCAAGTCATCCATAGTATTGAACATTAAAAAAATACAGGATTCCAGGATTACTGCTCTGATTAAGGAAATGGTTGTAGCAAAAATTTTTGTTACCACTAATTCTTTCTTAACAGTCTTCTAACCAAAGTGCTAACCTGATGGTTTTATACTAGAAAATATTTGATATAGCCAGTTATTGTTCACTTGAGAGACCATTGAAGATTGTTACCAGATTCAGTCAGAAATGCTGTTATTGCTCAGACAATATCATCAGATATTTTGAAGACCAGAAATACTGATCATGTTTTATGCAATGTTAGAGAGGCATTAAATCAGGAGAGGACAACTCAGTAAAGTTTACTTGTAAATTAAAGGTGGTTTATTCAAGAACCTGTAGTAGGAAAAGTTAGTGAAAGGTCCTGCCCCACACA
>NW_012148441.1:623163-624208 GCF_000956105.1 Propithecus coquereli
AGAATATTTCTGAAAGCTTCTTTGGAGCCTGCAATTAAGGAAATAGTTATGGAGTATTATTGGCCAGAAAAATAAATAAATTTGTCTTTAAAAATATTGTATGCCCTATCGCTACCTTACAAATATTCAAATTACTATAGATAACAAAACAAAACAAATTAATTGAGCTAGAAATAGGCCTTGGAAGGAATACAGCTGCTATTAACATGCATTGTAGCAATAATTCCTGAACTCCATTGCATGTTTCAAATTCAGATGGTCATTAGGGTGTGAATGGCCTGATTTTTCTGAATGAAATTTTGCAGAAACTCTTTTAAGATGCATTATAAAATGACAACTGAGACATATAGGTCTGGGAGATGTTGACAGAAGTTGGAAAATGATTAGAAAAGAAGAGGAACTCAGAAATCTATAAGCCATTTAGATAAAATCTCCTGGAAATATGCTAATAAAAGACATTTAACATATGTGCTGATGATATTTACTAACAGAATATACCTGATTTGACTAGGGTTGCTTCTGATCAATCTGTAATTCATAGATTTGGGGGTGCTTAGCTTCCTGGGATATGTCACAAAGATTTCATGTATAAAATGGACCTGTTTCACAATAAAAATAGCTATTTGTTATGTAAGTGATAATAGAATACAGCACTTAGAAAACTCATATATTATGGTTGGACCTCCATGTTTCCTAATAAGTTCAGAATGAAAATAGGGAAATATGTCTGTAGTTCTAGACTTACTGCTGCTTCACCTTTACCTCGTGACTGCTTCTATTCTTGAAGTTATTATTAAAGTTTGACATTGTGTAAGATCTCAGATTCCTGTATGTGATTTGAGAACCTGATTTTTTCTGTTGTTTCAAAGTATGATTTCCTGAAAGGCAATACAGACCTTACCTGAATGGCATAGACTTCAAATAAAGTTTTGTTTTATTTTTTGTTTTGTTGCTTTTTGTTTTTCTGTAAGGAAGAAGAAAGGCATGGCAGGGGATGGGGGATAGGACTGTCATTGCTCAAGGTGAGCATGAAGGATACCACCTC
>NW_012148441.1:628328-629368 GCF_000956105.1 Propithecus coquereli
AATATATTTTGCACAGGGTCCTTCCAGATGCTTATTTTTGTGATTATATTAATTAAAGGAGAAGAGATAGGAGAGAAAGAGTAGAAGAAAAAAAAGGAGGAGGAAGAAAAAATGGAGAAGGAACAGGAGGAAAAATGAAGTAGATGATAGAGAAGCTAAAGCCACGTAATCTCCAGCTTACCTTGTGTACTGTGAAACCAGACTCATGAAGTTTTATCCTGCAGTCTCTTTACGTGCTATTCCTGGACTATATGAGCCTTAAAGCACATTTTAGAAGGTTTGTTATCTTTCCCCAGATACTGAATGAAGGGCCGACGCAATTTCACATTGTATAAAACCGCCACCCGGGGCTCCAGACCCTTATTTTAGTGTCCCTTCCCTCAGTCAGTGTCTCCCATTTCCTGCTCATTCCCTCTCTCCTGATACTTGACTGTACTTATTATTGATTCACGCTTTAGATTCAGAGTATGTTTTTCCCCCATCTCCAACAAAACTGTGTTTTTCTCAATAACTTTAGGCCTTATATGAAGATAAAGCCTTAGAGTAAAATTGTTCTAATTACTTTGTCCAAACCTAGGGAAATGAAAGTGGAAAATGGAAGATTCAGAAGTCGCTCCCTATGCACACATATCCAGTTTCTTGACCGAAGAACAGCAAGGTTGGGACCGAAGAATAGCAAGGTTGGGAATTTATATTTCTACATAAGAAGGTATCAGGCAATCAGTGATCATGTATTAAAATATTAATAGGGTGTTACAACATAGAATTGTATTTTCATTTCTTGGAACAAGTAAGAAATAGAATAAGCTTTATAAGAGCACTGTGGAACATTGGCTGTTCCTGAGCCTCAAGCCTGCTGGCCTTCAAATTGGAGCCACACCATTAAGTATCCTGGTTCTCAGGCCTTTGTACTGGAATTATACCATCAGCTCTCCTGGAATTCCAGCTTGCTGACTCACTTGCATATCTTGGGACTTGTTCACTTCCATAATTGCATTAGATAATTTCTTATAATAAGTCTCTTTGTATCTTGTATAATA
>NW_012148441.1:629418-630446 GCF_000956105.1 Propithecus coquereli
CAATGTCTCTTTCCAGGAATAAAGGGCACATTTGCTTGGAAAATAGAGATTATGTATCCCTCTTTAGAGCAAAGGGAAGAAATGTTTATATGCATAACTTAATATTCAGATCCTCTAAGATCAAAATTTATTTTCTATAAAATGGCTTCCTCTGCACAGGCATGTGTCACCTGACACCCTTTCCATCACCCTGTAGGAATGGGAGCTCAGAAAATGAACACAGACTCCTGATATTCAGGCTTCTGCTCTTGCTGAGAAGAATAACCTGGCTTACGACACCTACCAAAGAATCTCATATCTTCCACCAGTACCCATGAAATTATGGCAGGCCAACATGTTTCTTGCAAAATATCAGACTAAAAATTCCACGTGTATAATTCAGGGAAAATAAGTGGCACTTACCCCATCACCACCCCTCCAGTGTCTCAACTGACCAATATGTGACTATAGTTACCATTAAGTTCATGTTTTATAGGTTATGAGTAAATAGATTAATATTTGGATACCTATTCTAATGAAACATCATACCACCAACATTACCAGAAGCATGCTTAAACTACCACTCAGAAAGAACTATTAGTATTCTAAACAATATGGAACAAATATCTTTAAAATGCAAGATTGCTAGAGGTCGATAAGTGAGTGGTCATTTATGTGAACACCACAGTAAGTTTCAATGCCAGGCATCTCTGGAAAATATAGTCTTTATATTTATTCTCTAATGGCATGAATAACAAACATTAAAAAGGGAATTTGACTTCTCCTTAGAGCTGGAATTGGGTAGAGAAAGGACCCACCACCATGTTCTTGTTATAGGGGTAGAGTATCATCAACATGATACCTAGAAGTCAGCATCTATAAAAACCCGTATGAGATATCCTGAAATATGTTTATGTCCACAAGCCAGTGCAATCTAGAATTACTGGTCAATGGACTCTAGGCTCCACCCCAGTCACTGGGAATATGTGGAGCATGGCCAAAAGTCATCTATGTTGCAAAGAAATAAAGAATATATTTATTTATATTAA
>NW_012148441.1:634121-634514 GCF_000956105.1 Propithecus coquereli
GTAACACATATTAACCTGAAATTATCTTCCTTGCTTGTTTACTTGATTATAATCTGTTATCAATATCATTCCAACTGGATTGGAAACCACAGTGAAGAAAAGAATAGCTTTTGTCTTATTCTCTCTGATATTCAGGTCTAGAATAGTTCCTGTCACATTGTAGGTGCTTAATTTAATAACTTATTCTAATCTTGAAAACCTATTTGTATTATAATCTACTTAAAATGAACTCCTAGTTGTAGGTGAATGAGTCTAATTTAAAATAAAGGGAAAAGATTATTTTTCGGTGCCAACAATCACAAAACACAAATTTAAAACTGTGCCTTCAGTTTTGCTTCTCATTAAACAAAACATTAGTGCTTGATAAAAAAGTTATATTTACTTTTCTTGGAA
>NW_012148441.1:637690-641327 GCF_000956105.1 Propithecus coquereli
TTTACAAGAAGAAACTCTGTCAAAATATATAAAGCATTATTGCACTTTGGACTAGAGATATTGGCTTCCTGTTATACTAGGAGGTGAACTTGTGTCACTGAAAAACTATTTCAGTTCAAATTTTTCCCAAAGACCTAATGTTTAAATTCACTGTGATGGTTGATTTTGAGTGTCAACTTGACTGGATTACTCAGATAGCTACTAAAGCAGTAATTATTCTCAATGTTTCTGTAAGAACCTAGCCCATCCTGCTTCTGAGGAGAAGAAAACCCAGGTGGTCTGGCATTTGATTAGAATGATTGTGCTGTCCCAGGTGTGTCTGTGAGGGCATATCCAGAGGAGACTGGCATTTGAATACCAATTGAGAAGAGAAGATCTGCTAGCTCTCAATGAGGGTGTACACCATTTACTCAGCTGGGGGTCTGGATGGAACAAAAAGGCAAAGGAAGGGTGAATTATCATTCTCTCTTTAAGATGGATGCTCCTCTTCTTTTGTCCTTGGATACCAGAATTCTAGGTTCTCCAGTCTTTGGACACCAGGGCCAGCAGCTTCCTAAGCTGTCAGGCCTTCAGCTTCAGACTGAGTTATATCATTGGCTTTCTTGGTTCCAAAGCCATCGGATTTGAACTGAACCATGCTACCAGCTTCCCTGGTTCTCCAGCTTGCAGTTGATCTAGCATGAGACTTCTCAGCTTCTATACTGAGTGAGCCAACTTCCCTAGTAAATGATTTTTCATCTCTCTCTCTCTCTCTCTCTATATATATATATAGATAGATAGATAGATAGATAGATAGATAGATAGATAGATAGATAGATAGATAGATAGATAGATAGATAGATAGATAGATAGATAGATAGATAGATAGATAGATAGACAGATAGATAGATAGATAGATAGATAGACAGATAGATAGTTAAGATATAGGTCTGTCTGGAAAGTATCCAGCCACATAACATGAGAAATGGAGACATTTATTGAAGAAGACACAAGATACAAGACATAGGACAATGATGCCTCGCCTCAGTCCCCTTCAAAGTAGGCACCTTGGGACTTCACACAGTTCTCCCAGCATCTCCCAGCATCCAAAAAGGACTCACCATCAGCCACCTTGTGGTATTTTCCTGAATCTCATCCATGGTCTGAAATCTCTTCCCTTTCAAAGGTGATTCTAGTTTTGGGAAAAGCCAGAAGTCACAAAAGTTTGATGTGTTGCCAAGAAACTCTGCAGGAGACATGATGCATGGTGGGTGTGTTTTCATGATGAAGCTGCCAATCACAAGTTGCTCATAGCTGCAGCTGTTTTCATAACATTACATCTCTCAACCAGAGAAGGACACTGAGAACATTAATAACATTCTTTATTAATTGGCCTGGAGGAGGGTACTCATGATGGACACCACCTTTCCCATCGAAAAACATAGTTAACACAGTGTTGATCTTGCTGTGACTTTGCCATGCCTTCTTAGGGCGTGGAGAACTAGGTGACTTCCACTGGGACTATTGGGCGTTCCTTTCTAGATCATAGCCATAGAGCCACGATTCATATCTGGTCATGATTTTTTTGAGGAAATCTAGTTCATCGGTAGCTGTTTGAAGCAAGTCATTAGCAAATGCACAATATTCCTTCTGCTCTCATAGCAGAAGCTGCGGAATGCTTTTTGCCAGGACACATTTCACTCCAAGATCCTGCATCAAAATCTTGGACACAGTTTTTGGAATCCCTAGATTAGCTTCATTTCTCACACTGTCAGTTGCTGATCTGTGTTTACTGGGGCCCATACATGTTCAACATTCTCAGGTGTTCTGCTCTGGCAGGTCTTCCAGAACATGGATCATTTTCAACAGATTCTTGACCATCTTTGAAGCGTTTGTACCACACTTTTATTTGCACTGAACTCATTGCAACCTCCCCAAATGCCATCTGAATCATCAGAACAATTTCCATGGAGAAATGCTCAAGTTTAAGCAAAATTTGATACAGATTCATTGCTCTACTCTCTCAGTCATTTTGAATGTGACGGTCACACAGTACACATGCTCACTCAACGCCATCTAGCGCCCCATTGATTAGTAAGGTGAAGATCTCATTGTCACACATGCTCATTACAGTCCACTCTCCTTGGCAGCTAGGTGACATCAATGTCTACAGTGTTCTCATTATATTAACAATGGCTGGATATTTTTTTGGATATATATTCCTGCACAAGCTCAGAAGATGCATAGAAGGAGAGAATGAGTACCAATTTTGCATTATATACCAATAAGTCTTTTATCCCTAGGTTTGTTGTTTGTGGTGGTTTATAATTTCTATTTCACTTCATGCCCAGCGAATGCTAAGTAATGAAACATTCATTAGAGTTAACCCTGCCAGAAATGCTTGCTCCTGTATTATGTACATAAACAGCAATGATCCATTTACAGACAAGGTTCACTTCTCTAAGAGGCTATGTCAAATAGTTCTATCTACAATCCCCATTTCTTATAATATGTAGCCCCTTTGTTTGTTTTCTTCCGGTCTAGATCCATTTTCTTATTCCATTTTTTAAAACAATTTGTACACATTATAATCATATTTTAAAGCAAATGCAATAAAACCATAATACAGACATAAAGGAAAAAAAAGGAAATGATAGGATGAGCAACTGCTAAGGTAGGAGAAATATGTTGGGAGTGAAATAAAGATAAATGTTAGGCTACAGAAAGCTACCACAACTTTGCCCAATATTTGTCTTTCAGCTTCTTTGTGACTGTGAAAAAGGCAAACAGGAATAATAGGTTATATAAATTTTGCTACAAAATGAATCCTTTCAGATCTCCCATATACCAAACCCTAAATTTTGTTCTAAAGAGTAATGTCTCCAATTCTGGAAAATCCTCAGTTATTATTACATATCTTTAGAGCTTCAATTCTGGGTAAAGTCTTCAACCCTTGTGTCCTAGTTAACTAACAGGAGCTTTGTCATGCCAGAGTTTGGCCAGTTCATGTCGTATTTGTCATTTTCTAATTGGTTTTCTTTTCTTCCTACATAAATCTTCCAGTCTTGTGTTTTTTGATTTTTTTATGGGAGTTACTAATTTATGTCTTTATCTCTAAATAATGTATGTTTTAAATTATTTTCTGGCTGTTCCACAAAATTAATTTCTTCTGGAGTGACTTCATTACTCATTTGTTGATCGCTTATCAGTTATTTTCAAAGATGAGTTTGTCATATATTGAAGAATTATGGTTGCCAGACTCATTTTTAGTGGTAGCTTAATAATAATGTTAATAAAACATTATTTACAATATAATCACAATATTAAGTTATGTTATTACTATTATCTTTCTTCTTTTTTCTTTTTTCCCATATTCATTAATTTTTCCCTGCCTAGAAATACTTACCTTTCTTCAGAAATTTCCTATTTCTTCATCCTGTAACAAAGTTAAGAATTACATTTTATTTTCCCACAGTAATATTGGAATATTTTCAATCCATCCATAAAACTCATTGGAAGTATCATTTAATTACAGATAGAAAAATTCCGTATAGCTTCCAAAATTCCTGCATCCATGCTTGTAGAAACCATTGGCCATAGAGAGTAATCAGCAACAGTAAATTTGCAGCTTCCACGTATAGCTGGAGTCTCACATTCT
>NW_012148441.1:644692-645299 GCF_000956105.1 Propithecus coquereli
GAACGTATTTCAATCACAATGGAATAAAATTAGAAATCATTGACAAAAAATAAAGACCATAGAAATTTACAAACATGTGGAAATTAAACAACATACTCCTAAATATCCGATGGGTCACAAAGAAATCACAGAACTCTAAGTGCCCCCCAGTCTTTAAAGGAGGAGGCTGTCCTGGCCCTTGGGGACACATCTGCTGCTCAGGCCAGTTCCACTGGCTTGACAATGCATCAACTGAGGAGCCATTTTATCCTCTTCTTGGTATGTCCAGTACTGTGATTAGAGAGACAGATCTAAAGGTAGGATGACTTCAGCAAACTGCAATAGCCAGATCCAACTGTCATTCCTCCACAGAAACATTGAAAAATAAGCACAACTAATAAAAAACACCTTTTATCAGAATTCTGGAATAAAGTTACAAGTGTACGGCAACAAAGCCAATGCTGATTCAAGAAAAAGCAACTTACAAAATGATAGGAAAAGATTTGTGTGTTTTTCCTTGCCCTTGCTCTGCCCCTTTCACACCATGGTAAGATTCCTGAAGGCAGCCTATGTGTCCAGAGTAAGACCCTGGTTCCTGGTTCTACAGAGAATGGAACAGACCTGTTTG
>NW_012148441.1:645349-645718 GCF_000956105.1 Propithecus coquereli
TGTATCTAAACATATCTACACATAGAAAAGGTAGAATAAAATACGATATTGTAATTTTGCAGGACCACCATCATAACATATGGCCTATTATTGACGAAAATGTCATTATGTGGTACATGACTGTACTCAGAAAGCTAAATGAAAACATAAACAAAGAACTAAAATAAATCATAAAAATTATGAATGAACAGGATTAGAATATCAAAAAATAAATAGAAATTATGAAAAGGAGCCAAACATTAAGTCCTAGAGCTAAAATTAAATAACAAAATTGAAAAATTCACTTGATCAACAGCAGATTTGAGCAATCAGAAGATGTAATAAGAAAACAAATATAGAACATGTGAAATTATCAAAATGTATGGGAAA
>NW_012148441.1:648279-648621 GCF_000956105.1 Propithecus coquereli
AAACCTTGAGGAAGGCAGAGAATTTCCAGACATACCAAAGAGTAATATCCAAATATCCAGGTTCCCACAAAAATCACAAAACTAACAAAATATTTTTAAAAACGGCCCATTCAATAAAATACATTAAATTTACAGAAACCGTCCCTGAGGAAGTCCAGATATTGAATTTACTCCTAGAATATGAACCTGTACAGCATGTTATTGTACCAAATACTATAGGCAACTGTAACACAGTGCTAAGTACTTTTGTATCTAAACATATCTACACATAGAAAAGGTAGAATAAAATACGATATTGTAATTTTGCAGGACCACCATCATAACATATGGCCTATTATTGAC
>NW_012148441.1:652015-652650 GCF_000956105.1 Propithecus coquereli
TAATGAATATTTCAATGATCCAAGATGGTGTTGGACCTAGCAGCTATGCATTCCCTATAGTTGATTGTGAGTGGTATAGACTAAACTGATTTATCAGGTGTTAGGAGATGAACTGTTCTATATCTCAGCTGATAGTAACGACATTGGGTTTTATATTCCAAAAAGTGATAGTAGTTACAAAATAAACTGTGAAAAAATAGAAATAAAGGGCAAGCACATTCAGAAAAACAACATTGGTAATTGGTGGACCAAAACTGTAGTTAGTTCTAACTCACACATTTCCACCATTCACAGGGCTTCAACAATGGGAGTAAAGTGCTTAAGGTGACAAGCGATAATTAATTCGCAGTATGAAGATTTAAAATCATACCTATCCAACAATGGAGACCTTGCCTTTTCATATGAAATATCATTAGGAGACAGGAATCGAATTCTGATTTTTAGAATATTTTGACTTGGTCTGTCTTAATGACTCAGATTTAGAAGTTGTGTTTGTTTAATATTTTAAAAAGGAATGATTAATAAATTAGACGCAAACATGTAGTCTAACAAACGTCAAATTCATTCACACGTTCAAAATTAATTAGGTGCTTCTAGATGTTTTCTTATATAAGTTACTATTTTCTACCTAATTT
>NW_012148441.1:652821-660150 GCF_000956105.1 Propithecus coquereli
GACTATGTAAATCTGCCTCTTCTTAGAATTCTGATAAATGTCCTACATCGTAAGCATGAGATGAACTATGTGGAGAAAAATGACAATGTTATAACTGAATAGTTTACACACAGTCCATATCTGCTATCCATTCTAATTAAAGATAAATGAGTAGTTTTTTATCATAGTAATTGCATTTACCAAATCCACTTTTAAAAATAACGATCAGCTCATATTTTTCTGAAAAGTTTTATTAGGGTAAAGGCTAACACTAAACTGCTGAAAAAAATGCAATAGCTTAAATAAGACTGAAGTTTATCTCACACACATGGGACAACTTAAAAGCCCAAAAAGACTGGGCAGGTGAGGCAACACTGAACTATGATTTTTTTTTTTTTTTTTTTTTTTAGGAATCCATTTTCTTCCCATTTTAGTATTCCAACATTCTGATGGTTGTTGTCTTCATCAGCGTGATTAGTGCTGCACCTCTACCACATTAACATTGACGTCTGCAGGAAGAGAAAAGAGAGGAAGACCATAGTAAGAAATCTCCTTTTAAAAAATCACAACCCTTATTTTGGTTCACGTTTCATTGGTGGGAACTTATGTACAGAGCCATACATGGCTATACATGTGAGGATGAGAACAGTAGTTCATAGTTTTGCAGCCATGTGCAAGAAAAAGAGAGGAGAATGGATTCATGAGGACAACTGTCAGACAGCCAGAGTCCTTCCTATGGCTACCAAATATCAGTGCACGCTTTTCTTCCGGCATATTGGACTCATTCTCCCCTCCCTCCTAAAGCTAAGAGTCTGTGACTAATGGGCGTTCTGTTTTGTTAGGTCTAGTGAGGGATCCCACAACCTGGCAACTTACAAATTAATAAAACATTATCTGTCCTCTATATCCACCTCATCTTCACATAGACATATTCAGACATGTCCCAACATTTATGGGGGCAAAAGCAATACTACAAATGGAGGCTTATATAACATATACCAACAGTATGGTGTGAAGGTTTGTGTACTTCCAAAATTCTTCAGTTGAAACCTAATCCCAAATGTGATGGCATTAGGAGGTGGGGCCTTTGGGAGGTGAATAGATCCTGAGGGCAGAGTCCTCAGGATGAGTTTAGTGCCCTGAGAAAAGAGACTATGAAGAGCTAGCTAGCCCCTTCCACTATGTGAGGACAGAGTGAGAAGATGCCATTATGAGAAAGTGGGCCCTCTCCAGGCACCAGATATGCTGGCACCTTGATTATGGACTTCCCAGCATCCAGAGCTGTGAAAAATAAATCTGTATTTTTTGTAAGCTGCCTAGTTTATGGTATTTTGTTATAGCAGCCCAAACTGACTAAAACCAATTAAATATTTAAAAATTATAAATCAAGCAAATAGATTGTTAAATAAAGTGCCTTCTATCCACTTACTTTGACAATTTCCAAATTTTCAGATTCCTTGTTTTTTCCATCTCAGAATATGACAATACAGGGAGAGATGCCTCCAACTTCTAGTCCCTAGCCATGGCCCTTTCTTCTCTTTACTTCCCTCTCTCATGGTCAATTGTGCAACACCCAAGCCTCTGAGTTCAAACTACATTCACACCTTCCATGAACAGCTGCACCTTAGCTAGTTCTTTGTTTTAAGCTAAGGCCAACAGGGGAGCCAGAAACTTTCAGGAGGATGACGTGAGTAAAATATCTGTGAAAAACCTGCAAGCAAATTAAGGGCTTTTTAAGCAGGGTACTCTGAACTTTCAGGTATCTGGGGTGAGCTAGTAGTAGAACATGGCCTCCAACTTGACATCACTACCACTTGGTCTGTTCAACTCTCGCCTCGAGGACTGGGGTGAGGCTATCAAGGAAATAATTCAGGTTTGCCAAAACATAGAATCCAAGGTAGCAGCTGCTCTTGCTCTGTCTAAAGTTGCTAATGGGAATAATATTATGTATGATGGTGGAATGGGAACAAAATAACTAGTTAAAAAAATTCATTCAGAAAATAGAATGGGAAACAGATCAGTCAGTCCACAGTAATGATGAGATCCTCTGAGAAGAAAGAATAAAGGCCGACTTTGTTGAAAGTTGACTAAATTCATACTCTAGACTCAGATTCTGATCTGTGAAAAAAAAAAAAAAAAACATCTTGTCCTCTGTGTTCCTTGGCATATGGCTTTGTGTTCTGGTAATAGCTTCATTGTGTTTGTTAGCTTCTGTGGCCACAACTGAGGAAAGAATTTATATTCTTCTTGGGTATTTTATAGTTTTACAAACTACTTTTTTGCAGTGTGGGACTGAGAGCCTGAGAATTGTTTTTGAGATAAATAATCAGATATTTTAGGCCAATCTTGTGATTATTATTTTTTTTTAATTTTTCTCTCAAAAATGTATTAAACTCATGTTTTTGTTGCTTCTCTTCAGTTCTGGTATGCCAGGAACAAATCACAGTGTTCTTTTATGGACATACTTTCTAAGCCTGACTTGTGATCTTCCAGGTACTCTTTTCTCCCTAACTTATTTGAATGGCGGTAACTTGAAGATCCCTGACACAGTACACTGGAGTGAAAGACAACACTTCTAATATATTTGCTACAAGTTTAGATATCTTTTCTTGGCTGAGAAATCTTAATTCAAAGTCTAAATAAATGTTTTTGGAGTGACATTTTTATCTTCCTATTTTGGGGGATAAAAAAAAAAATGAAGTGGATGTTCCAACCCTACGAAGCCCCATATTTCTAGAAATTTTTTTTTCAACTTGTTTTGAAAGTAAGTCGAATCTTGTCTGAGGCTATCTCTTTATTGTAGTAATTTGGATAAAGTAACAAGAATCAGGAAATAGACACTCACATTATGGGTCTTTAAAAATATTTCCTCAGAGGCACAGGTTCAATAGCCATGTGTTCTGCTTCACAAGTAATCAAAGACAACATTTTATCAGCTATGATGGCATTACAAGGGTTACCAGCTGTCCTGGCTTTATGGGTCCATACTGCCAGACCGCTACTCTGATGCCACATATTTTAGATTTCTGTCATAGCAGCAATCCCAACACACTTGTTATACTAATATCTGTTTTAGTTATACTAATGTTCAGTTTGCAATGGCAAGACCCAAAATACAATGGCGTGAATAAAAGAATAAAATTTTTTAGCCTCACCAGCAGCTAGGTACAGCCATATTTACGAAAAGACAGAGGAAATATATTTTCAGATGACAAATGACATAGCATTTGAACTTTAAAGACTAAAATGCCACTATCGCTCCAAAAAGCACTGTATGAAAGGTCAACAATAGGCATCTAATCATTAAATTCAATGTTTTTTTTTTTGCTTTAATATCTTACCCCAAACTCCTTTCCCACTCCTTCACTCCTCTTTATTGTAATACCTCATCATTGGACAGTGGCCTCTCATGCCTTAAATTCCTGTTCTCTTTTAATTCATCAGAGCCAGTTCTTTAATTCTTCCTCTCTTTATCACTATTTTCATCCTCCTTATTTTGTAAGCTCTAGATCTCCTTGGCTATCTGCTTTTCTTATTCTATGTCCTGTGGTGAACCTTTAATTTTTATCTCTGTTTTTCAGATTTCTCTACAAAGCTCCACTCCCTATTTCAAACTGTATGCACAATATCTCCACATTATACCCCCACTTTTCTAGTTTCATGCCCCATCTTTCCTCCCAGTATCAAATAGAGAATAATGTCCATTCTTTCTAGTTCAGATTCTGTGCCATTGCTCATAGCATCTCCTTTACTTTGCATAAAATCTTTCTTATTTTATCTCTTTTGTCAACATTTCAAGATTTTTCCCTGTTTATGTCAGATGCTAAAAGTAAAATCTCCATAGGAACTCATTCGTATATGAAGATTTCATCTTTTAAGCTTCCATGCAAATCTATATATCTCTTTTATGGGACTGATACTGTACTTAAACCAAAGTTCCTGTCCTTGCTCCCTTCTAAAGTAGCCATCTCATATAATGTCCTGGAATAGCAGAATTTGTCTGATATCTCAAGGCACCTGCTATTTTGAGTTACATGCTCTTCTTCTCTGCTTCTATCTCTGTGATGAGTTACTCCATTCAAAGCAAATACTTTGAAAGAAATCTCAAAGAGATGATGATATCTATGAAAAGACATCAGTAGAGAATTCAAGGTGGGTAGGCTTACTTTCTTTTATACCTGTATAATTTTAGTGTCCATATAGCAATGCACAATTTTTTCAAATGTACTATTGAGGATAATTAAGGGAAATTAAATAATAAGAGTAAAACATTTTAGAAGTATTCTAAAATGACTTCATATTGCATGTATAAGGGAAGTATGTGCAAATGGACTAAAACATTTCATGTGATTGTCTGTGTTGCCAAGCCTCAGTTCCAAGACTTACTTTCCTTTCCTCAGCTTCTCCATCTTACTTTCAACTCATTTATTCTCTTAGGTAATGTCTTATCATTGGTTTGATTTGTCTATTTGCTAGTTGTATGTTTAATTCAGTGACCGCATTTTTATTTATTGAGTTCCCAGTTCTTAATATGCTTTTTTAACATCTTTTTTCCTCACAGGTTCCAGTTTATTTTTCACTGTGAACACTTTACCCATGCTTATTTATCTATTATCTCTAGTTCTTTGTCAGTTATTTAATATATACCATGGGATTTGTTTTCTGTTGTATTGAAGAGAACTAGAATGCAAATTCCCTAGAAAATATTTTACTTATGCTTTATAACCAGTATGGGTTGTATAAATTAAGATCACATTTTAAAATTATTTCTGACTTGTAGTTTCTGTAACTTATTGGCAATTTAAACACAGACTCATATCTTATAATATTCCTGTTTCCTTACTTCATATCCAAACCTTGAGGTAAAAATCTATGGTCTCCTTTTGAGGTTGAGCTAGCATTTCCTCAATAATGATTTTATGCAAGATGCTCAATTTCATCCTCCTCTAGCTAAATGTGAGGGTCTATGGCATGGTCATCTTTCTTACTGGGATTTATGAATGTATCATTTTTTGAACTAAATTGAAATATTTGGATCTAACAATTCAACTTTACCCTCTTTTTGTTTGTAACTTGGAATTGATCCCACTTTCATTTCTTTTGAGCTTAATTACACATGTTAAAATATTCTTACTAGAGTTTCTGTCATTTTCAATACCAGGACCTACCCCTATTAGTTCAGTCCACTATGTTGACAAGGATCCCCTCTCTGCCATCTGAGGACATATTTCTTCAAACATATGGCTATGAATCTTGGCTCTCCTTTCATGAAATTTAGTCCCTACACACATGACTTTGTCTTATCCCAGGCTATAGGCACTTGCCCTTAGTAATACTTTTCAGCAAATCTGAATTATACATTCCAAAATATCATGGTATGACATACAGTAGCACTAGGCTGCACTTGGTACTTTAAGATGCACAGAACGTTTCAGGATGGAAAAGGGCATTCCAAGTCCTATTTCTTCAAAGATTTCCCTGTCAGTATGACAGCTCATGTGCTTCCTGGTATTTTTGGAAATTAGATAATAATTAGATCAAACATTACATATATAAACATTAAAGCACAAGTACTCAGATGCATTGCCTTGAGAAATCACTGACATAGAGAAATATTTTTCTAACTCTTCATAAAATATATGGTAGCTCCTGCTATAGGAATATGATTAACTTTATTATTAGAGAAATGTCAAATTTTTCCCTCTCTTTGTTCATTATAATTTCCAGGTTGTGTCACTGGGGATAGATGTATGAATTCTTTTTCTTCCTTTTTTTTTAACCTACCAATTCATTAAAAAAGTTGAAATTTTCTAATTGACCACTTCATATCAGTCTGGGTCAAACCGTAATCTGAGATCAAACACTATCTCTGCATATAAGATTTGAAATACTCTAGTAAGAGCAGACACTATGGATCAGTAGAGCAGGAGGTGGGGGAAAGCTTTTTTACTAACTTTGATCTTTTTTGTAAGCTTAAAGTTTTTATCTGAACCAAGCTACTATGAACAGATTATAAACTTTGACTATTACAAAAGATTTCCCAATACTTTGCCTTCCAAATTTTAGTTGCTAATTTCAAAATGCATTAATTAAATTCTCATTATTAAAATATTATTTTAGAGCCACATCAATGAACTCTACAGAACTGAAAATCTAAGTCCCACAAAGGGCGTTTGTAGAAGTGAGCATTTCAGTTACTTTCATAAATAAACCAGACACATTGTCAATGTCTATTTATCTACTAGGTAAATATCTATATTACATATTGATCTAAGAATTTACTACTTTTTACAACATTTTTATAAAGTCTATATGTCAATATGTGAGACCATGACTTTCAATCCTTTATTAGTAGAAATAACAATAATTACAGAAAAAGAAAAGAAAATGTTATTTGCTGGATGTTCATTTTTAACAAGCTACATTTATTATTAAAGAAAAAAATATTCCTTTGGGTTCTTTGGGTTCTTTTATTTGTTCCTAAACTATTATTTCCTGATGATGGGGTTAAGCAATCATTTTACTTTATTTCCCTCATGTAATATCTGCTTTTATCAAGAATATCTAGTAGCCAATTGAATATTTATAAATCAGAAAATTTTAACATTCATGAAACTTTTATGCAATAAGCAACGTTAAACAAATTCAAATATAAATCTACAGATACCTAGAAAGTGAATATCACAAGTGTACACTTTTTAAAACAATAGTTTGAAAGAATATTTAAAAAGTTATTGGTGGCAATGCCTACTATTGGAATGAAATAAATCCTTCAGCTATATTGAAATGAAGTAATATCAAGTATAACTTTTTTAATATAAATAACTACAATCAGAAATATAGGTGAAAAATAAGAGTACATGCCAGGGAGGCAGTAGTCTTTATTAGTTAGGCTTTTGTTTTCCCTTGGGCTCAACTGAACGCAGCAAAAGATGTTTTACTATTTTTGTACACATTCTGTGTCAATTAATTTTCAAGCTGCCTGCAATGTTCTTTCTTTTACACTAGTACTGTGAGTACATTCACTGAGGGGACAATTCTATACGTATTAAGGGAAGTGTTTTTTCAATAAATGCTAAGTGTTCTGACAGCCCGCCCAGTCGATAATTCTTTGTGTACCCTGACTACTTCTAGCTTATTACAAGGCACATGATGAAGTACTAGAATATTACTTTTAGTTTAAACTGAAGGCTATTAAAGTCTTTGTAATATTTCTGAAGTTTCATCAATAAAGATAATAATATTGATGTAGGTTTTTATTAATAACAAATACCTTTGTATCAGGTTAAGGAAACTTCAATGAATGATTCACTAAGATTTTTCTATTATTGTTCTTATTCATGAATGGAT
>NW_012148441.1:662682-663424 GCF_000956105.1 Propithecus coquereli
TGTAGTCAGCAAGCTGAAGACCCAGGGGAGCCAATAAAATAGTTCTAGTCTGAATTTGAAGACCTGAAAAACAGGGAAGCTACTGGTTTAAGTTCCAATCCTATTTTGAGTCCAAAAACTAGGAGAGCTAAAAGTATTTGTTTCAGGCTGAGATCAAGTCTGAAGGCAGGAGACCTATGTCCCAGCTAGAAACCCGGCACAGAGAGTGAATTCTTCCTTCCTCTCTGCCTTGTGTTCTATTCCAGCCTTCAACAGATTGAATGAGGTCCACCTACCTTGAGGTGAACAGTCTGCTTTACTCAGGCTACTGATTTAAATGTTACTCTCACCTATAAACACTCTCACAGACATACCTAGAATAATGTTTAATCAAATACCTGGACACGGTATGGTCCAGTCAAGTTGACACATAAAATTAACCATGGTAGGCAGACAGATAGACTTACCTTCTGACATATTTTACCATTTTCTTTTCTCATGTCTTTTTTACATCTGACTCCTTCACTCTGTGCTCTCTTCTCACTAAAGTAAGTCCTTTGATAGTTATTTCACTGAGGATCTATGGATATTACTCTCTTTAGATTTTATACCTGAAAAAGCATTTTCTTTTCATACATGAATAAAGTTTATCTGTGTATAGAATTCTCACAATATACTTTGCTTCAGTGCTTGGGAGACATTCCCATTCCCCCTTCTTATACCTCTTGTTGCTGAGGATAAGTCTGTGGGGTCTGTTGAGTGT
>NW_012148441.1:664949-667816 GCF_000956105.1 Propithecus coquereli
CAATAGCCAGGAGATGATTATGGGAGATGAGAGAGTCTGTGTAACAGTGAAAAAAGAGGAATCTGAAAGAAGCTGGAGAAATATGAGGAGGACAGATCATGTAGGCCATGGCAAACAATCCAAATTTTGTACTTAATGTAGCATTGAGCCATTGAAATAGTTAAGCAAAAGAATTAAATACGACCTAAATCATGTTCTGAGAAAATCATTTTTCTTGCTTAGTGGAGAATAACTAATGAAGGAGAAAGAATACAAGGAAGAAAGACCAAATCAGAAACTGTTAGAAATATTTCAGTGAGAAAATTGGGTGGTTTGGACTAAACTGATATCAACGGGCATAGAGATAAAAAGGCAAAATTGAGTAATATTTTGAGGATATAATTGATAATACAGTACTGATATTTTTACAAAGCTGAACTCAATGGTGCACAGTGTAAGAAAACCGTATTCCTTTCTCACCTCTCTCTTTAAATACTATCTGTCGGATCTTGCCTTCTTGCCCCTGGATAGTATATTTAGATGCAAAATCATTCTTGGTCACTTTCAGATATTAGAAAACTCATTTTCAGATATTAAAAAAAGTCTAGCTAAGATTAATATCAACATTATAAGCTGTCATCCATTTTAAGCATGCCTCCTCTCTGGCTAGAATCTGGTCTGAGAATTCCACAGAGCAGCAGGGAAATGGCGTAATCACTGCTTGGCACTTCCACTGTTTCTCCCCACTAGTCTGTGCTGCCTGTGGCTCCCCTGGAGATGGAGAAATAGGGAGGAAGATGACACAATGCAGTAGAGAAGGTACTATCTTACTGGTGTATTTGTAATCTAGCATTGGTATACTCTCTGTGGTAAATGTACTCAAATGCTGGTTTTATTCTTTCATGATATCCATTAAGGGTATTTTAGAAGAAATTTCCTCTGCAGTGGAGATGTCCAACACTGTCATTTTCTTGCAAAGTTGATGCCATTTCAAGTTGATCACTGGAAACACTTTATTCCTCTCTAGAGGCACAGAAACCCGACGTGACCTCCTCCTGCAACATTCTGTTTGCTCTGCAACTGCAGGTGAATCCAACCAAGCTACTCTAGCATGAGACTTTTTTAGACAAAAGACGTAAGTCTTTGTTTGCCTTGATCAAAGGGGTGGGGAACCTGCGGCCTCAGGGCCACATGTGGCCTTCTGGATCCTTGAATGTGGCCTTTTGACTGAATCTAAATTTTACAGAACAAATTCTTCTAATAAAGGGATTTGTTTTGTGAAGTTTGTATTCTGTCAGGCGGCCACACTTAGGAATCTGGAACACCACACAACCAAACCCCTTTCACCACACTTCTCTCCAATACCAATATAGAACAAGACAAGATTTATCAGCTAAGGAATTATCTGTCTGGAGCAGAGATGTCAGTCTTGTCTCCTAATATATCACCGTCCCCTCTCTCATCAATCTCTTGGAATTCCCCCCAGCTAGTCTTCAGATAAGGGAAAATCCCTCACTCTCAGAGAGAGCAAATGGAGGCAAAATGCAGAGGACTCTGACAAGTCTTTTTCAAGTCAAAGATATTTTTCCCTCTCAAATCTACTGAATGGTGTAGTCTTTTCTACATGAACTTGGAGATAGGTGATGAGTTAAGGATGGAAGATCTAGTTTTTGGAAGCCTTTTACCAAATACCAAACATATATTTCTTCTAGCCCCTTTTTCCTTTTTTTTTCAACAATTTTCATAACTTAACACCTACCTCCTCTGTTTGGACACTCTCTAAAATTGTCAGAAATAGCCCCAAAACTTCATTTAATATTATCAATTAATCCTCAAGTTAATTCTACAACTGAGCTTATTTTTATTAATACTAATGCCAGTTTAATTCTTTGGACTAATTTGCTTTATCAAAAATGAATTAGTTTTTTAATAGTAGTGTTATTGCTTTTCTTTTCTAGTGTTAGTTTTGTACTTGGACTTTGGATATTTGTTTCATAAATCCTAATTGAAGGTTAGGATCTTTTAAAAAATAGTTTCATATTGTCTGTGTTCACTTTAGCTCATGTGCTAGATTGCATTTCAGCATTTAGTTCTAGTAAACAGAGTTTTGTATTTAGTCATAAATTTGCATTATGGATATATGATTTATTTGACTTTTAAATATGTAGGTTTTTTTGTATGTTTGGAGAAGAGAGAGGATTTTCAACATAATATGAGAGTACCGTGGACTTCAAGTCTTAGGCGTTTCAAGTATTTTATTTTACTTAATATATCAACTGTTTGGTCAAATATTATATGCTTATTTAACAGATGAAAAAGCCAAGATTTTGATTAATTAAATGTGTACAAATTCATACAGAGCTCAATTTCAAACCTAGATTCTTATTGACAAAAAAAGCTCAAGTTCATAATGGCATAAATAGGAAGTAAGTAGTAAGTTTTTCACGTATACTTTCATTTTATAGCTCTTTGTAGGGTCTCCATAGATGATGATGATGATGATAACATGATAATTAATTCCACAAATATTTGAACACCTACCATGTACAGTTTTGCTTGACATGTGGAGACACAGTGTTTTTTTTTTTTCTTTTTTTGAGACAGAGTCTTGCTCTGTTCCCTGGGCTAGAGTGCCGTGGCATCAGTGAGACACAGTGTTTTAAAGAGAAAAAAATGAACAATAAAAAATTAAACATAAAGTGTTATTTTGGTAAATGTTGTAATACGTTGTAAATAAATGCTATTAAGGAGAAAATAACTAGTTGAGATAGAAAAATGCATAGGGAATTCTATTTAGGTAAGGAGATCAAGGAAGTCTTTTTTGAAAAGGGAATGTGAAATGAGATAAATTAGCTACCTGTAGTGATGAAGGGAAGGAGCAATGGGAA
>NW_012148441.1:675442-678470 GCF_000956105.1 Propithecus coquereli
TTTTTTCCTTTGTTTTCTTTCCATTTCTTTTAAATAGATAATGTAATTATTTGTAATGATAATTTTCCTGGCTACATAGAACTGGCATAAAGGATTATGGGTAACAGTAAAAAATGTCTTCCAGGAAGTCTTTAGGATAATCTCATAACAGTGAAATCTTTGGGACATCCGTTTACCAAGTTCATGATTTTGTTTTTTTCAATATCCTGGGAAATGTGAGTTTCTTCTCTCTCTTCAGTATCCTTGGGTGTCTTGCTAAGGATGTTAGAGTTATTTTCTCAAATATAGGAGCACGTTTCCTGTATTTTGTGACTCTAAGCAAAAGGTATCACATGGAAGTAACTCTTAGTTTCTATTTCTGATTGAGCTAACATCAAAGGTCTCATGGGACTTTTTCCTGTAATCTTATGTGAGTAAATAACCTACTGCCTATAAGAAGAGAATTGTGCTGCCTAGGTAAGAATATGGGTTTTATCATTCACCAACTATGTGATCTTGGGGGAAAAAACAACAACAACAACAACAAAGAAAAACAATATCTATTTCAAGAGGTTTCCAGAAGGATTAACTGAATTAACAGTTTTCTAGATTGCTTAGGAAAGTAATTTAAACACATCAAAATCTAAGCACACTAACTAGTATTATGTTGCCTTTTGTTGGTTACTATTATTGCCTCTCCCAATAATACAAAAAAAATAAACTTACTTTAGATTTTGTAGTTGTTATGGGATGAATTCCCTCCAACAGCCCCCCAAAAAATTGGCATTCTAATGTCCATTACCTGTGAATAATAGCTTATTTGGAAATAGGGCTTGTAGATTTAACCAAGTTAAAATGAGGTCATTAGGGTGGGCCTTAATCTAATGTGACTGGTGTCCTTATGAGGAAAGGGAAATTTGGACACATCACAGACAGAATGCCATGTGAAGACACAGAGACGTAAGACACAGAGGGAAGATGGCCATGCTAAGACAGAGGCAGAGATTGGAGCCATGGTACCATAGCCAAGGAATGCCTAGGGCTAAGAGATGCTGGAAAAGGCAAGGAAATAGCCATCCCTAAAGGCTTCAGAGGAGCATGGCCCTGACAGCACCTTGAATTCATACTTCTAGTCTCCTAAACTGTGAAAAAATAAATTTATGTTATCATAAGCCATCCAAGTTGTGATACTTTGTTATAGCCACACTAGAAAACTAATACAGTAGCCTTGTTATGGAATGCTACTCATAGTTCTTTGAATTTTTCCTCTTCCAAAGCATTTATATCCAAAATGGTCTAAGAGAAGAAAAAAGGGACCCTCCAACCCATGTAGTAAATCTTACGTTTGACTTATTTGTTTACATTTTTTTAGTGCCCAGACTACTTTTGTAATTTGATAAATGTGCTTTAAAGATTGTATCATGTCATAGTAGGCTGAGTATTTCTCTTTGCTGCCTCACTATCCCTGGAGCTGAATGTTGCACCTAGATTTTATTTATTTTCATGGTAAGATATCCCACCATCATATTACTTAATATGCTTAGAGATAATAAAGTTTTAATATTACCACTTATTCTAATCTCATTACTGGGAGCTTTATTTCAGTTCCAAATTGGTCATCGATTACATTTTCCAGAATGCCCATTTGTCCAATATTGATCCAATTTACCTTGGTATGCCAGGATTCTCACTGTTGTTGCTCTCAGCTTCCCTATCTATATCTCCCCAATTACCCTCTGCTATAACCTTATTAAAGTCCTAACAAATAATAAATAAATAATAAGATCAGTAAGTAACAAGAACAATTTGTCAGCTTCCAGGTCTTTGCTCATTCTGTCCCAATTTCTTCTGTTACAAAATACTCAAACCCCTATGTCTTGATTTCTATCCGATTAATCCTACCTAGTATCATTACCCTATTTTCCTTTGTATATGTCATTGGGACATATAATCTAGGAACCTCAGCATTTAGGCATAACCACAAAGTCTTCCCACTCACGGCTAGATAAAGCATGCTTGTTCCTGTCTCATGGGTAATTCCTTTCCACCATCTGCAGTGGATTTCCACCAGTGTTGTGGAGGAGGAATGTTTCCTCTTCTTTCCTCTGCTGTTAAGATTTTCTTTCCCCTTCCCCCGATCCCGCCCCGGGGAGACAGTATAATGTTGGGATGGAGTTTTAGAAGTGGCTTCTGTTCCCCTCCTCTAGTCACAATCCAAAAAAAAAAAAAAATTTTTTTCTCAGATTCTCTCTCATCTTCCCTGTGAGCCTCTGGTAAGAGGGTGCTAGCCTTCCTATATCTATGGCCCCCAAGTCTTTAACATTTTCATGCTAGTCAACCTTTAGCAATTTAACATATTTAGTTATATCTTCTGACTGGCTTGTATGGACTTCAGGGATTAGCCCCATGAAAGAAAATTCTTGGACATCTCTTTCCTCAGATTTCAGATTACTTGGCTGCCCTGGAATTTCAGCTCTCTAATAGCTTTAGGAATAATATTTAAAAAGTTAGTCTGCAGTATTTTCAACTTTTTTTATTGTCAGGGTGTCAACAGAATTTTTTCTAGCTCGTTATTTCTATAAGCTGAAACTTTTAGAAGTCATCTGAATTGTTTTAGAAAATATTTCAAATATGTTTCATTAAATTTTTTTGCATATACTATTCCATATGTAACTATCAACATTATAGGTAGTTCTTCTTTCTCTTTTTCAATACCTATTCCATAGCATAATCAATAACTGCACTCCTATTTTTTGAAATAACATTTTAGCATCCCAAGAATATCTTGGGACTTTTTTTTAAGAGAAATCAGTATTCTCTGTTCCACCAGAGAGCCACAGAGAGTTTTTTCTTTTAATTGTGTCAACATCAATGAATATTGGGACAAGATTGAATATTAAGGGAGGAATTTTGTTTTGTTATACTGCTAGACCTTATATTATTCTCATTGAACATGTATATTTTCCTCTCTTCTATATTTGAAAACCTTTGGGAAAATATATTTTCTCGTTTTAAATTCTTTGCTGTGCATTATCTTACAAACATTAAG
>NW_012148441.1:682065-683269 GCF_000956105.1 Propithecus coquereli
AAAACAACCCTAGTTTAAAAAAAAAATACTATTATTAGAACAGAAATCCACCCCCCCCAAAATAAAATGATGCCAATAGTATGGCTGAAAAACTTGGAGTCCAAAATTCTTAGAGATAGGACAAGGAGAGTCTTGGGGAGATGTATAAACTCATATGCAAAGAAAAAAATTTTATGTGTGAAAACATGAAAGAGCATGCCACCAAAGCATCAGATAAAGGTAATGTATAAGTCTTTAAAAGGAGAACCAAAATAAAATTTACTTTATTTCTCTTTAAATTTATTCTTCTTTCTTTCTTCCTAGATATGTCCATGTTTCTCTTCTTCCTTCTGACTATGTAAGTCCAGTGCTGACAGTATCACTGACAACGAACTTTGATTCTTTAAGTCATTGAGGTCTTATCTAGAGTAATTTCTAGTGCTTATCTGGTCTCAGCCTGCTTTGGAGTAGATTAGTTACAAGGCAACACTGCAAGGAAGGCATCCTCTAGGACCAAATGCCTTCTTTTTTGTGTGTTCCCTTCCTCTCTTAAACCTTGTGGCCTATAGTACTAACTAGTCCATTTCCCCTACCTAGCGGCCTGCTGTGATTAGGCACATCTCCTGAAAAACTAGGATGATGTCATGGATCTGCTAACGCAGCTAAGTATCACTATTCTTCTCTTGAGCATAATACCCAAGCATTTGGATGGCCCATAGTATTCCAAAAGGACAGTTTCTAAATTTTTTTTTATCATGTTTCTGGTTTGGGCAGGTCTGGCATGCTTCCTCTCCTAGAAAGCTAATTTTGCTGAAAACTTCTGAAAATATGTTTTATGGTCCCAAAATTTGAAAATAGGTAGTAATTCATATTGACATAGTCATTGTGCAGTGTAATTTGGTGTATCTTCAATGTAATTATGGATTTTAGCTTTACAAACATATTTTATTGCATAAAAGAATATGGGCTTCTTATTAAATCCCATTCATTAAATCAGAATAAAACACAATAGATCTAAATGTTAACTGTATTATTCCATTAATACTCATATCTAGGCATTTGCAAGAGGCTTTCCTCTTGTCAAAACCTTTCAGTTTAACCCTCCAAAACCTATCTATGTGTATTTAATTATCACTGCAACTCCTGTATATGACATTAATTTGCATATTTAAAAGGGTTATTCTTCTTCCTATATTGCTCTTTAGAATCTCAACGTATCAAAAAT
>NW_012148441.1:684049-692063 GCF_000956105.1 Propithecus coquereli
GAATCAGTAAATGATTTGACTTATTACCCCCAAATTTGAGCAAGAACCATTTCATTATACTTATTTATTAAATACATATTTAGTGATATTCATATTCCAAGCAGTGAGCTGGATGCAAGGAATATAAATATGAATAAGACATTATTCCTGCTTTTAATGATTTCACAGTTTAGTGAAAGAGAGAGAGAGAATGAATAAAAATATGTATAATGTGAGGTAATTGCCACTTGGTGCCTCTGAAGCACTACGGAAGGTTTTGCAGGAAATGACCTGTCCCTGAGGGCATCATCACCTCCTCACATGCAGAGCCCTCAATACGATCATTCCCTGTGCAAATCCAAACCTTAATTTTCTTAAGACTTGTGTGAAATGAGAAAGCTGGATTCATCTTTCTCCATGCCTAACAGATTACCTGCAACGTCTTAGAATTATAGTAAATTTGTGAATATAGACTTATAATACCCTATTATAATAACAATATATATGAAGTTTTCAAAATCGAATATTTTTTAAAATATTTGACTTATTTTTAAATTGAACCTGAACTATCATTACATGCTCTATAATTGCTATATATTTCCCTTAATATGACTATTATACCTTTTGGGTACAAAAATATTAATGTATTTGATTTTGAGGTATTGCCTCTATTTAAAGTGTTACATAATATTTGGCAGATATACTCTATTATTTTTTTTGGTGTATCTATATCTATGTGTATATATTGCATTTCAAAATCCAGGTGGCCTAAAGGGTCTCAGGAGATAAGAATCTCTAGGTTTTTAATCTATGATTAAGCCATGAACTGTAACCTGCCCAAATAGACCTTTGTTTGAATATTCTTCAGGCATGGCAACTCTTCCCACATCATTTTCTTGCTGGTTCACAATTGTCAGTTTTAAATCCAGGATCAATTGCGAGGTAAGCCCAGATAGCACAGACTATTCTTAGGAAAAGAACTGCAAAAAGGCAAAGAGGCAGGTATTTTAAAAGTTAACTTGTAAGCCAACAGTGGCCTGCTTTAGAGGTAAACAGACTACTGAAGTTGATGATACACTGACTTCTGGTTTACTTGAGAAATACAGAGACATTCAGGGAAAAGTATTTTACTTAAGCACAATGGGTTTCTGCAGAAAGCTAGAGTATGTATGAATATGTGATTTTATATAAATATTTGCTATTTTTCATGGTAATCTTCCTTGTGATTTTCACATGTTCATTATCTCTATATTTATTCTAGTTTGGAAAATTAATCAACTTTTCATTTGATAGTATATATATTTTATTTTAATATTTTATTAAATAAAGTATTTCAAATTTTAGAAAATTGGACAAAACAAACTAATGTCCTATTAATAAATATGAATTAATATCTTAACATGTCTTTCATAAAATATGAATTAGATTCATAATATTCTTTTTTTAAATTTCAGAATATTATGGAAGTATAATGTTTTGGTTATATGGATTGTTTTTGTACTGCTTGAGTCAAAGTCATAAGTGTGCCCATCACCCAGATAGTGTATATT
The DNA here is from genome assembly GCF_000956105.1 of Propithecus coquereli. NCBI lineage: Eukaryota > Metazoa > Chordata > Mammalia > Primates > Indriidae > Propithecus > Propithecus coquereli. The sequence goes on from NW_012148441.1 coordinate 685,579, forward strand.
GTAGCCATTCAGGTATGATTTCACCCATCCCCTCCTCCCCCTTCCCACCTGCATGATTTCCCTTGAAATTTACTTCCATCTGTGCTCATGAGTGCTGATCAGTTAGGTCCAATTTAATAGGGAGTACATGTGGTGTTTGTTTTTCCATTTTTGCAATACTTTACTTAGGAGGATGGTCTCCATCCAGATTGTTGCAAAAGATATTAATTCATATTTTTATAGCTGAGTAGTACTCCATGGTGTACATATGCCACATTTTATTAATCCACTCATGAATTGATAGGCACTTGGGTTGATTCCACATCTTTGCAATTGTGAATTGGGCTATAAGAAACATTCAAGTGCAAGTGTCTTTTTGATAAAATGTCTTTTTTTCCTTTGGGTAGATACCCATTTGTGGGATTGCTGGACAAATGGTAGGTCTATTTTTAGTTCTGTAAGGAATCTCCATACTATTTTCCATGGAGGTTGCAAATTCAGCAAGAAAAAAATCAAACATCCTCATTAAAAAGTGAGCAGAAGACATGAACAGAAGCTTTTCAAAACAATATTAACTAATGGGCAATAAACACATGAAAAAAATATCACCTAATATGAAAAAACATCACCTAATCCAGTGAGGATGGCTTTTATCAAAAAGTCCCAAAACAATAGATGCTGGAGTGGATACGGAGAGACAGATTCATAATATTCATAATCTGAAATTGTATTAATTTGGAAAATATCTGTATTTCCTTTGCTTTCCTCATCAGTGACAAATTCTAGGAAACTACTTCTTACAGACCTTATATGTACATAAACTGTCTAAATCAGGTACCGTTTTTTTCCTCTATGTAATGGAACCCGAAAATTTTATTTTCTTTTAGCAAGTTACAACTACAACTTTTCTTTTAAGAAGAACTAATTCTTTTGTTCCTTTGAAAAATTAATCTTGAGAATGCAATTTCTTTTACCTCTTAATGTCTTAAGTTTCAATCATCTCTTTCATTTTTACAGAACAAGAACAGCAGTTTTCCTTAAATTGCTAAGTTCTATCTAGTTTAATACATTTTCTACCTTAGGCCTTTCTTGAGCATTTGATGATTACCAAGTTGTAAAAAGAATAAAAAAAGGCTTTTACTTCTTGGCTGGCTAAAAACAGTAAGTTATTGCACTCTCATTTACTATTGAACTCTAGCAAAGAAGTACAACAGCAATTGTCTTTTGTGATGCAACCTGGTACATTCCAAAGATTTCCGGGCTCAACTTAAACAGCATCTCATTCCTTTTCATAATCCATCATACCTCAGCCTGAAATTTAACTTAAATTCCATCTAAATGTTTCCAAATAAATGCATAAAAAGTCAGAAAAAAAATTGCTGGAGTTTTTGTTTGTTTCTTGATTTGTCCAGGGGACTTTTTTGTTTGTTTGTTTTTATTTAGGGTTTTTCAATAGGAGATATTACAGCAAAATGTGAATTGAAAGGTAGTATTAAAAGTTTATTGAAAGTTCTCTACATGCTCTGTATGCTTTTAAGCATATGAAAGAATTGAAATCACATATTATTGACCAGAAGCTTATCACAATTTTAATGCTGCTGCAAATAAAGACAATGCTACTTAGGATGAGATAGAGGAGATATTAATGTAATGTGCAAGCTAAATTGATGAAACATGCTGGTGTAACATTTGGTACAGGGCACTTTGTTGTATGTACCATGTGCTAAAGCACACTGTAATTTACCTTCAGATCATGCATCATGCTGTTACTATATATGAATTTATGTGTTTTTTTTCCCTAAATATCTGTCTCCCACCTAGATTATAAGCTTCATAAGAACAAGAACTGCATTTCAGTGTTCAACATGGTATCTATCTGTACAGTTCCTGATGGTACAGCATACACAGGCAATAACTCTTACGTGAATGAAAGGGTCCTAGGGAATTTGATCAGATTTTTAAAGGATCTATAACTTTTGTCAAATTAGAAAACATCGGAGATATTAAGTAATTCATTTTGGAAAAGGGAAGGAAAAGGTGACAAAAAATTCATAGCAATTTCCAAATGTTAAAGTTATTTCAAGTGAAAGATGAGATGGACCTGTTTTGCTTCTTCCTGTGGGCAGAACTGTGATAAAAAACTAGAAGTTTCAGAAAGATAGATTTCAGGTACACCTGAAGAAAGGCTTTTCTAAAAAATAGAAGCATTTATAATGTAATAGGTTGCCAAGTGATGTACCAAGCTCCCAAACAGAGATTTAAGCAGAGAAAGGATAGATATTCATTCATACTAAAGAAATTTTAGTTCTTTATTTTCTTTAGATTGATTGGACTTTGTATTCAATTTTTTCTAAGATCAACTACAGAATTGAGATTTTATGATCAGTTGATATTGTTATTTAAAGCAAAACAAGAATTAGAATTATTATCATTTACTAAACCTATAAACTATTTTTCTTTTTCTCATCAGTTGGGTAATGTGCCGACGTCGTAACAAGGTTTGAGGGAGGCACATCTCACTCATGCACGTGAAAACCCAATCATCACGCCTATGAACTACAAAAGGATCTAAACTTATAGACTTTTTAAATCAACTAACTGACATATTCAATGAACTCAATGTTTTGTAGACTCTATACTAATTAGAAAATACGTTTATAATTTATTTTAAATAATTATCTGGAGAAGAAAAGCTTTCACAGCAGTGAAAATCAATTAATAAATTTAAATGCATTAAATGTCTATTTAAAATAAAGAATCTGCCCTTGACAGTGTTCAAATTCAGTTGAGAATGATAAACCATTGAATGTCACATCAATTCTCTCTCTTGCATTTCAGGGAAGCTTCCTGAATTTAGTCAACATGTTCTCCTACAATGGTATCCTACCTAATACATTTGCTAATTCATTCCTTTTATCTATTTATTCTTTTAAGCAGATGACATTCATATACTATATCAATGCCCCTTATATTTGAAGGAAAAATGATTGACATAATGCCCCTGTATACAACTGTACCGAAGAAGCTGCAGCAGCCTCTTGTCATCATTCTTATCTGTCCTTCTGGAGCTCACATTTCCAAGATAGATTCTGTCCTTCCTCCGCCACTCAGACTTATACTCTGCCAGAGCCTTGCTTCAAATTGACAACCTCATTTCAGAGGGATGATGATAGATTATACCTTTCGTATTTCCAGATCAACTGAATTTCTTTTGTCAAAATACATACAAAATTTTGGTGGTGGTGGTAGAGACCAGGAAGAGGTGAAAGGTTATATTACTGTTGAGCAAATAGGACAGTGCTCTTGCTTTCAGTGACTCTGCAAGAAACGTGTATCCTTACCACAATGAGTTTGAGCATTGTCATGTAACTTAATTTCATAATATGTAAATAGAAGTGGCTTTAGTCGGTTCAAAGCAGACATTTTAAGAGCCAGCACATAGTTTCCATGTCCCTCTGTCACAAACTTGTAATGTAGTAAACAGACATTACTCTGTCCATCTTGGACGTAAAGTAAAGACATTATGGAACTACTACACAGGCAGTAGTCGCATTGAGAATGTGTTGAATGAAAATTGTTCTGTGTTGTTGTGAGCCACTGAGATTTAAGGCTTGTTTCTTACCACAGCATACCTGCAGCCTCAAGGCCACATGGGGCCTTCCAGATCCCCAAGTGTGGCCCCTCAACTGAATCCATGTCCTGTAAAATGTGGATTCAGTCAAAAGGCCACACTCAAGGATCCGGAAGGCCACATGTGGCCCCAAGGACACAGGTTCCCCACCCCTGGAAGGTTTCAAGTGAGAACTGAGTCCTCACAAATGAGATATTTTCATTAAGAAACTGGATCCTCATTTCTTACAATATTTGGGGATTGGCTACAATCAGTCCTACTTTCCCTAATTGGTTTCAGACCCTCTTAAGTCTATCCTGATTGACTCTGAAGTACAAAGTTTGAGATTTCTTATCCCAGAGATGTGGATGAAAGCAATTAAAAACAGATTATGTCTGGCCCTGGAAACAATGTGCAGAAAGCAAAATGGGCAAGAGGAGGCTCCATTTGCATAGTGTGAATGGGGAGTCCCAGGGTGAGTCTGAACAGACTCAGCTTCAGTGGAGTCAGAAGTAATTTTATGTAAAATGGATAATCACCTTGAATGGAAAACAGTAACTTCGCTAATTTATGTGGCTTAAAAAATAAAACACAAAATAAATTTTGAGTAGAAGAGGAGAACATGTTGCTGCCGACAAAAGATATTAGGATGAGGTTTTGGCTTCAGGAACAGAGAGGAAGTGACAGCTTTTAAGAATAGGAACAGGAAGAAATAACAGAATTTTGAAATGTGTTGGATGAACAGCCTGGATGTGGGAGAAAAAAACAAAAAAGCAAGGTTTATTAATGATGCCAAGGTAAAGTGATTGAAAAATGAGCATGTCACCAAATACAGAGAGAGAAAAAAAGAACACAGATAAGGGAAGACAGATGAACACAAGAAGGAGAGAGGCTGGTAGATAACTTTTGCTTATCCTCAAGCACTTGGCATAATGAGTTTATTGAAGTAATTAACATGTAATCCATGACGTTCCCTCTCTCTTTGGTGGAATGGTCACTACTAGGTATTGCTTTCAGTGCATTTATTTATTTGGCTCTGAATCAAATTAGGATAGTACTTGAATGATTTTATGTACAAATAGAGAAATTAGTATATGAATAAGGGGAAATATTGAGAAAATGTTAAGACAATATCAATCTTTGTTATTTATGGGGTGCCATTTCTAAAACAAGAACGAAATAAATTGAAGATTTTTAGACTATTAATTTAAACTTATCTGCATAGTTCCTCATGAGAATATGATAGTATGTTTGCATTTGAAAATAAAGATAGATGTTGCTCCAACCTACAGAATAACAGGCAGAAGAGGAAAATACATTTTAAAGGAAACCAAGAAAAAGACTAGGAATTTTTTCAAGATTATATCAAAACAATAATATGTCAGTAACGAAATCTAGAGGTTATCACTATCAGGGATTCCACATCATTTAAGAGGAAACACCATTTTCTGATTTTTTAGAAATTCTCTAGTCATTTGTGAGGGTAAGACTGTAATGACATGAAAGAAGAGCTGGAGACAGGGCTGATCTCACACATTCTAGCTGCATCATCTTTTTCTTCATTATTTAAAAACCTGAAGGAGATAATGGAGTGTGTACAAATGAGTGTGTCCAGTGTCATGGAAAAACATCAGTTTGGTCATCAGTGCTGTAACTGGAGTTTACTGGTAAGGTAAACTGATACGAGAAGCTATCATATTTGGAGACAACTCATTTCATCATTTATTAATTCATTCAAAAACATTTTGATCAAGCAAATATACCTGTCACGTGTTAGTTAAGGTATTGGGGATACAGAAATATGTAAAGCAAACAAAATTCCTTTCTCTACTGGAACTTACAATCCAAATCAGGAACATAAAAAATTTTAAAAAATGTAAAATATGGTACATCCCAGATAGTATTGAATAATATGGGGGGGGGAGTGGGAAAGAGAGAACAAATGTGTGTGGTTATCTGGGGCAATATTTGAAATATTTTGATCAGAGGAGACTTTGTTTGAGCCACCTGTGAAAGAGGACTATGAGTCCCAAGCCCTTGCTGTGAATAGAAGTGACCGACATAAACAGGAATGGATCCTATGATGAGGCTAGTCCTAATGGTATCAGGGAATTGGAGTAGGGGTTTTACCAAAAACATCGACTCCAGGTTCCTTCGTACTCTTCTTGGTAGAAGGCTGGCGGGTGGAGAACATTGATCTCTGAGGCACACAGCTTACTCTCAGAGCAAATAAAGATGTGTAGCTTCCTCTTTATGGCTTCAGTTCAATTTCTGTTAAATGGGAATGTGAAGATATTAGCCTTTTGCTAAATGAAAATAAGTGTTTGATCTATGTTCTTACCAAGACTTTATGTAAAGCGAGCAACTGCATAGATTATGTGCTTGGTAAACATGTCCGAATAAATGAGGTAGCTCTCAGAAAGGTATAGGCATTTGGGCACATCTCAGATTACACACTAAAGAAAATTCTCAGGATCATTGTTTCGGCCTCACCTAAATACACATTCAAATAGGAGAAAACAGTGACACATATCTGTATCAGTGACACAGATCTGTATCCAGATCTGAAGGAAGAAATCTCAGAATTTTCCTGCAAAGCAGTGGATGTGTAAATTAAATGCAAAAGCATTTGGCTAAGGTTTTTGTTGTTGTTTGTTTGTTTTAATCCTCAATATTCCACAATTTTTGTATACTTTAGAACTTAAAAAATATCCCAATAGACCCTAATTCACATGCCCCATTCTTGAATCTCTTCGAACTCCTTTCTTGTAAGAAGTAATAAAGATGTGTATTCTACATTTACATTTATACTTTAATGTTAAGGATTGTTTTGGAATAAAAGAAAACACAACAAATAAACCATATTTTAAAATATTAAAACATTGAATTTATGTCT
>NW_012148441.1:693159-696989 GCF_000956105.1 Propithecus coquereli
ATATATATATATTCATTACCCAATGAGATATTTTATTTCATCTCTATTCCCATGGAAATTTTTTAAAGAAAACATTAAATAAGTTATTTAGAGACAATTGGTATTATACAAAAGATGGTAATGGCCTAAACATTTTTTAGCTCATTTCTTCAGATTTTTAAAAGTACATTATACAGTGAAAGGGAAATTCAGGATTTGTTTTCAGTACCAATTTTGTCACTTATGAGTATACGTTTTTAGACAAGTTTGCAAATATTATATAAATAATAAGCTTGTTTCTTACCTGCTTCAAGAGGTGTCTGTAAAGTTCAAATGAAATATGAATGTATACTAGAAGCTATCTTATTTTTGTCAGTATTAACTAACCTGATAAACAGAAAGTCTCCATTGCCCCCTGATAAATTTACCCTTCAGCTGACTTTGGCTTTCTGAATATTAAGGCACAATAGATTCTTTTTCAGAAAGCCCATGAACCCAAATTCCCTGGAATTTTCATTGTTAATCACTACAGAAGAATTTTTCTCAAATCTATTATATCATTCATACTTGTTATTAAAATTATATAACTCAGTTAAAGATTACGTAAACTGATGGAATATGAATGTGAAAAGAAAGAGATTTGTGGTTTAGAAATTTGGAACTCTCTAATACAATTTTTAAACTATGTTATCAAATTAATTTGTGTAAGGAAACATGAAAGTTGGGGGGAAAAAGCTGTAAACATTAATCTAGGAGTTAATGCATTCAGATCATTTCACATGTATCCTCCTGTTCTAACCCAAGTTTAAAGAAACCGAACCTGGAAATTTCATAGACTTTATCAAGGATGTATTTTATTCAATGAAACAACAAGGAATTCCAATTCTCCTACTCCTATCTTAGCTCATACATGGCTTTGCTAGTTTATTAATACAACAGTATTGTTATTTTATGCTATGTTTTGGGCTCTCTTTTAGGTGCCAGGTATACTATGATGAATAACACAAAATTATGTGATTATGAAACTTATGTTGTTGACCAGACAAAACATCATATAATGTTATATACTTTCAAGTGATATAAAGAAAAATGAAGCTAGCTGAGGGATGTCAATGAGGAACCATTTTAAACAGATTGTCCTAGAATGGTATCGTTTCTGTGATGATACTTGAGCCCAAACCTAAATTATCTGACCTGAATTATTGAATGTGGAGAAATTATTTTTGGCAGAGGATTTATTGAATGAAGCATCCTTGTCAGGTATATTTGAAGAAGAGCAAGCAGGCTGCTGCTGATGGAGTAAGGTGTGCTGGGAGATGCTGGGAAACATTGTGCAGCTCCTGTGAGGCCAGGTTAGGGCTTTGGATTTTTTGTTAAATTGCTGGAAATCCCTCGGAGTGTTTTAAATATCAGAATGTCATGATCCGATGACTCTATTACAATAGTAAATGCAATAGTAAAATACAATTAAGACAATAAAAATAGAGGAATGGGTGAATGAAAAGTTTATAAGTCTACATAAGGATGTTTTTAAAAAAATTTATGATAGTATTTTATAATTTAAAATATTATGTTTAAGGAACAATTTATGTTTTCTTGCTTTAACCGGTATCTATTTGTTCTTTTCAATTAAGCAGATTAAGTGAATTTATACTAACATTATACCAACTTATTTTATTAAAGGATACTAATATCATATTAATAGTCATAATAATTGATAACTCCTGATACTATGTATCAGGAATTTTATTTTGCATTTTACACACAAGTTCTAATTTAATCTTCATAAAAGTCCTAAGACGTAATATATTGTGCTGATTACATGTTTCGGCTCTAGAATCGGATTGTTTAAAACCGTTTTACTGCTCTACCATTTACAACTTGGATAACTCTATGCCTGGAATGTTTATACATCATAGTCTATAGATTCTCCTCTATAAATTGGTGAAAATAATAGTGCATACACCTTGGGCTTATTAAAAGTGGAAAGTGGCATAATGTAGTAGATAAACTGGCACACAAATAATATTCGCTATTACAACAGTTCTCTGCCCTTCAAAATGAAGAAATTGAAATTTAAGAGGTAAATGCATTTGTAAAAAGCATGTGACAATTATAGTTGTTGCATTAAGATTCATACTTGGACCTATAGACCAAGCTCCTGATTATTTTTAACCAATTAAGTAACTCCTGAGCCTTGAGTAGTTTCTTTCTCATTTATAAATTCTCACAGCATTTGGAACTTTACACTCATGGGTGTCAGTAAAGAATGGATAACAAAAATCTTTCTCCCTGCTTCCTAAAGATTAGAATGGCTATGTAGCAGAAATGAATAGTCTCAATATTTTTAGGTTGAATAAATCCATATATCATCCCTGTACAAATAAATGCATACTGTAAGTAACCAAAGCCTTAGTATAGCCGATGATCTCATCATGATCAAACTTAACTTTCTGAAAATTGATATCAGTGTACCAGTTTCATGCAAATGAATATGTGTTTCTAAAATACATTTGATAAAATTATGAATTCCCTGAATATCAAGTTGAGAAAATGGATTAGTCAAGAAAGTATATCCTTAACAAAACTGTGAACATAAAATGAGAGTGATTATTCTTATCCTAAAGAGAAATATTCCTTTGATTTTCATATTACTGTACAGTCTCTCTAATCTAAATAAAAATAGTTTATAAGATAAATATGTTCAACCTTTCCCATTCAATTCCAGCCGAATCCTGCCATATACATATATATATGTATATGTGTATATATACATATGTATGTAAATATATATATGTAAAATTGTACTTATTTTATAATTTTTTTCTTTGTATGCTGGATTAAAAGTTCCGTGAATAATTCATTTATTTCAAAATAGAGCCAGTAGCAAAATGGTGAAAATGTCTTAATTTCATTAATTTTTGATTTAGGTTAACTTTTGAACTTATTATCTTTTAATGTATTTATTTACTTTGAGAATTATTTTTTTTCCAAGACATTTTGTGCTATGCCTTTTTTTTTGCCTTATTGATATATTTATAATTTTATTTACAACTCAAATGGTTAAAGATGTTTGTTTTTGAAAGCCTTGAAATCTCATTTTTTGTTTATTCTAAATTATTAAAAACAAAATAAAAAATATTGGGATACATTATCTGCTCTAGAGAACTATATGGAGCAACATATATAAGTAGAATGTAATAATATTGAAAATCATACAAACCCTAAAGTAATATCCAACACTTGTAATTATTTTTATATGTGCTAAGTATAAGTTAGTCATGCTGAGATATTCCTTTGAAAATAAAAGTTTCCCAGAAGATATTCCTTAGATTTCTATTTTAATCAGCCAAAATACTACACACAAAAAATTTCTTTATAGTATTAAAGGCACAACACATAGCGTTAGTAGTGAAAAAACAGAGTTGAAAAATGCACTAAATGTATTCTTGTTTTTGCCATCATCATATTTAAATACATATACTAGTCATTTGTGATCAAGGTGAAAATCATGAGGATTACTTCATATAAATAAAAATTTTAGAAATGTGACTTTACAATATTTTATATTCACACAAATGACAAGCAAGGAACTCTATTATTGCTGTTCACATTAATGGCTCAGTGGAAATCCTCGGGAATTTTAATTTCTACAGAGAAGAAAGACATTCTTTAAGATTGCTTAATATTTCATGAAAAAAAGATGGAACTAGTTGAGAACATTGGAAAAGGATTAGAGTTTGTACTTTATCAATGCCTATGTAAAAATATCTGACATGAAATAAAAAATCATATAGTTTTTATATCCTAGAACAAGAAAAGTGTAACATAAATGTGCTTTAAGTTTTACC
>NW_012148441.1:698952-704807 GCF_000956105.1 Propithecus coquereli
GCATCATGATGTATTTGTTTTTTTGAGGAGTTACAATTCTATGTGTGCCAATGTAAAAAATCATGTGCAATTGCTAAACTATATTGTAGAAATTGATAAATCATGCTTCTACAGAAATTTAAATCAATTTTTTAATAATTGATAAATTATTCCTAAACATCTGTTTGAGTTAAATATGCTGATTATTTTAACTGCTACAATTAGCTAACAGCCCATTAATGACTTAAGACTGGATAATTGAGTTGTTTGTATTCCAATTGAGACTATTATGAGACAGCAGAAAATAAACTAATTTTAAAACATATACTATAAGTAATTGCAGTAATAAAAATGTATATACTAATGACAAGAGCATTATTCGATTTTTGTATTATTTATAATCATAAGCAATTTCTATTGCATATGCTTTAATCACATGACATTAAAAATTTGGAAAAATTCTTGCAAAATTGTATTAGCTTCTAATGTAGACACTTAACAGATATTTAAGGTGGCCTTAATAAAGAATGCAAATAAACTATTTTTGGAAAATATTTAACATTTTCCCTGAGTTAGACAAGAAACGAGACTTTTGAGAAATATAATGGTTTCTTCAACTTGATGATAGATTAAAAATAAATCTTCCTATAAAATTTACTATTTGATATCACATGTCCTTCATATGACTTTGTACATATATTTCATATTCTGAATATGTATAGTGGAATTCTCTAATATATATGGTGAAATATACAAATCATAACCATGATATTACAAAATTGTACAGCTATTAATGAAGTGAAATTATAAAATTATTTTGTAATTAGGAGACTATTAAATGTATCAGATAGATCCAATAATTTTTTGTGAAAATCTTTGCTAAAATACAGCAAAGATTATAAAATATAATCACTTTGCTAAAATATACACTTAAACATTTTTCTTTTATGACCAACCATTTAAATACTATGAATTATTTCAGTCACTAGTTAGCAAATAATCGAACCACTTTACCAAGTATAAGAGAAAGTACATCAAGAACACATACTTTTCTTACCAGAAGAGGGGAAGAGTATAACAAAGGACAGCACTATTATCACTCAATCATTTAATTTGAATCACTATAGATGAAAATAAAGCCAAGACTTTAACCATCCTGATTAGTCACTATTTTCGTTTCATTAGTTATTCAGAAAAAAATAGAAACTCTGCCTATTCTAAAACTAAATTTCACCAAATAGCATGAGGTTAGTGAAACAAGTATGTACAAATGGGAATTGACTAAGTAAGTGTGTATACTATGGAAAATATTTTGCTTTAACTATTCAGCTTCAGAGTAATATTAGGTATCAGAAGAATCATCTTCAGTTTATAGATGACAGCATTGAGAAGTAGAGAATTGTGATTGATTCCATTACTGATCAGCAAATATTCACTCCATTTCAGCTAGAGCATTAGCACAAACATACATGGAGGCAACTGAAACTAAGCTGGGATTCGCTGCTTCAAAACAGGTTCAGCCAATCCCAGCAAAGGCCAACTAAGGTAAAGACTGACACAGAGGAGCCCAAACCATTTCCACACCAATGAGTGGAAAAATAAGTGCTCATTGTTTAAACAAATCAGTTTTGAGTGATGTATTTTATAGTATGATTTTGAGAAGAGCCGACAAATATAGACATAGGTATCAGATATAGGATGGTGGACAGTAGTGTGTGATAAGGAAAACATTTTAGGAGGCTGAAAAAATGGCTCATATTATTCAACTTGATAAAATTGTCATTTCACTAACTGGGAAGGTTTTACTAAAGTATCTGACAAACTTTTGATTTCCTTTTCATTAAAGATGTTTATAGACCCATGAGAGCAGAGACAAGATGGCTGACCAGATATCAGCTGCCAGATCATCTCAGAAAGAAGGAAAAGTTTTAGAAACAAACATAGATTGGGTGTAATTCTGAGGGAAAAGTGCCAGAACCTACCAGAGATTCCACAGGAAGAATTTGCAGAGCAGAACAAGAAGGAGCAAGATATCAGCGGAGTTCAATCCCTCGGGAGGCTTGGAGTGTGCCAAAAAGGGTAGGTGGAGTGGTTTGCTTCTCCCTCACTGACAGCTCTGGCTGTCAGCAGTCTCACAAGCCCAAAAGCTGCTGCTGCCAGTAAAGTGGCAGTTTCCTAAGGACAAAGCACCAGACAGGTAGCCCCCTTGGAGTTGCTTCCCATCACCAGACCTGAGCCAAGATGGCAGGCACCATATGGCTTCTCCACACACTGTGCGTCTTTGTCCTCCCCGTGGGGCTTCTGCCCCTCAGTTTTCATCTTGCTTGTTCCAACACAAACATTTCCCAACTACCCCAGCCCAGATTGCGGGAGCCAGAGAGGCCGGTAGATCCTAGGGTATCTGTGTGACCACAGAGCCTGGACATTCCACGTGTGCTGCCTTCTAGAGAAAGGGACAGAAGTGACCAGAATGCCAGCTTTCCTCCATTCGGATAATTTTCCTCCCCTTCCCCTCCCCAACCCATGGCTGCACAGAGACCATTGAGTCAGGGCTCTCAGGAGTGGCTGCTCCCCCTCTTTTGGTGCGTCCACCATACTGAGGTTCCCATAGAGAGTAGGGCTCAAAACTTTCCTCTTCAATACCTGTAACAGACTAAAGGGTGCACAGACTGTGAGCTCCCTGCTCACAGGCCCTCCTGGTGCCACTCACTGGGCTGCTCCAGCAGAGCAGGGCACATGCTGAAACAGAGGGACATCAAACCTGCTTGAGCACCTCATAGGCAACTCGGGACCAACATGCTTCTCCCTGGCATGGTCAGGGATTGATCTTTGGGGACCTAGGGACAGGCCTGCAGGCCAATTCCTGTACTCCCAGGACTTGATCCTATTGCTTAGGGGCACAGAGGGGAGATTTGCAAACTAATCTCAGGAAACAGGGAACCTGGTGGGGCAGAACTGAAAAGAGAGTGCAGTGTGGGACCCAGCCACAGCGTACTCATGGAGCATCCCTCCCCCAACAGGAAGGTCACACTCTCTGCCCAGGGTGGGATCCTGGACAGAGAAACTCCCAGCCTATAGCACCGTCATGGAGGACCTCAGCTAGTTTGAGTGCCTGCCTGCTGGCAGAGGCCAGAGGGAAGCCACAGACCATGTAGCAGTGGAGGGAGGAGAAGAACGAAACCGTCATCTAACAGCCAGATTGTGTATCCCAAATAAACCATTAAGAGAAAGATAAAATCAAAGACATGTAAGAGGATTAAGGTGGCTTCAACAGGCAAATTGTCCTAAAGAATATTTTTTTACCCAAATTACACGTATTCAAATCTAGAAGGAAAAAGGAAGGTGGGCAGGAAGGTAAATTGATAAAATCTCAACTCAAAAAGTGTGGGTGTGTTCTTTGGTATATAGAATTGTCTGAAATCACACATAGAAAACTCACAATGCATTCGAGACAGCTGTGCCAATGAAAGCACTCACACCCTGGATTAAAAGAAACTGCAACTATTTGAGATGAAAAAGCAAAATTCATGTGCCACCAATAGCATACTGGCAGTAAGTGGAATGAGAGTTTCTCAGTTCCCAGGGAGGGAATATTCTCCAATTACCTCCTCAGCTGTGGTCAAGGAGGATTATAGGAAAGGAAATATCTCCCAGAAAGTGGAGCTAAAATCTGTGGATAGTATTTATTCGGGGACCTGCTTTTAAACATGAAAAAGAAGCTTAAACCAGTACACCAACTCAACACAGGATAGAAAAACATGGAAATATTTGTCCAGTAATATTTCTGAGTCCCCATATACCACTGAATTCTATACAGCTCAAATTGTTTCTACTTTGAAAATGTTACAATTCCAACATTTGTTTCACTCCTCCTTTTTTCATCATTGTATATTTAGTTTTTAGTTTATTGATCTGTAGACCCAAAAGAGCCAAATTCACACTTAATATGATCACCAAATCCTGGAATTCCAGACTAAGACTATAAATAGCTGAGACCTTTAATGAGGCATAGGAAAGGCAAGTACGAATTCGGATTTTGTTTACAGGAAGAAAGTGGATATTTGCGAGCAAGAGGTTGGGCTGTAACAGAGGGAATGACTCTTGAGTAAGTAGTCACTTCCCTCCCTCTTCAGGAAAAATCTATTTCTCAGAAAGCATGATTTTCCACTTAACCAGGTAATTTGATTTGTCTAATGAATCATGTGTAGAAGTGGCATGAACAGAGGTTTTAAATGAAGCTTGCAATTTGGCTTGCTGTCTTTTGCTCCACTGATCTCCCATAAAAAGAGCATGCTCCGTGTAGCTTTGGCCCCTTAAGCCTGAACACACTTGAAAAAGGCCTGAATCCCTATCAACTGGAGCAAAGCCCAGCCAAGCCCAGCCAAGCCCAGCCAGATCACAGCCTGAAGCAAAGCTGCTCCAAGGGAATTGCAGACAAAAAGAGAGAAAAATAAACATTTTCAATATAAACCACTCAGTTTTAGGGTGGTTTGTTACATAGCATTCTTGTGTCAATAGATGATTTAACACAACAAAGATTTCTTTTTCTCCATGAAATGTAATATATTAATATTTAATAATAAAACTAGGGTAATATCTGAGAACTCCAAGATTAAACTCTTTAGTAAGTATTAATTTTGTTGTGTTTTACTTATCTTTACTTAGGAATAAACAGACTCATTTTTGTGGTCATAACATTTCCCTTAAAGAATATACTGTGATGAAAAATACATTATTATAATGATTTTAATGAATTAATTTACATATTATTGAAAATAATGTTTTATTGATTTCATCTATCTTAGTCTGTTTTGTGCTGCCACAACAATGCCACAGACTGGATAATTTATAATGAACAGAAATTTCTTGGCTTATTGTTCCAGAGGCTGGAAAGTTCAAGATTGAGGGTCCAGCATCTGGTAAGGGCCTTCTTGCTAAGTCATCCCATGGCAAGATAGTCAAAGACAGGGTGAGACAGCAAGAGATCAAACTCAGCGTCTCAGGCTCTTTTATAATTGGCATTTATCCATTCATGAGAGTGAAGCCCTCATGCCCTAATCACCTCCCATTAGGTTCCATTTTCCAACACAGTTGCTTTAGGAATTAAATTTCCTACACATGCTTTTTGGGGGATACATTTAAACCATACCATCATCCAAAGAAGCTATAGCATCATGGTAACCATATGACGATTGATAAATTGTTTGTGGATCATTGTAAAGTTACATTAGAGCATGTGCTTACTGTAGTCAATTTATGATACAGAAGTATGGATCCTACAATGTAACAGAGCATTGTAACAGATGGAGATGGTGGAACAATTATTTTTAGTTTGGTTTTCAGTGTTCATTTTTGGAAATATTAAATAAGGTTATGACTTTCATTTGTGAAAAAGTAGCTAAATAGAAATTATTTGTTTTATTCCTTATGGAAATAAGTCCTAAGTTATTTTGTGCAAAATATTCTCATTTATATACTCTCTAAATTTTGCATTGGCTTCATTTAAATCACTTGTAAGTTGAAGTAAGTCTAAACAGGTGGTGGCACTGAATTAGGACTTCCTGCTTTAATTAGCATTGACTGAGATATTTGGTAGAAACATACCTTTAACGCTGGTAGATTATCTACAGATTAAATATAATCATGTAAGCATAAATGTTGGTTTAGGAGGCCTTAGCATCCATCTCACTCCTTATACCTACCATGTTTTTTTTTTTAATATGAAATGCTGATTTCTTATTGTTATATATAGCGTGAATAAAAGTGTCTCCTGTAAAATTCCCATTTTTGCTGATACAAAGCCTATACTTCAAGTAAAAACAATGTCCCTACACTGCAAACTCAAATTAAAATCTGTAGTCTTTCCTTTATGTTCA
>NW_012148441.1:706312-710216 GCF_000956105.1 Propithecus coquereli
GTGGGATGAACAAGTCTATTCTAATATAAAACATGACTAAAGTTAATAAAATTGTATTGTATTAGGAATTTTTGTTAAATAATTAGATTTGAGCTGCTCTTGTCACAAAAAAATAACTATGTGAGATGATAGATATGTTAATTTGCTTCACTATAGTAAACATTTTACTATCTATATGTATCCCAGAACATCATGTAGTAAACTTCAAACATACACAACACAATTTATTTTTTAAAAAAGAAGAAGGGTAAGTTAAGAGGTATAATAATTTTTATTTCTATTTATGGCTATGTGAAGGTTGATTCACCGGTAGCTGAAGGCATACAGTAAATAATACATGATAAACTGCATTGGCTTGTTTTTGTTTTATGCATTGATTTTTGCTGTTATTGTTGTGTGTGTTTGGATTCAGTTCTGTTTGATTTTTCCCTGATGACTCTTCTTTCTCTAGTTGGTATAAGTTTCAGATGAAAATAATCTACTCACATTCATATTATTCTAGTGTTTATCTGATCATTGTTAACCAGCTGAAAAAAAATCTTAATAAAACAAAAACCTATATAGTAGGCATAGTTGAATTTAAAAGGAAGGGAGATGTTCAAGGGAGATAGATAGGGCTATTTCTCCGTGATATGATTACAATCAAAGATCTAGTTCTAACGTCTCAATATCAATTCATTAGGAGACCTAGAGCTGACCAGGATTTTTTAAAATGAAAAAGTTGGAATGTAACTACTGACTCATGTATGAATCTAAATGTCAATGTACTTTACTTTTAAATGATTAGAATAATAGTTCTTGTTAATAAAATTATACCCCTCCAATTGCAAGGGAAGTAAGTTCCATTTTCAGAGACTATGTAACATTGAACCAAAACCAAATTACATTGAACCAAAAACAATGAACCAAAACCAAGTGTCAATGATTACATAATTTTATGTATGAGAAAACTGATGCACAGACAGCTGATGTAACTTGCCTGAGATCATAGTGAGTGTTTGAACCCAAACTTTGTACCTTCAAACTGTCAGTGCTGTGCAGTCTTACCTGTAATAACAGCATATTCTTTAGCAAATAAATACCCATGTCTTTCAGTCACGCTAAGTCTATTAGAGTACACCAATTATGACAGTAAGTCTAAAAATAAAATATTTGGTCTCATATGTATTGATTCCAAGCTAACTCTCAATCTTTTTTTTGATACAGTCATGTTTGAGGTAAGCAATAATTCAATGATTTTTAGGTTATAGATTTTAATCATATTTCAGTTGTCCTTTCTGAGACTATATCATCTTCCTGTTGATTGAATCCCAAATATAGGCTATTAATTACAGATACTAAGACTGTTAATATTTCTTATTTTCCAGAACAGAGAACTATATAATCCAACATCTCTTCCTTTAGGTTTACATTCTTCATTTTAAGAAAATCATGCAAAAACTTTCCCTTCTCACTGTTCTTTCACAACACACACCTCAGGCAATTGCAACTCATAAAATATATTTTTTTCTTGTACAAATATATCCTCTTTAGCTTTTTCCTTGCTAATATTTATTTCTTATATTTTTCTTTGGAAGATTTCTCTCTCTTGCATTTTCTCTCTCTCTTTTACTCTCTCTCTCTCTCTATTATAAGTATTAGAGTATTTTCTTCAATTCTTTTTCTATGCAAAGACCAGGTCAGCTATCAATCATCCCATATCAGTAACATGAAAACTGGCTTTATACTGTTAAAATGGATGCATTATTCCTACCCTTACAGAAAATAGCCCCTACATTTTTGCTGCTGTCTTGCCAACTTAGGGACTTGACCCTGAAAATTATATGTTCCCCTCTATTTTGTTATCAATCCTATTTCTTATTCTGCCATTTTTATCAATATTTAAAAATGACTTAAAATCTTCTAACTAAAAAAAAGAAAGCTCTCTCTTTCCCAAGTATTCTTTATTTTACATGAGAGATACACTCTACTCTTCCCCACCTGGGTCTCTACCCTGAGAGGCTGACAAGTATGCCTGCCCTCCCTGGATCAACAGACTCTCTTGACCTTTGTTTTCCAAAGAGGAGCTCCAGAAAGAAATGGAAGATAAAGATAAATATAAATTTGATAGTCATACTCCTTGTTTCCTTCTTGAGGAATTTTCTTTTACTGAAGGTCTCTGCTTCTAATCATTCTGGAGTTATCTTAATTTGAGAGTGTCATCTGTTCCTTGATTAGTCGTTGATGAAGTAATTGGTATGTGGAAAGTATTAACATCTGTAAAGTAGACATACAACATGGAAAATCTGGGATCTGGTAGCTTACATATTATGGATTATTGGAATAACTTCTCTGACAGAGGAAATGGGAAATGGGTAATCCATGGCATTTGGTGGCATCACAATAGGTCAAATTATCACCCTTTGTAGCCTAGGGAGGATCCAACATGGAAGGGTAGGCATCAAGAGAGCAAATGTTTGTAGCACTTACTTCTTAGGAACATAGTAGTGATAACTTCCCATTTCCTTCAGGCAGGGGAGTTATTCCTTGTCTCAATGAAATCTTGGGTCTATAAATCTGTATTTCCTGAATCTATGAAAAATCCAGTCCAGATTCTTGTTTAGAGGACCTGCTTCATATGACCTTTCCCTCTAACAATTATTACATCACTTATTGTGTGGCCCCTTCAACTTTCTGGAATTATAAACCTACTGGAAATGTACTAATGTACAAGTGAAGTCACTCACCTTCTTCTGACATCTCTGGAAGGTATACATAGAAGAAGCAGAATTAGAAGTTTTGAATAGGAGGTGTCCACATCCAGGTAAGATAGAGTAGTTAGAGGCACGCCATCAATCCCATTACACTAACTGGAAACAAAAACACATAATTTGTGTACATGTTACTTTTGAGAACATGAGAGAACTGTGGATAAAAAAAAGAATAGACCAACTAACACCTCATAGAGTGATGAGCCCTCTTCAGGTGAGCTTAATCTTCATGTACGCATAAAACAACTTTAAAATACATAAATCCATGAACAACTTTTATCTATCTCTCACCCTACTCCCATAGTATGCAAACATCAGTCACTATACCTTTTTATTTATATTTCAATATGATTCTCTAAAAGATAAGAGCTCTTATGGAAATGTAGCTGCAATGTCTTTAACACACTGAAAACAAAAATCACTCCCAAAGGAGCTGGAAACTTACATTCACACAAAAACCTGCATGTGGATGTTAATATAAGCTTATGGGATAATTTCCAAAACTCGGAAGCAACCAATATCAAGGTGTCCTTTTAGAGATGAATAGATAAATAAACTGTGGTATTTCCAGACAATGGGATGTTATTCAGCACTAATAAGAAT
The DNA here is from genome assembly GCF_000956105.1 of Propithecus coquereli. Taxonomy (NCBI): domain Eukaryota; kingdom Metazoa; phylum Chordata; class Mammalia; order Primates; family Indriidae; genus Propithecus; species Propithecus coquereli. The sequence continues at coordinate 709,666 of NW_012148441.1, forward strand.
TGAGCTAGTCAGCCATAAAAAGACATGGAGGAAACTTGAATGCATATTACTAAGTGAAATGTGCCAATCAGAACAGGCTATATACCATACGTTTCCAACTATAAGATCTTCAGGAAAAGGAAAAACTATAGAGACAGGAATAATATCAGTTGTTTCCAGGGATTTAGGGAGAAGTGAGTTATGAATAGCACAGATGACATTTAGGACAGTCAAAATACTTTGTATGATATTCTAATGGTGGACCCATGTCATTATACTTTTGCCCAAACACATAGAATGTGAAACACCAAGACTGACCCATGATGTGAACTATGGACATGGATGATGATGATGTAGATTCATCAGTTATAACAAATGTATCACTCTGGTGAGGGACGTTATAATAGGGGAGGTTATGCATGTGTGGAGGCAGGGAACGTACAGGAAATTTCTATACCTTCTGCTCTATTTTTCTTTACATATAAAAACCGTTCTACCTTAAAATTACTTTAAAAAAGAAAGCTACAAACACAAACAGAAGAAGAATAAAATTGAGGCTTGAATAGATGGAC
>NW_012148441.1:710266-710940 GCF_000956105.1 Propithecus coquereli
CAGTATAGTTGGAGTTAAATTGCACACAGGAAGAATTAAATAGTATCTTTTACAGCTAGTTTTTGTAGGATCTAAATATTTATACTAAATAATATCATTTTATTAGCATAGGGAAAATATTACCTCTTTTGGAAGGGAACAAAATCATCAGACTTGTACATTGGAAAATGTATCTTGTAACAAAGTGAATGATGCATTTGTAGATAAAGACTGGGTACAAAGGGACCAGGTAGGAATTGATCACTGCACAAGCACAAGTGAAGAAGGCTTAGTGGAATTGACAGTATAAACAAGTAATAATGTAAATGCCGTTATTCGATTCATTCAACAGAACTTGTCATAGGAGTAGAAGAGAGAAGTGGAAGAGAGGAAGGTAGATGATATTGAGATTCTCAGGTGACTTAATTCACAGAAGCAAGATGAAATTGGGATGTGGATTCAAAATAATAATTCTGAAAAACTGTGTATTACTCAAACATCTATAACACAAGTTAATTCTATTGTCAAAAATTATGCATGATTTTAAAAGTATCTCACTGATGTTTTTCATGCATCAGAAAGCATTCAATTCACCTATATATTCTGTAAATGTGAGTTTAAGCCATTTTGCAATTTATTACAATTCATGAGATGAAGTATTCATATGCTGATTGTCTCAAATAATATTTTAAATT
>NW_012148441.1:723208-726579 GCF_000956105.1 Propithecus coquereli
AAAATTTCAATAGATTTAAAGGTACAAGTGGTTTTTGGGTACATGGATGAATTATATAATGGTGAAGTCTGGGCTTTTAGTGTACCCATTGCCTGAATAATGTATATGATATCCAATAGGTGATTTTTCATCCTTTAACCCCCTCCCTACCTCCCCAATTCTGAGTCTTCAGTGTCCATTATACTACTCTGTATGCCACTGCGTGCCCACAGTTTAGCTCCCGCTTGTAAGTGACAACATGTGGTATTTGCATTTCCATTCCTGACTTACTTCACTTAGGAAAATGTCCATTACCATTCCATCCAAATTGGTGCAAAAGACACTATTTCTTTCTTTTTATGGCTGACTAATATTCCATGGTATGTGTACATATATATATCATATATATATATATATATATCATGTATATATCCCAATTTCTTTATCCACCCATTGGTTGATGGGTATATAAATTGATTCCATATCTTTGCAATTGTGAGTTCTGCTGCAAAAAACCTATGAGTGCAGACGGCTTTTTGATATAACAAATTCCTTCCCTTTTGGTAGATACCCAGTAGTGAGATTGCTGGATCAAATGGGAGATCTACTTTTAGTTCTTTGAGAAAGCTCTATATTGTCATCCATAAAAGTTGTACTAATTTGTATTCCACCAACAATATACTAATGTTCCCTTTTTACTGCATCCATGCCAGCATCTATTGTTTTTTGACGTAATTAATGACCACTCTGACAGGGAGAAGGTGATATCTTATTGTGGTTATAATTTGCATTTACCTGATGATTAATGATGTCGAGCATTTCTTCATATGTTTGGTGGCTATTTGTATATCTTCTTTTGAAAAATGTTTATTCATGTTGTTTACCCATGTTTTAGTGAAATTATTTGTTTTCTTTTTGCTGATTTGTTTGAGCTCCTTATAGATTCTGGATATTATAACCTTGTTGGAAATATAGTTTGTAAATATTTTTGCCCATTCTGTATATTGTCTTTTTATTATGTTGATTATTTCTTTTTCTGTGCAGAAGCTTTTTAGTTTAATTAAGTCCCATTTATTTATGTTTGTTTTTGTTGCAATTATTTTGGGATCTTACTCACAAATTCTTTGCCTAAGCCAACGTCCAGAAGAGTTTTTCCTGAGTTTTCTTCTAAAATTTTTACAGTTTCAGGTTTTATATTTAAGTCTTCAATCTATCTTGAATTAATTTTTATATATGGTGAGAGACAGAAATCTGGTTTCAGTCATCTACATGTGGCTATCCAGTTTTCCCAGCATCATTTATTGAAGAGGGTATCTTTTCCCCAGTGTACATTTTTTCAGCTTTCTTGAAGATCAAAGCAGAAGTAAAAATTTGGCTTTATTTCTGGGTTCTCTATTCTATTCCATTTGTCTAGGTTTCTATTTTTATACCGATACCATGCTGTTTTGATTGTGATAGCCTTGTAGTGTAATTTGAAGTCAGGTAATGTGATGCCTCCAGATTTGTTCATTTTGCTTGGGATTCCTTTGGCTATTTGGACTCTTTTGTGGTTCTATATGAATTTTAGGATTATTTTATCTAATTCTGTAAAAAATGACATTGGTATTTTGACAGAAATTGCATTGAGTCTGTAATTGGGTAGTATGGTCATTTTCACAATATTCATTCTTCCAGTCCATGAGCATGGGAAGTTTTTCCATTCGTTTATATTACTTATGATTCCTTTCATCAATGTTTTGTAGTTCTCCTTATAGAGATCTTCCACCTGCTTAAGTGTATTCCTAGGTATTTTATTTTATTTTTTCACAGCTATTATAAATGGCATTGAGTTCTTGATTTGAGTCTCAGCTTAGTCATATTGGTGTATAGAAATGTTACTAATTTGCATATGTTGATTTGTAACCTGAGGTTTTATTGAATTCATTTATCAAATCTAGGAGTCTTTAGAATGTTCTAGATATAAGAGCATATCATTAACAAAGAGAAAATTTTTTCCTGCATTTATTGAGATGATTATATGGTTTTTGTTTTTAATTCTTTCTCTGTGGTAAATCACATTTATTGACTGGCATTATGTTGAACCATCCTTGCATCCCTGGGACGAAAGCAACTTGATCAGGGTGAATTATCTTTTTCATGTACATTTAGATTCTGTTTGTTTGTATTTTGTTGGGGATTTTGGTGTCTATGTTCAGCAGGGATATTTGTTCGTAGTTTCCTTTTTTTGTTGTGTCTTTTTTTGGCTTTAGTAAAATTTGATTGTGAATCCATCTGGTCCTGGGCCTTTTTGTTCGAAGATTGTTTATTATTGAATCCATCTCACTACTTGTTATTGATCTGTTCAGGATCTCTGTTTCCTCTTGATTCAAGATTGGAGGTTTCCGGGAAGGTGAACATTTCCTCTAGATTGTCTACTTTGTGTGCATAGTAGTGTTCATAGTAGTATCTCATGATGTTTTGTATTTTTGTGGCATCAGTTATAGTGCCTCCATTTTTATTTCCGATTGAGCTTATTTGTATACTCTCTCTTTTCTTGGTTAATCTTGCTAGTGGTTGATCAATTTTGTATATCTTTCAAAGAAGCAGTTTTTCATTTTTTGCACCCTCGGATCCTGTTTTCATTTATTTATTTATTTATTTTGGTTTCAATTTCATTTAGTTCTGCTGTGATCTTTGCTATATTTTCTTCTGCTAGCTTTGGATTTGGTTTGTTCTTGTTTTTGTAGTTCTTGTTTTGTAGAAGTGTGACATTAGGATGTAAATTTGTGAAGTTTCTGTCTTTTGGATTTAGGCATTTAGCACTATAAATTTCCCCCTTAGCACTACTTTTTCTGTATCCCATAGATTTTGATAACTTGTGTGATTATTACCATTCATTTAAAAATTTTTTATTTCCATTTTAATTTTATCATTTACCCAAAGATCATTTCAGAGCAAGCTATTTAATTTCCATGTATTTGTACAGGTTTGAATGTTCCTCTTGGAATTGAGTTTTAGTTTTATTCTACCGTGATCTGAGAAGACAGTTGATATGATTTCAATTTTCTAAAATTTATTGAGACTTGTTTTGTGACCTATCATATGGTCTATCTTTGAAAATGTGTTATATGCCAATGAGAAGAATATATATTCTGCAGTTTGGGGATAGAATATTCTGTAAAGGTGTGTTAGGCTCACTTGTTCTAGACTGCAGTTAAATCCAATGTTTCTTTGTTAACATTTTCCTATGGTGATCTGTCTAGTGCTGTCAGTGAAGTGTTGAATTCCCCCCAAATTATTATATTGCTGTCTAACTGTTTCCTCAGGTCTAGTAGTATTTGCTTTATGAATCTGGGAGCTGCAGTGTTAGCGCATATATATTTAGAATTGTTATATTTTATCATTAAATTGAT
>NW_012148441.1:737858-740304 GCF_000956105.1 Propithecus coquereli
TTCAGTTGGCTTGTTTGAATGAGATGAAGTCCACAAAATAGACTTGATTAATATACCTCATTGAGCTTGGCTGATATTTTTCTCACTCCTCTCCTTTTAATATAAATCTAATTATGTCCCTTTCTGCTTTAAAATCTTCCAAAGTTTGTTATTGCAATTAGAATACGATTCAAACTTCCTTCCACGGTATGCAAGATCCCAGGCTGTTCACCTCAACTCGAGCCCTCCATCACCATAGCTGCAGCAGATTTCTTTCTTTCCTTTGAATGTGTCAGACTGTCCTGAGTTTTATTATCTGTTTTATCTATTTGGAATGCTCTTCTCCTACCTACATAATTAGGGACCACGTATAGCAATTTCTCATTACTCAAGTCTCAGCCTAAAATATGACTTCATTAGAGAAGAATTCCCATATAAACACTTATTTTAATCATATTATCATTTTAATTGTCTTTTTATAAATTATCTTTGGAAAATTTTAATCTATATATATACGTTAAGTAATTTCTTTTCTTCCTTGTCTCCTCAAATGAAAAGATAAAAGACAAAAGAAAAGGTAGAAACCTTTGCCTGGTTCCATGCTGTTTTGATAGTTTCTGGATTTGTGGCTGGGACACAGTAAGCTGTCAATTAAAGCTAGTTGAATAAATGAATGAATTAATTATTTCAGGAAAACAGGCCTCTTCTGTCTCTCCTGAGTACTTAAACATGATTTATAATATGGCTTTTATGGAAAAAGTTGTGTCTTCCTGTGTAGCAACTTATGAACAGCAATGGGGATTCACATGTTTGCATCTTTGAGGCACACAGCATATTATTGCATATTTGTGAGTTGCATTTCTTTTAGGGAGTAAATAACCTACACTTCAAAAATATTAAACCAACAAGATGACAAGATGCTTTTTGGCTAAAAATCAAATTCTATGCAATGAAACAATGAACTGAAACAGTTTCAACTTCTTTATTAATGCATCCTTAATAATAGGGTTATTTTAAATATCTTCTATAATTGATGTTACAATTAGACCACAACACATATATTAAAATTACCTTCAAAAAGTCTTTTTTAAGACATACTTTACAAATTACATTGAGCAATAAAATGACTGCCAAAGCCAATCCAACAGTCATTTTCAAATTATCTACCAAGAAATAAATTTCTTTTGAGAGAGTAATAAAAAGACTTATTAAAAATTTTCCAGGTCATTTGTTAAGGATTCATTAAAATAATGCTTTTTAAAAGAAAAGGGAAAACTGTGCTGCCTGATCTTTACTTCCAACACATATTAAATATTTCTGAGAGGAAAATGACTTGAGAAATTTTATTGAGGATAAACTGCAAGTGATCAAAAAGTCACTGATAATTGGTTTTCTTATCTATAATGTTCTTAACTGTATGTTTCTGGAATCACATCAATGTTGTTTAATTTACGATAACATCTGGAGTGTGAGTATAGAATTATAAGTATAAAACAGAATTCTATAGAGTATAGGATAGTTAAGGACTAAATATAGGCTACAACTTTCACTAGTGTGTGAAATTGGGCAAGATCTTGCTTAGCCTTTCTGCATCCCAGTTTCCCCTCCTGTAACATGAGAATAATTATGCTCCATACAACATAGGGTAATTTTGAGGATTAAATGCATTATACATAATAAACTAAGAATAGTTCATGGAACATGCTAAACTCAGCACAGACGTTAGCTTTAGTAGTAACACAGGATGAGTAATCTGAATGAAAAGCGCTTGGGTCCAGAAGTGCTTTGGATTTTGGATGTTTTTAGATTTTGGAATATTTGCATATACATAATGAGATATCTTGGGGATGATACTCATACACACCTTATTCATATAGCATGAAAGTAACTTTATGGAAACAATTTTCTTTTGGTAATTTTGTACATAAAGCAAAGGTTGGTAGTGTTTTGACTGAGTCTTGTCACAGAAGATCAGGTAAGGAATTTTCCACTGTCATGCCATGTCAACATTCAAAAACTTCCATACGCTAAAGCACTTTGAATTTTGAATTTTCAGATTAAGGATGTTCAATCTGTGCCATTAGTATTAGTAACGAAAGTAGAAGTAGTCGTCGTAGGAGTAAAATGTTATCATTGGCACTAACAAATGCCAGGTAAAGCTCCATGTGCTGGGTATACAACACATATATTAAAATACAAATTGCAGAAAAAACACCTTCTATTCTCTGTGTTCTTTTTTCTTTTTCTTTCTTTTCCTTTTTTCCTACTTTTTAAAAAAATTTCAATAGATTTAAAGGTACAAGTGGTTTTTGGGTACATGGATGAATTGCATAGTGGGCTTTCTACTACATCTGCCACCCAAATAGTGTACCTTATACCCAATAGGTAATTTTTCTTCCCTTACCCCCCTGCCACCCTCAGTCCTTCTGAGTCTCCAATGCCCATTGTATCACTCTGTATGCCCCTG
>NW_012148441.1:750924-752393 GCF_000956105.1 Propithecus coquereli
TACACTTTACATTCATATATATCATTCATATATATACATTTAGCTATGTTTTGCAAACAAACTTATCCCTCAATTGACAAACATGAACTGATTAACATCAAAGAAAGTGTAGATCATGAATTTTACACACACACACACTTGTAATTAATTTGTGTTTATATGTTTAATCTTTTTCCATATCAAGTTTTTTTAAAAAACTCTATTTAATATCATAATATATATGATTAATTAATATTTTCTGATGGGCAAATAAAATTTAACAACTCTACCTAGCTTTTTTTTTTTTTGTAGAAAAAGTACTTTAATTTGTCTGTTCTATCTTTCCATACTCTCTGTAGTGCATATATTTTCACAAATAGTTGAAAAAATATAATACATTTTAATAAAAGAAGTTGAATAAGAATATGAACTTCATAGTTACTCTGTATGTTAGCAGGTGATGTCTAGAAAAGAATAAGATGCACTGTGGATTAATTTTGCAAATATAATGGTAATGGGGAAATTAAGTCACAAAAGAGTATGTACTGTATGATTCTTTTTATATAAAGTTCAAAACAGCAAAACTAATCTATATCAGAGAGCAAACTTTTTATGTAAAGAGTCATATAGTTATTTCTTTTCTTCTACTAGGATTGGAATTGATTTGCTCTTCTTTTTCCAATTCCTTGAGTTTATTTATCAAGAACTTCTTCAAACTAAATGATAATGGAGAAGCAACTTATCAAAACCTGTGGGATACAGCAAAAGTATACCTGAGAGGAAAACAAATAGCAATAAATGCTCACATCCAAAAAACAGAAAGTTTAAAAAAAAAAAATCTACCTAGGTTTTTGATGATATTCTCACTAAATAGTTATACATTGTATCTAGAAGTTCTAATCTTTTATAAAATATGAATAATTGAATAGCAAATATCTGTCCTATGACCAAAAGAAATGCATTTATGTCATCACTAGTTTCCTGTGTTTTATTGTATTTCTTTTCTCAAATCTTTTAAGTTTTTGAATATACTAAGTTGTCTATTTTTAATCCAGATGTGAAGATTAAATGTTGATGTAATGATGTGAAAAATCATTTTTAATACCACTGTCATAAATATGCAGTGTAATGGGAGAACTTTTCAGATGGAGTTATGAAGATCATGAATAAACTGTTTTTGTTAAACATTATCAATATTTTTATCTTTCCAGCACTGAAAATTACATGATATATCATAGATAAAAATCTGTAAATCCACATAAATGTGTTATACTCAGTTTTTTACAAATGAACTAATAACTTGATTAAAAACATATTTTTTAAACAAGAGATGGAAGATATATAAAGTAATGAAAACACTTTAACACATTCTAGAAAATGGTCTTGTGCTACTTTTTGATAAAACCAATAAAATAATGGAATTTATTCACATTATTATATTATTGAGTAGAAATATCCCAACAACATGAAAATGAAATTGCATTATTCTA
>NW_012148441.1:765293-767849 GCF_000956105.1 Propithecus coquereli
TTTGTTGGGGGTGAGGGTTGGGAAAGGTAAAAAAAAAAAGCATACTATTGTTAAAGGGAGGTAGTGTATTTACAGGGTTTTTAACTTTTATGAAAAATATTTTCTAGGTATAAATATACCTAGGAAAATTAATGTCATTTAAATCCATAAAGTAATGAAGGAACAATTGAGACACTAAATAAGTAAATAAATATGTAAATAAATACAATGAATATAATTCAATGCAGTTATGTACCATATCTTAACTAACAACATGTGATACTTTCAGACACCGCTACTTTTCTTTTTCCTAGCGTGCTCTAAAGCTCTTTCTCTGTCTCTCTCTTGCTCTTGCTCTCACTCTCCCGTTCTGTCTCTCTTTCCCGTTTTCACTAGTGTCGACACCACCAGACTTTAAAGTCCTTGAAGAACAGAATTACATTTAAATTTTTGTAACTTCATTGGTATAAAGTAAATGTTTAATAGATGAATGGTTATTACATTGAAATATTAGCTCCTGATTCAAATGTATTTATCTTCTTTGCCTGAATTATAGTTTTAAAATAAACCAACGATTTATGTTACTCAGTATTAAATGACACAGATTATCAATGAAACTAGAAATTAATCCTTGAAATTCTGCAGTACCAAGTTACATATTAAAGAAAGAAGTTTAAGAACTTTTGTAATAATAATAATAGCTAACCTTAATGTAATGTGAAATATCTATTAATACCAAATACTCTTCTAAGTGCTATACATTAATCCTCTTATTTAATCTTTAAAACAAACCTAAGATATAAATTCTATTATATAGAAGAAGGTAAAGCCCAGAGTCTTGATATAAATTCTCTAATTTCATACAGTTAGAAAGTGACAGAGCCAGGACTTGAACTGAGATTCTCTGATTTAAAGTCACTAATTTGTATTATAATACTGAATATTTAGCTTTTCACAACTACTTTATTTCAAGGCACATAAACAATTTACCCCCAACCTATAGCCAGTGAATAAAAGAAGTGAAACCTATCCTTAGCTAGGAATGCAGAAAAGGATGCTAGCTCAACAAATACAGCAGTAAGCACTGATCCCATCAGACTAAAGGAAAGCAAACAAGGATCATCAAATTACTCATCTTATCAAGAAAATGACAATGGCTTGAAGGGAAATGCTCAGTGGACAACTTGCTCAAGGGCCACTGACCACCCTAATATTGGGGTGAGTATGGGAAGTAGAGGGCCAAGTTTAAGCATATAACTAAGAATCCCTTTTGTTTCTGTGGTTCAAAAATATTCAGTTGGCAACTTTGGGAGAAAAATCACAGTCCCAGCTGTAGAACTGACTTGTCTCTCATACCTTGGTCAGTAGCACCAAAAGGAATGCCAACAGGCGGTTCTTACAAAAAGGACCTGCAAACAGAGTGCTGGCCCCAAGACATGAGCTTCACCAAGAACAAGGGTTGGGGGTGGGGATAACGACAAAATCACGAAAAAAGGCCAGCACATAAATGAAGTTTTCCTGCTGGGAAATATCAGACTTCTGATAACTAGACTGTTATAGAAATTTACATCAAATTACAACGTAGTTAAGATCTAAAAGAATGATTCTAACACTAGCTTGACTGATGATCAAAATGCAAGCTGAAACTGCCTTATGGGCAAAATCCAGGTCTGTTGTCAAGTTGAATAAAAATAAGTTAAATAATCAATGACATACGTGCTGGAAATTCCAAGAACAATGATAGACTGAAAGGTCAGATATTTTAGGACTTATACATGTTCTTAAATTTTGAATATGGCAATCATAAATTTAACAAAGACATCAGGAATCTGCACTTGAGTATGCTAAGAAGCATATACTTTCACAATCAATTTCTGTGTGCTTTCCTTTAAGCATAATTTTCAACAGATAAGAACGTTAAATAGTGAACCTATTCGCGCTGCACATTTTGTGCTTACGTTCAGCTAAACACTGGCATGCCGACTTACTTTTTAAAAAGTCATATTTATGACAGCTGTGTGGTCATAACTGAGTAAAGCAGCTATTGTAAATAAAATGCCCTGCTGTCTAGGTTACATCAACAGAATTGCCATGGCAAGCCACACAAGTAAGATCAATTATTTCATCCTCTCCTCACTTTTCCTTGCGAACGTCATCGTGATAGTCTGAATTGCTTTTGTTTTGCATTTATAAGTATCCCAATGGTGTCATTTTTATTTTTTAAATTGTTTTATTTTTTTTTATTTCAGCATATTCAGGGGTACAAATGTTTAGGTTACGTATATTGCCTTTGCACCACCCGAGTCAGAGCTTCAAGTGTGTCCATCCCCTAGACGGTGTGAACCACACACATTAGGTGTGAATACACCTATCCCCTCCTCCCCCCTCCCACCTTCCCGACACCCAATGAATGTTACTACTATATGTGCACTTAAGTGTTGGTCAGTTAATACCAATTTGATGGTGAATACATGTGGGGTGCTTGTTTTTCCATTCTTGTGATATTTTACTACATAATGTACTATCTATGCTTTTGGTATTGATTTTTGAATTCCTTTACAAATTATTTTAAAAATC
>NW_012148441.1:779084-782420 GCF_000956105.1 Propithecus coquereli
AAAAAAAAAAAAAAAATGTTTTGACTTACAACACCATAGAAACATGTGGTCTACAGGAAATTGCCAGAGCTGTTCGGTAATTTCAGCATGATTACAACAAAAAGAAATCAAGCAAATCTTCATCTACAAATTGAAATATGGGATATGACCAAAATTAATAGGGTAAAGAGATGGAGAAAAATTGGAGAGGAAAAAATTGAGACTGAGAAAAGAAAGTATTTCTGAAGAGGTAACTTTAAAACTCACTCTTAAAAGCTAGAATATAACAATGGAAAAATCTGGGAAAATAATTTACAAGAAAGAAATACTCTCAGTTGTGAAGGTCTGAAGACATAGAGGCAGCAGCTATGTTTGAGAAAGTCAATGGTAGCCAGGTCAGCCAGAACTGAATGGACATGGAGAAAAATGGTGAAACTGTAAGTTTTGTAGATAAGTACAGGCTCTAACAGAAAGTAACACTTAAATGAGTTTTAATTTTAATAAAATTATACTGGAAAGTCACTGAAATTTTTTTAAGTGGAGTGATATAAACCTGTTGTTTAAAGATAATTCCATATACCATGCAGAAAATGGATTTGAAAGTGACACAAGAGGAAGGGTGACAAGGTAGGGAAAAACTGCAACAATCAAGGCAATATTGACTGACTTATACAAGGTAAAGGCAATGGGGAGTGCAGAGAAGTGGATAGATGTAACTACAAATTTATATAACTGCTCTGGAAATTGTATATAGAGGAATGAAGAACAAATAGCCAAGTATAACCTCAATGTTTGGCTTGGGCAACGAAATGATTGTGGTACCATTTATAGAAATAGGGACAATTGATGATGTTAAAAGGTTAAGAAGAAGAGCAAACATTGGGCTTGCCAATGCAAAAGTATGCGTTTAATACTTTTAACTAGCATTTTCTGTGAAAGATACTAGCAAATGTTGATGGACAGAGTAGAATGAGGTAGAAGGCTCTTAAATTGATTGAGGGAAACAGAGAAACAACTCAGTAGTTGGAGTGTTTGTGTTACCGCCCAACCAGGTTCCTTTGCCCGCTGCCCAAGAGGAAGCCAACACACTGAGACAGCAGGGGTTACAGCAGAGAAAAGGTATAATTCCACATTGCCCTGAGAAGGGAGATGGGAGGAATTTCTCAAATCTATCTGCCCAAAAATTTGAGAGACAGGGTTTTTAAGGATAGTTTGATGGGCAGAGGATTAGGCAATTAGGTTTGCTAATTGGCTGGGTTTGGGACGAAATCATTAGCTCCTTGGTATGGGCCACTGGTCAGTCAGCCAATCCCCTGGAATGCAGGACCTGGAAGATATCTCAAACACTGTCTTTGCGTTCCAAAAGGGTTTTGTTATCTACAGACAAAGCTAGGAATCTTCATGACTACCAGTTATGTGACTCCAGATTGGCAATTATAGAGAAGCAAACAAGGGGACAGTGGCTAATTATTTTTATTTTAGCTGGGCCAGTGCCTTATTTTCAGCAAGGTCTGTACCACAGTTCTCACCCTTTGTTATAAATAGTTTGTAAGGGTGGTTTCAATTGGAGCTAAGGGAAGTGTTTTTAGTTTGTTTTGTTTCCTCTTAGGTTCATGTATGATGATGGTGATATGACAGTGATGAGTATAATGATGGTGATAGTGATGATAAAGCAATAACTATTATTGTGTAACTGTTTACATATTGACATGGCAATTTTTCTCATTTAAATAAAAATACTACATATAGTCTACATCAAACTCTCATTTTATCCCTCTTGAGAGCATCTTGTCCTTTTCCTCCATCTTCACTAAATAATTACCAACAATTGTTCAAAAATTAAAGAGAATTGTATTTTAAAATATTCTAGAGCTATTCAGGAAGTTAATATGTGGAGCTTTTATATAGTTCTCTGGTACCATTTTATCATTCAGTTGCAAATCCCTGTAACTCAGCAATATTAATTTAAAATTTGAAATGTCAATGTCATTGGCATTCGAAATATATTTTGTCTATGAAATAGAAATCAAAGTATATCCTTACTTACAAGACCATTAATGAAAATGTGGTCCACAGGAATTCACCAGTGCTTACAGGTAATTTCACCATAATTACAACTTTTAAAATTTATTTAATATCATGTTTACTTGAAAAAAATCTGGCAGACTATTATTTTCTGTAAATCAGGGTTTTGAATCCTTTGTTTTGAGGTACAATTTGTCTAAATAGGAGACCACCTGTTCACATTGAATGAAATATAATCTGGCAAATAGGTGAAACCTTTCAATCATTACGTTGTACATTAACATAGCAGCAATAGGTTCAAGTCCAAGAACCAAAAACAGTGGTGTGTGTGCAATTTTCATTATAACCATGAGAAACAAGTTTATGTTAAATCTATATCTCTCTGTTTCTTTGATAAGTCTCATTATCAATATTTGTGAATCTTGTTAAGCATTCAATAGCAAGACTAGATTAGCAACATGGTCACATATTGAAACTTATCATGTGCTTGGCTGTGTTTTTATTGTGGAGATTTTCTCTTATTTTTAGTTTGTTATTGTTTTATATTGTTTTGTTTTCTAGTCTAATTATGAGTATCCTACAAACATAAGAGATAACCATAAATGCGTACATTTAAATAGGATATTGACGGAGTAAGCCTTAATGTTTTCCCCAGCTTCTCTGAACTTTAGACAGATTCTTCCTGACAACAGATCTCTGATATCCATTTTCTTAGAGATTTTATTTTAGAAAAATTCCAATTGAAAATTCTTTCTCTGTGCCTTTGAAATGTAAATCTTGTCCCAGCCTCTTGTCAGTTTTATATCCAAGAATGTCTTTCTTATGGACCTGGAAGCCATTCCTTTGAAATGTACTCATCAAGGAAGAGTGCCCCTATCTCCCGGTCTTTGTGGGAGGGTAGGAACCTAACTTTCACAAGCACCATAGGGAACACAGACCACCTACTGACATTGACCAACCTCCCCACTTTCCATTCACCCTAGCCCTCAAAAGCCCTCTCTCCTTTTGTTTTTGTGGCATTGAGTTCAATCTCTCTCCCTATTGCTATAGTCTTGAACCCTGTTGTTATAGTCTTGAATAAAGTTTTCCTTACCTGTTAGATCTCTGTAGTGCAAATTTTTCTCTGACAATATAAATAGCCTATATTTTCTACAGACAGTATTTGTAGCAAACCCACTGTCTGGAAAAATATACTTTCCTTCTATATCCCAGAATACCTAGAGTTTTTCTTTTTTTAAATTTATATTTGTTGGGGGTGAGGATTGGGAAAGGTAAAAAAAAAAAGCATACTATTGTTAAAGGGAGGTAGTGTATTTACAGGGTTTTTAACTT
>NW_012148441.1:793680-795643 GCF_000956105.1 Propithecus coquereli
TATACACATACACAGAAATTATGCATTTTGCATGTGTACATGTCTAAATACATGTTAAAATAAATATATTAAAAACAAAATTGCAGATGTTCTCATCAGAATTCCTTAAATGTTTTGAGTATTAGATAATACAGCTTGATATTTACTCTTTTTGGATGTAATTTGACATTCTATCCGAATTTAGATATTAGAGTCACTGGTGAGGCAATTTAAGGATCTTGAAGTATATTCTAAACCAGTTCAATAAAAGGAATGCCTTTTTGGCTAAATACCGCTGTATAATTTGATAAGGCTAATAAAGCTAGTTATCTTTTAAGAATAAGTTAGGTCATTCTAAATTGATTCATGATAGATGATCTGTCAGTAATCATTTTTAGTCCAAAATTCATTTCATTGCTTAGGAAATCTGGTTAATTTAGGAGAAGTGGTTAAATAAGAGATAAAGTTCATGTAATCATGCACTAGAAAACAGGAAATGGAAAAAAAATAGATGTCTTTCACAAGTAATTTACAATAAATGATAGCAAAGTTGATAAGCAAGAAAACAACTTTGTATTAAAAATAGACACTAGAAGATACACTGAAAAAATTATCCAAACAGAAAAGAAATTTATAATCATCACATAATTTAACCTTTTAATGTATTCATGAAATTCATATATTTTGATAATATCGCTAATTGATAAGCATAAAATACAGCACAAAAACATTTCTATATGGTATTTCTTCTGATTTTTAAGCAGGAAATGTGAGAGTATAAGATTTTTAAGCATAACACATTCAAATTTTCTCCTGAAAGAGCTAATATATATGTTATAGGTTATAGAAATTAATTTATGGATGATTCTGAAGGCAGAAAAATCTCTAAATTAACCTTGCTTGAAGGAGAACTCGATGTTGTTATTCATTAAGACTTCCAGCTGTGCTCAAGTAGAGTGTGGTAGATACTCCTCTTCCTTCAGATGAGGACTAACAGTGCAAACCTCTGTTTTCAAAATTCTTTTATTTATTTGTTCTCCTATTTCTCAAAGGAAATGGACTCTTGATAATACGTAACTACTGATATTCAGAAATTTCCAACAATAGGCTTCATTTATACCATATTCCTTCCAAACCTACAACACAATTTAGTATGTATGAAATCAGGGTAGCAGCCTAAGAAATAATGAATGTGAACTTTTTGTTTTAATTTTCTAACTTAGATTTTCTCTTTGTTAGGTTAGGCTAACAATCTAATCTACCAAAGAATGTGTTTGTCAACAGAATGTCATCATAAAACATAATGTTTTATATAATAGACATTGATACGGATTTCCACATTCAGGTTTTTTTATTATATATGACATAATGAAATGTAGGCGGCTTCAGTTTAAAATATTTCCTCTCTTTGTGGTAATAAAAACATAAAAGAAAATATCTTAGACTATGGTTAATAAAGTGGTGAAAATTTACAAAAGTTTTTGTATGGAGAAAAAGTAAGCATTTATCTTACTTCCCTATTCATTAATTGATTCAATATATTTATATGAAACTTAGAGCCTTTATGTCAAGTGTTATGACATGCACTGAATATAAAACAATGAACAATACATACATGGTCCCTGTCATCCCAAAGTGGTACTATAGTCAGTATGCCACTGGGAGACATGATTTAAAAATTGTCTCATTTAGGAAAGAGAATTTTAAAACATGTTCTGGGCCGGGCACGGTGGCTCACGCCTGTAATCCTAGCACTCTGGGAGGCCGAGGCAGGCGGATTGTTTGAGCTAAGGAGTTCGACACCAGCCTGAGCAAGAGTGAGACCCCGTCTCTACCAAAAATAGACAGAAATTAATCAGACATCTAAAAATATATAGAAAAAATTAGCCGGGCATGGTGGCGCATGCCTGTAGTCCCAGCTATTCGGGAGGCTGAGGCGGAAGGATTGCTTGAGCCCAGGAGTTTGAGGTTGCTGTGAGCTAGG
>NW_012148441.1:795693-796979 GCF_000956105.1 Propithecus coquereli
GCATATATATTTAGAATTGTTATATTTTATCATTAAATTGATTCCTTTAGCATTATGTAATGGCCTTTTTAGTCTTTTGTAATGTAGTTGATTTAAAGTCTGTTTCATCTGATGTAGGAATAGCCACTTCTGCCCACTTTTGGTTTCCATTTACATGGAATATTTTTCCACTCCTTTACCTTGAGTCTATAAAAATCTTTAAGAGTTAAGTGCATCTCCTAAAGGCAGAAGATATTTGGATTGTGTTTTTTTAATCCATTCTGCCAATCTATGTCTTCTGAGTGTGGCATTTAGACCATTTACATTCAAAGTAAATATTGATATGTGAAATACTGTTTTAGTCATCATGTTGATTGTTACCTAGTTGCTTTTTATTCTCTATCATGCTATAATTTTTAAGCCCTGCGAGTTTTATACTGTCAATTGCTTTTATACTAGTGATTATCAACCTTTCATTTTGATGTTTAGAATTCCTTTGAGTATTTCTTACAGGGCTGCTCTAGTGGTGACAAATTCCCTCAGAATTAGCATGTCTGGGAAAGACTTTATTTCTCCTTTATTTATGAAACTTAGTTTTATAAGATACATAGTACTTTACTGACAGCTTTTCTGTTTATGAAAACTAAAGGTAGGATCCCAATCCCTTTTGGCATGTAACATTTCTGCTGAGAAGTCTACTGTTAATCTAATTAGTTTAATGAATTTTCCTTTTTAACTTACTTGATGTTTTTGTCTCACTTGTCTTAGAATTCATCCCCTCACATTGCCTTTAGATAGCCTGATGAATATATGCCTTGGCGAAGAACAATTTCTATTCTTAGAGGTTTGTTTTTTGGTAGGGAGAAAAAGATTAAAAATAAATCTTACTTCAAATGATAACAAATGCTAAGGAGAAAAAAAATAAGTATTACAGGGAATAGGGAATACCAAGAAGAGGATATTTTAACATATTAACTGGCACATGAGCTATATTTCACTCACACTAGTTTTGAGTCCAGGGCCTTATGAAGCATTTGTAACTCACACATCTCTTCACCTTGGGAGCCAGGAGAACTATTTTTTTAAGTTGAATATAACTCACACACAGAAAAAGATTTAAAAATAACAAATTTTTCATTAAATTAGAAAGGATCATTTTGTTTTTGAAGTTAGTATTCTAATTTGGTAAGAAAACACCGTGACCCCCAAGGAAATTGTTTTTTCTAGTGTGGCAGTCAATGTGTTAAAAAAAACTATTCAATATTTTCTGATTATGAAGGTAGCTTCATGAAAGTAAGGATATTTCT
>NW_012148441.1:798734-799862 GCF_000956105.1 Propithecus coquereli
ATAATGGAATTTATTCACATTATTATATTATTGAGTAGAAATATCCCAACAACATGAAAATGAAATTGCATTATTCTAATAGAACTCTAAATAGACATAAGAACATAAAATATTCAAGAAAATCAGTTATTATCTTATTCCATTGTGGGCTATTATATCTCTAAAGTTCCATTAAATATGCACTTATTTTACTTACTAATTTTATTTTTGAGATCCAAAAATCTCATTTTGAACTTCAAATCCTATCTGGCAGACATCTTAGTGTACTTTATTTTTCCCCTGGTGGGTAGAATTTGTAAGACTGATAAGAAAGAAGAAAACGAATTTTACCACATTCCAATTTGCTAATATTCTTCCATTTTTGTGAACTTTATAATAAAATTAGAACCATAAACTCATGTATGATTTTTTGTCAAATCATTAGTTGTTCTTCTACCACTATAGTATATTATAATCATACTGTGCATAGATATCTATGTTTGCTCATAGTTTTTTCAGTTTAGTATATCCTGGATTCTGCTTTTCATTATATCATGTTCTTGCTCAAATGAATCTTCCCTATGTTATAAAAAGTTAAATATACGTTATTTTTCAGGTTTTCATACATTCTACACTTTGTACACATTCCAATTCTATATTTTTATTGTTTCTCAACTAAAATTTTCATCAAAAGAAGGCCATTTTTCTTACTGAATCCACCTTTAATAAATTATTTTCTAATTTTATTGTGCATAATAAGCTCTATTTAAAGGTCCTTTTTGCATTCCTTTGAATAACTTTCACACCGTTTTTAGGCTCATGTTTTCAATTAACCTTAAATAAAATTGTCTATTCCATAACACAATAGTAGAACAGTAAAGTGTATATATATCAAGAATGTATCCAATGATATGAAACACACAAAACCTAGTAGTAGAAGCTAAGTGTAACTATTAAGGATATTAGAAATTAAATTACCCTTTTGGAAATCCACCAAATCCCACCCAGATTTATTGCTGCAATTTATGGTGTTATAGGTTAGTTAATATAAATTAGTGAATATGATTTGATAAATAATATATATTATCATACAGAATTTGAAGTACTTTTTAGAATATGAATCAGTGAATAATGTAAATTACCCCATAG
>NW_012148441.1:809287-812345 GCF_000956105.1 Propithecus coquereli
AATAAAAAAATAAGTAAATGGCAAGAAGCTTTACATTAAATTCTATAACCAGTGATGAGAAGATGATATTTTCTATAAGTAGAAACTTAAGAAAAATTGTTTCAAACACTGTGGTATTAAAAATGATTGTCATTAGTTCTCTGCTAATACAAAGGCTCAGTTCTCAGACACTTGTTCATACACAGAATTAGCAAAGTCCTCCAGAATAAAAGTCAAGGCAGATAAGCTCCCTTTTCTGAAGTTCTTTCATCTCTGGAGTTTTAGTGTCTTCAGCTCCTGTTGCCATTGCAGGTCTCTGGTACCTTCAAAGAGATAATTTCTCTATTTTATCTAGCTTTTCTAATTTTGTTTGATTGGAATGCTCACCTGAAGCAAGCTACTCCACCCACAAAGAAGGAGAATCTCTTCATCACAATTCATTTTTTAAAAAGTAGAGTGTATTTTGTGTTTATATGTGTCTATTCATATGTGCATATCAAAAGATGAGAATTAAAGTTGTCTTCAACTAATTAAAACTACATTGAAACCTAATATTTGGACTTCAAAAGCTTAAGAAGGAGGAAAATGGACATTTGTATAGTACAGAGACTCCAGATAGATTTCTTCCATGTGCAAGCTTGAAATAATCTATAATCTACTTTTAACAGATATTTATTATGTAGCACGCACTCATTTATATTCTACCTGCCTTTTGCAGTGGAGAAATAGATACTATGTTCTATTTTATTCTTTCATAATCTCATCAGGCAATTACTACTTCTGGGAGCAGATCTGAAATTGGGGAAAAAATAGAAAGAAAATTAGTTGGCTTATCCTAGCTAGGGGAGACAAAGGAAGTAATGAAGTAGAACTAAAGTTTAAATCCTAAAGGCAAATTGAAATAGTACATATGTAGAAGGAGAGATGAAAAGCAAATAAACCTATGGAATGGGAAAATAAATTTAGCTAAACAAAAATAAAAGGAAGAAAGAAACCAGCCTTATTTAATTGTTTCTTCTGTATTGTTAAATATTTATGAAGTTATTAAGTATTAATTTTCACGTTGACTTCAATCTGGCAATGAGCAAATATGTTGTGATTTTTTTTCACTCTACAATTTTAGTTTAAAGTTTACTTTTATCCTTTGCTCGTATTTTGTTGAATCTTTTACTTTTACTGATAAAATTCTCTTATTTTTTTATTTTTTTTTCAAAAATGGTAACATTCTCAGGTTTCCTCTGCTACTTATTTCTTCTCTCTGATCATTAAAAAATATATTATTGAACTGTCTCTACAAATTGTTTTGTACTACAGGGCAAGTTAAGCAAGTATGTCCAACTTTATCTTATATATTGCAATTTATACAATCTCACAATGTTATGATTTCTTGCAATGTCAACATTTAATTTTGTTAGTTTCCTCAGATGAATATTGCTTACATATTTATAGCAAGATTTAGACTGAAAGAGTTTGAAACAAAATGCCTTGTTATTCCTAATCAAATATTCTTAGGCAAATGTTAAAGTATATTGAAGTTGCTTCGTAATCCATCAGAATTTACTGTTTTGATTTATCTAATTAACCTATGTATTGAAATTCTTAATGCATACCTCTACAAATGTAATATACTTAAGTTGAAGTTAGAATATGATGTAATATTCTAAATCACACATCAAAATAAACATTTAAATATGCTTCACGTTAGCATTCTTACTAGCATTTTCTATAAGCCTATTATAATATTAATTTTTCACTATTATTTTTATGCATTACTTGATGATGATGATAATTAGAAACATGTGTTTGGCTTTTCATTCTGCTATAACAAAATATCGGAGGCTAGCTAACTTATAAACAACAGAAATTTATTGTTCACAGTTAAGGAGGCTAGAAAATTTAAGATCAAGATAACAGCAAATCCACTGTCTAATGAAGGTTTACTCTCTGTTTCAAGAATGGTGCCTTGTTTCTGTATCCTAATGTGATGGAAGAGACAAACAAGCTCTCTCTGGCCTCTTTTATAGGGACACTAATCCCATTACCTCCCAGATGCCTCACCATACAATACCACTGTGTCGGGGATTAAGTTTCAACATATGGATTTTGGGGAGTTACAGATATTCAGTCTATAGTATAACATGTAGAAAACATTCACATTCTATTTTGCACACAAAACACCCATATTTACACATGAGAAAAGTAACTGCTTAATTGTACTAATATATTCATGGGAAGATTGTCAAAATATATGTACATACCATTTCAGAGTCAATATTTTCATTTGTTTTGTTATAAATACTATAGAATACACTTAATAAATAGAAGAAAATTTCTAGACTTAAGAAGTTTCAAAGTAGGAGTGAAGTCAATAAGAAGTGTTAAATTGCACCAAACGTTTAAAAAAGAATTAACTCTATCCTTCTCGAATTCTTCCAGAAAATTAAAGTGAGGGGAAGACTTCTAAACTCATTTTATGAAGCTAACGTTACCCTGATAGCAAAGTCAGACAAAGACATCAGGGGACAAGAATACTATAAGAAAATGTCCCTGATAAATATATGCAAAAATCCTCTATAAAACCTAAGAAATTGAATTCTAGAGCACATTAAAAAGATCATACACCATGGTCAAGTAGATTTATTCCTGGGATGCAAGGATGGTTCAACATATGAAAATCAATTAATGTGTTAACCATGTTAATGTAATAAAGAATAAAAATTGCATGACTGTCTCAATAAATTCAGAAAAAGCATTTGATTTAATTCAACACATTTGCATGATAAAAACTCTTTACAAATTAGGAATAGAATAAAAGTACCTCAGCATAATAAAATCCACATATGAAAGCTCACAGCTAACATCATACCCAAGGGTAAAGACCTGAAAGCTCGTCTTTGAAGATCAGAAATGAGGCAAGGATGCCCACGTTTGACTCTTTTATTCAACATAGTACTGGAAATCCTAGCTGTAGCATTTAGGTGAGAAAAAGAAATAAAAACATCTAAATCAGAAAGGAAGAAGGGCCAGGCATAGTGGCTCATGTGTATAATCCCAACACTTCAGGAGGCCGAGGTGGGAA
>NW_012148441.1:813280-814684 GCF_000956105.1 Propithecus coquereli
GAAATTAAAGAAGATATAAAACATTGAAAGACATTCTGTTCATGGATTGGAAAAATTAATACCGTTAAATGTTCATACTATCCAAAGCAATCTGAAAATTCAGTAGAATTCCTACCAAAAGCCCAATGCAATTTTTTTTTACAAAATAGAAAAAATTCCTAAAATTCATATGTAACCACAAAAAAACAGTAACAGCCAAAGCAATCTGGAGAAAGAATAAAGCTGGAGGTACCACACTTCATGATTTAAATATATATTACAAAGATAACATACAAACCACATCAAACTAAAAAGCTTCTTACAGCAAATGAAACAATCAACAAAGTGAAAAGGCAACCCACAGAATGGGAGAAAACATTCGAAAACCATGTATTAAATATACAATTAATTTCCAAAATATAAAACGAATTCCTACAACTCAATAGCAAAAAGAAAAAAAAAATAAAACAGCTAATAACTAGATTAAAAATTGGACTGAAGACTTGAGTAGAAATTTATCAAAACAAGACATACAAATGACTGACAGGCACATAAATAGATGCTCAGTGTCACTCACCATCAGGAAAATGCAAATCAAAACCATGTTGAAATACCAGTTGACACTTGTCAGGTGGCTAATATAAAAACCAAAGACAAGGAGGATATGGAAAAATTGGAGCCTTTGTACACTGTTAGTGGAAATACAAAGTGGTATATCTGCTATAGAAAACAGCATGGTGGTTCCTCAAATAATTAAACTTATGACTACCATAGCATCTAGCCATTCAACTCCCTAATATTTATGCCCCAAATTCAAATCAGGAGCTCGAGGTGGTATTAGCATTCTCATGTTCATTGCAGCACTAGTCACAATAGCCAAGGTGTGAGAACAACCTAAATGTCTATCAAGGAATGAATGGATAAAGTAAATGTGATTTATACATACAATGGGATATTGTGTAGCAACATGTGACAACATGGATGCCATTTCTTAAAAATGACATTTGTCATTCCTTTAAGTCATTTTCTTATTTTTAAAAATTGATATTTTGCAATATGTGATAACATAGATCAACCTTGAGGACATCATATTAAATGAAATAAACCAGCCACAGAAGGACAAATACTGCAAGACTCCACACATGTGAGGTCTCTAAAATAATTCTGGAGATCTGCGGTCAACATTATACCTATAGTGAGCAATACTATTGTTCACTTAAAATTTTCTTAGGAGAGTAGATCTCATGTCAAGTGTTATTACCATAGTAAAATTAAATTTTAAAAAAAGAAGTCTCAAAGTTTGTATTTTAACACATATATATATTTATAATGATGAACAATGAATTACAGAGCATTTGTTTCTTGAATTTCCAGTTATTCCTAATTCAAGAATATATTTTACTAGTTAAGAGACAGTGAGTCCTT
>NW_012148441.1:816054-818922 GCF_000956105.1 Propithecus coquereli
AAAAAAAAAAAAAAATCACTGCTAACATCAGTGAGACCAAAAAATAAGTTACAGGATTGCATAGTCATGCATTAAACTACGAAAATTCATAAAATTAATATTTCTGAGAACGTCGTATGTGCCAGGAGATGTGCTCGGCATGTAGGATATAACAGCATTAAAAAAAAAACAAAATGAAAACCCAAAAACATCACTAGCTTCAGCTCTTAAGGTATCTTCAGTCTATTAAAAATGGAGGAAGGAATACGTATTTCAATTCATGTTGTTAACTACTATAGAAAGAGTATGCGCCAGATGTTATTGGAATATACAAAAGGTTTTAATTCCATATACAACAGTGATTCTCGACCTTAACTAGCATTCATATCAACTAGGAAGTTTTAAATAAAAATATATGCTTGGTATCTTTCCTAAGAAATGCCAGGTTAACTGTTCTGTTTTCATTTGTTTGCTTACTTGCTTTTTGTCTTGTTTTTAACTTTCTTAGTTAATTCTAATGTCAGAACTTTGAAATTCTACTGGAATGCTGGCTTTCAAGACTGATGCTCTTTTTACCTCATGGTAACATGGTGAGAAAAATGATATATTCCCATGATATAAGATATATTGTGCATGGATACATGGAGTTTGGCCAGCAGCCGTTCCCACAGCCAGTTTAACTTGAAATGGCCTAGCAGCAAGCAGTGGCTGAATACACAAAAAACTCAATTATTAATATATAATCTAGATGAGTAGCCTCAATTCATCGAATATCATATTCAAATGAAGTTGACTCAAATCCCATCCTTCTTGTGGTGAAAACCCCATGTCTTTCCATGTTCATTAAGTATCCAGGAGCAGTGGCCTTTTTATTAATCACAAATGGGTCCACACTGCCTTCAGTTCTTTCAGTTTGTTAGTATTTTCACCATCTAGGCACACATTAAAACGTCCTAGATTTTCAATATTATAACTAATTCTCCAATCTCCCAAAAAACATTTTTGTGGATAGCAAACTATTTGAAAGTTTTGTGTCACTAGTCTCTGAGTCTCTGTCTTTCTCTTTTACACACATACACACAAATACATACATTCATGAGCACATATTATACCCACATTTACTACATACTTTTGTTAGGAAATGAACGTAAAAAGGAAATACCAAATAGCATATACCAAATATCGAGCAGTAAAAAGATACTGAAAATCATAGATATATTTGTTCAAGCGCACCTTGAGATTTTTTTCTTTGTTTTTCCATAACGAAAATGAAAAAAACTGATTACTATCCTCATTAAATCTATTAGCTCCTTGAAATGAAGGTGCTTTTCTGTTGACCTTCTAATAATTTCTCTAAACATAACTAAAGCCACTGATCTTGTAAATGACCAGGAGTTCCCTTATGGGCCTGCCTGTTCTTCAGTGCTAGTTCATTCTCAGCTTGTAAGTTTGTGAATACAATTTAAGTCTTCAACTTTAAAGATCCAAAACCAAACAGGAGAAACTGTGCTTATATTTCTTATTCATGTCTCTAAATTATCCTTCCACGTTACCAGAGGCAGAACAATTAATTAATTGTGCTAGTATTTGACATCTGATTTCACTTGTCAGAATGAATTTTCATTTCTCTAAAATGTGTCATATCACCAGGTTAACTTCTTCAATGACAACTCTCTGAAGAAACTATGCCATGTAGTATGCACTCTTTTAAACGACTTTTTATTACAAACTTCTTTTATTTTCTATATAAACAGCATATAGTTGACATTTCACAAACATTAGTTCCCTGCTCTCTTCCTCTGAACAATTCAGAAAATTCTGGTGTTTGGTAAAATAAATGTCAAGAAGTAAATTAAAATGAGGTTATGTATGTAACTGAGAATCAGAACTTTTTAGACTTCATGCTGTAGGAAAACATAAAAAAGTCAACATAGGGTTTCTAAATATAACATGCAAATAGGTATTAAAAACTAACATATGCAAAAAGCCAGTCAATTGTCAAGGATGTTGTCAAAGTCACTCTGCTATGAGCTAACGAGTGCCAGGTCTAGATTGATGGAAATGAAAATAAAGGAGAATGTTATACTTCTAAGAATACCTTGGAAGTAAAGATTAATAGAATTGGTTGAATAACCTATTAGAATTAAAGATAACAACAATATTTTGAAGCCAGGAACAAGAAGAAGATGAGTAATGTTAAAGTCAGAAACCAGAAATTGGAAAAGTGGTGAGTTTTAGGAGCCCCTATAAAAAATTCATGTTCAAATTCCTAAGGTTGTAATAAGCATTCAAATAGACATTTTCTAAAGATAATTGTATGCATGTAAGTGAACTAGACTTGATTGTTATAGATCTTGTGGTTATAATTATATGAAATATGTCACACTGTTTTTCAATGAAAAATCTGAAACTCATTTTCCTGTAATATCCAAGGTTAGAAGGATTTTTAATAAGAAAAAAGAGGAAAAAAGAAGAATATCGGGAGAACCAAAGTGTTGTAAGACATGTAAAAGCCAAAGCAAGATAGAAGACAGGGAGAGAGTTTGAAGATCAAAAAATAAAAAAAAAAAAAAAGAATAAAAGAAACTTCACCTAAATTCTATAAAGGGAAAAGAAAAAGAATAGGTATTAAAGATAACTAATCAAAGGAGTTGTCCTTCAAAGAGAAATCATAACCTCAAGGGCAGAATCCATAGGTGTTAAAAGGAGGAGGAAGAAAATAGAATTGCATGGATTAGTTTTGCCCAAAAGATTGATAGTTAAATAGAAAAACACTAAATTAGAGAAAATAGGATAAATATGTGCATTTTCAATGCTGCTTGCCACTCGGGATTCTTGAGGACTTTTTGAGTTGGCCAAAGCAAGTAATTATAGTGATCATTAATTTCT
>NW_012148441.1:818972-820062 GCF_000956105.1 Propithecus coquereli
TAACTAAAGTTGTATTATGAGTCATTAGCATAAATCTAGGATCTGCTTAATGAAATTTGTATACATATACAGAAACAATGCATATATTATATTCAATGATAATATTTAACAATTTCAATTTTTTCTTGGAACAAGACAAAGAATTTCAGAAATATTAAGATAACACGCTATTTGTATGCTGTTTCCTTTTTTATTGGCTCTTAAAATATAATTTATGTTTCAAAGTGGAAACTCCCTGATTAGTTTGCAAAGCCGTCCATTTGGATAATTGTCATAGGACTAAACCAACAATAATCATTCAGTAAGAACATTTCTATATTAGTTCTTTGACCATCGTAGTGTAGTGGATTGAATATTGTCCCTCCCCCTCCAAATTCACATGCACATGGAACCTCCGGATGCAATCTTATTTGACATAGGGTCTTTACAGTAATTTGTTAAAAATCTCAACATAAATCACCTTGGATTTAGAATAGGCCTTAAATCCAATGACGGATATCCATACAAAAAGTGAAGACACAGATACTCAGAGGGAGGAAGGCCACGTGAAGATGGAGACAGATTGAAGTTATGCTGCCACAAGCCAAGGGATGCCAGTGGCCAACAGCAGCTGCAAGAGACATGGAGGATTCTTCCCGTGAGCCTTCGGCAGGAGCATGGCCCTGCTGACACCTTGATTTCAGACTTCTAGCCTCCTGGTCTGTGAGGCAACACATTTTGTTGCTTTAAAATACTGAGTTTTTGGTACTTTGCTATGGTAGCCCTAGGAAACTAATACACCTGATATGAATTACTTTGGAAGGTAACCTCACAAGAGACACTCTAGCACTGTTCTACTGGAGTTACTGTGAAAACTTACCTGGCCAGAGTATAATAGAAAGGGACCCAGTTGTGGACAAGCAAAGAGAAAACATAGCCTGCCAATAAATGTCGTCACTTGACCTGGTGTGGTGGCTCATGCCTATAATCCTAGCACTCTGGAAGGCCCAGGCAGGAGGATTGCTTGAGGTCAGGAATTTGAGACCAGCCTGAGTAAGAGTGAGACCCTCTACAAGAGTGAGTGTCTCTACAAGAAAAAAAAAAAAAAAAA
>NW_012148441.1:822578-836308 GCF_000956105.1 Propithecus coquereli
AGAGAGTTTGAAGATCAAAAAATAAAAAAAAAAAAAAAGAATAAAAGAAACTTCACCTAAATTCTATAAAGGGAAAAGAAAAAGAATAGGTATTAAAGATAACTAATCAAAGGAGTTGTCCTTCAAAGAGAAATCATAACCTCAAGGGCAGAATCCATAGGTGTTAAAAGGAGGAGGAAGAAAATAGAATTGCATGGATTAGTTTTGCCCAAAAGATTGATAGTTAAATAGAAAAACACTAAATTAGAGAAAATAGGATAAATATGTGCATTTTCAATGCTGCTTGCCACTCGGGATTCTTGAGGACTTTTTGAGTTGGCCAAAGCAAGTAATTATAGTGATCATTAATTTCTCTGTTTATAAAAAGGCATTAAAAATACTTGGATTCTCTACCTAACAGAATAACAGAATATGATCATATAAATAAATGGTAGAGGAGACCCCTACAAAAGTATATAGTTTTTTATTATGATATTCATAACTAACTTCATTATTAATAACTAGCTACAATATAATAAAGTCTCATATTCTTTGGGATAAAATATTACATTATTACATTGCTCTCTCCAAATTAAACAGAAAATGTAATCCAAATTGTTTTAGTAGACATTTGCCTATCCAGTGTCTCTTTAAGGAGCAGAAGTCTCTGTAGGTACAGTCATGAGCCACAGAATGACCTTTTGGACAACGGTGGACCACCTATACTATGCTGGTCCCATAAGATTATAATAGTGTACTTTTTCCATGTTTAGATATGTTTACATACACAAATACTTTCCAAGGTGTTGAAATTGCCTACAGTATTCTGTAGAGTAACATGCTATACAGATTCATAGCCTAGGAACAATAGTCTATACCACATAGTCTAGCTGTGTATGTAGTAGGATATACCACCTCAATTTGCATAAGCACATTCTATGATGTTCACACAATGAACTCACATAATGACACATTTCTCAGAACATATCTCCATGCATCATTAACAGTGATACATGACTTTATCTCCATCCAAAATACCATCAGCTTTCCTCTCAATTACCTAATGGCCTCCTAACATCTCCCCTCTTCTCAACCTACCTGCAATTTAGTGTCAACAGAGTAAAGTGATCCTTTCAAAATATAAGTTGGATTATGTCATTCCTCTGCTCAAAACCTTTCAAAGTCTTCATACTTCATTCATAATAAAAGTCAAAACCAGAAGTGATTTACAGTTTCTGACTTCATTGCCTCACTCTCCAATTTTAACCACACTGGGCTTCCTGCTATTTCTCTAACATATTAGAGAGGTTTCTGTGTTAACCTGGCAGGAATACTACTCTCCCAGATACCTGCATGGCTAATCCCACACCGCATGCAAGGCTTGCTCTAGTATGATCTTCTATGAGTCCTATCCTAAGCACCAAATCTAAAGCAGCAACCCCACCCCCCATATCCTAAATCTCAGCACTCCCAAGGCTTTTTATTCTACCATACTCTTTATTATATTTTTCAAAGTCTGTATCACCTTCTAAAATATTATATAATATACTTAATTACATGTTTACATTTGTATTCTTATTTCCTGAACTAAAAAATAAGCTAAATGAACACAGACATTTTTCTTTCCCATGGGCTTATGTGTCCAAAGCAGAGTGTCTGGCTCATTGTAGGTCCTCACTAAATATTGATTGCATGCAGTCTTTGAACTGCTAGTGGATATATTTCCCACCAACTGCTTTTACCACTCTCCAGTGGTAAAAGTAATAGAACAGGGTCATCTGGAGAACATAGGATAGGAGGTTATTCCTCCTTACTTAATAATATATGGTGGTACTTGTCACTTTTGTTGTTAATATTTTTAACATCCATTTGTACAAGAACCATAGAGATAAACCTTGATTCTGAAAGTAGATGCATATTTCCACCAGATGCAGGAAACCTTCTAGAAAATAAAGGCAACGCAAAGATGAGAGTAAACTGAGAAGCTGAGCGAGGGAAAGGAAGACACAGGTCCTTTATAATATCTATAATATCTATTAATTGGTAGAACTTTACCATAGTCTTAATCAAACTCTTTTAAAATCACTTACATGAAGCAATTTTTACTTAAACAATTTAATTCGGATTTCTGGAAATTGTATCCCCAAATCTCTTCCTAACACCATGGACATAGGGAAGTTACATTGCTTTGTTGCTGTAGTTTTATCATTGTTTTTCTGACAGTTAATTTGTCTAGACAATTTATAACATTTTGCTGAAATGCATAAATTATAAAAAAAAATGTCTAATTGATTCCATACTCCCTATAAATTTTAGGATGGCATGAATAGTTCATTAAAATAATTTTAGACACATTAGATATTTCAAAATAAAACTTTCTTCTTGATGTGGAACATTTTCAAACTCAGGTTTGTAATCTCATTTACATATATTTGATAAGTCACCAGTTTTTCTTGATCACTTTCCTTTAGGAAAAACAGCTCATCTTTAATCATTTTATATCTATAAATATGCTCATGACCACTTTTTACCAGTACTATGAAATCTGTGCTTTTTTCTCTTAAGTCTGACTTTCTTTAATTCACATTTTCTTTGCTCTGTAGTAACATGAACAGACCTCAACTTCACATTTTCTAAATTGTACAGGAGCTTTTTGTATGAATTCATATTACCCTAAATCTCATGTTTGCCTCCTCATTTATCTCAGATTTCCTTTTAGCTCCCAATCCATTTCATGATCCAGTTTTAAATGCTTATTTTTCTGAAACATAGAGAGAGACCTGCAATCTCATCTAATTTCATTCCTTATTCATCTGCCCCTTTGCACAATGTAAAAAATATTTCTTATAGGAAAACATTTTCTCCTACCTCTAATGATTACTTTGATGTCTTCTGTTTAATCAGCATTTTGTGTCCCTTAAAACTCAGTATAAAATAATATTAATGTATTTCCTCAAAATTTCTCCTCTACATTATTTTATTTATAGTTTGTTTCATAAATTAAAAACTCCATTAAGTACAAATGTTCCATAACTTACACATTTTTGTAATATTCACTATTTCTTAGAATATTTGTACTTTAAATAAAACTTTTCCAATTCCCTCTCAGAATTCTCAACATTAATAATAGAGAAGACATTGGTATTAACAGAAAAAATATTGTTTCCACAGCTCAGTGAATATTATTTATATGTTTTTGTCAGTGTCCTTGATAGTTCTAATTGCAATAATTCACAAGGGAATCAACATGTCTCTAAATTTCTATTATTTGCCATAGCTTTACAAATATATTGTTTTCTGTATATTCATTTTTCATAAAACATGTTCAGAATTATAAGATTGCTCTAAAGTAAAAAAAATAAAATTATACAGCATAATTGTGAAATTGTTACAAATTTAAAATATATGCATACATATAAATGGATTTCTATTAACCAAACATACTTTTTCTACTAAATGTAAACCCTAAAGGGACCTATTATTACTATCAATAGTAATAAATTTGGTGTTGATAGGTGTAGTTTAATAAAGGATGCAACACACCTAACCCAATGGCTCATCTGAAGGGATACCACTAAACAAGGAAAAAAGAGTGGGAAAAAGTAAAGAAGTATTTATAAGCCAAAGTCCACTATCTTACTCAATATTACTGGGAAGGGTAGAACAGATTGTTTTGAGTCTGAAAAATTCCTGGAATAATTGAAAATATACATACCATTAACAAGGGGGAAAATGGATCCTAAATGCAGAAATCTCACACCCCTGCTACCTCTCTGTTCTTTCAGAATGCTGGAAGGTAGACTCAACTCTGAACAAGAATTTAGAGCACTCTTCTTTGCAAAACTTGATTTGTCAAGAAGGAAGAACCAAAGTTCTGGAATGAGAAATCACCAACTAAAGATTTCACTCAGATTAGCCTACAGTGAATTTCAAGGTCATCATGTTAAAACTTGTATTCGCAATTTGATGTCAGGGTTTTTCTTTTAAAATACTTTTACTGTTACTTATAAGCCAACAATCAAGAATTATCAGATATCTGAATAAAGCCTCTAACCAGAAAAAAAAAATAACTACATAAATAGAATAGAAACCAATTGTTGAAAAAAATTATGCAGGGATTAAAAATTATTGTTAATATTTTAGAAATATAAGACAAAATATCGCAACCCTGATTTTATACTATAAAGAATATTTCAAAAATTAAAAAAGAACTTAAGATTTAAAACCTGATAATAGAAAGAAAACTCAATATAAAGATTAATAATAAAGTTGGAATATTCAAGAAAATTGATGAAAAAGAGGTTAAGAATATGAGATAAAAATTAATTAAATTAGATGATCAGATTAGAAAATCCTGCATAGAGGATTTAGCACTTCCATAAATAAAAATTACAAAGAAAATAGAAGGAAAAAAATTTATAAATTTTTCAGAAGCAAAGAATGCACAGTCACACTAAAAACCACCACTAAGTGATTACATTTGATGACAATAAATGCATAACAAATTTCATTCCATAAAGCACATGTTTGGGGAATATCAGAGCATTACATAAAATGAGAAGAATCAAGAAGCTTCTAGAGAAAATATTAAAGGTCTCATACAAAGGATCAGATATCAGACTGGCTTGAAATTTCTCAACAGCCTCTCTGGAAGCAAAAAGACAATGGAGCAATACCTAAAGTATTCTGATGGAAAATGATTTCCAACCCAAAAAATCCATACTCAGAAAATTAGGAATGCAAGTCAAATAAGAATATTTTCAGACATTAAAAATCTCCATAACTTTTTCTCCCAATGAACAATTTCAAATCTGTTTTTGGAAGATGTGTTCTTTAAGAGAGTAAGCCAAGAAAGAGAAAAAAATGACATGAAGTAAAAAAGAAAAAAAAAATCAAGAATAGCAGAGAGGTGAGTAAAATTCCCACGAGGACAATAAATTGAAACACAAAGCTGAGACATTTGCCCCAGATATGGAGGACAACCAGTTCACATTGGACAAGTGTCATCCAGAAGAGCGTTACTTTTCAGACTATGATTTGTAGTGCTATTTTATCACATTTTTCTCTTGAGGACCAAATATCTAGGTTAGCAGACCAAGATTTTGTTTTCACCTTGCTTGTGCTGACCATGCATTAATAAAGCCCTGATCTCTCTCTTCACACCACTATCTAGATCCCTTGAGGTCATTTATCACCTAGAAGTGTCTGCTTTTCCTTTTCCTGCAAACCGAAGGTAGGTCATCATGAAGATAGAGGAAAAGGACACAAAAAACCTCATTTTCACTAAACATATTCTTTCATTCATGAAGGGCATTCAACAAGTACCCAAAACAGTCCTGCCCAATGTTTAGACTATGGTAAGACTTGTTATTTAGTTGCTATTTGTTTGTTTGCTATTAACAAAAAATACATATCTAGCACTTACCATGTACAAGGCTCCATTATGTACAACTTTGGGAAAATTAACTTCTTGTATGTTCCTACTGTCTCACCTTTGAAATGAGGATAATTTCAATCTTAATTGCATAGGTTTATGTTTTATTAAGATTAAATGAGACTATGTAGATATGCATACACACATATAAACACACGCACATACATACACACACACACACATATATATATATATATAAAGTACATTCTCAACATATAATGCCACTATATATTGTCATCATATAAAACAAAAACCTGACCTTAGCATTTTTCTCCTTAAAAATTCAAAGTCTTCTGTATGATTACTTCCACCCTGGCTCCATTATAAACAAGTTCTTCAGCATATCATGCAAGAACCTTCATGCTATGAATTCTGCTATTTCTCCAAAGACATCTCCTGCTGCTTGCTGAGCATACATGACTCACAGGAAAGGCTACATCAATTTTCCTGGAATATTATTACCCGTAAACAGCAACTGTGCTTATCAAACCGAAGTGAAATGCTCTCATTTACAAACATTCCTCTCACACCCATATGCACACAAGTTGGATGAGATACCCACAAGAGTTTTTATATGCCCTGTTACTCCTGTTTCTACACTTATGACATCCTCTTGTTTGTGTTTTTGCCACTAAGCAGAGCTTCCTAAATAAAGTCTGAAAGATTGCTTTGTTTTGTGTAATTTTCTCTCTATTTTCACTTTTTGGTTAACACGACATACATCTATTTGATGTCTCCTGTGTACCAGCCTCTCTTCCATTTATTATTTTTTTTAAAAAAGTGTTTTATTTGTTGCAAAACATTACTCAAGCATTTAAAAAATACAAATAGTACTTGTCAAAGTCACTTCCCTCTATTTACAATCTAATTAAATGCAATTCAAATCTTCTTTTCGGTTCTAGAGCTGAAGGTCAATTGATGTATTATATTTCCGGCCCCAAATACTGTACCATTAATCACTCCTGAGTTCCTCTATGTAATATTGAAATGTTTATTATGGGTAAAGTAGATGAGGCACTTTAAACCTCACGGTGCACCACTCATTTTTGTTCCCAGACCTGCACATCTGGATTTACTAGTGGACTCTACAAGATATATTTTCAGATCTCCTATTTAGACCAGTCTTTTTTTTCTGGGAGTTATGACCTCTAAATGAATGTAGATAGGAGTTTCTTATATATTGATAAGCCTATTAATAAATTTGGGGTCTTATTAAAATGCAGATTCTGAATTAGTAGGTCAATGATGGGACCCGAGGTCCTGAATTTCTAAGTTTTTTGCAGTGATACTTATGCGGACGGTCTGTGGAAACAAATCAAAGTAGCAAGGGTCTGCTGGAGAGATCAGAGAATTAAGACTCACGAATAGTGGTGGTGAGGATGGCACAGATCGTGTTCCAGATCCTTCCAAAAATAAAATCCTGTCATTGGAGCAGCAGAGCTGCAATATTCTGGTGCTAAATATGGATTTCTTATCCAACAGGGAAGCCATTGAAGGAGGGATTACATGTATCTTAACATTTTTAAGCAAACTGAAATGTTCTATTTCATAATAATAATAACCTATCAATTGCACACTTTTTTTTTATGAGACCAGATCTTGCTCTGTTGTCCAGGTTTGAGTACAGTGGTGTCATCAGAGCTCACTGCAACCTCAAATTCCTGGGCTCAAGCAGTCCTCCTGCCTCAGCCTAGTGAGTAGCTGAGACTACAGGCATGTGCCACTGGGCCCAGCTAAATTTTAAATTATTTTTAGAGATGGGATTTCACTTTGTTGCCCAGGCTGATCTCATACTTTTGGCCTCAAACAATCCTTCCATCTCAGCCTCCCAAAGTGCTGGTTTTATAGGCTTCTGCCACCATGCCAAGCCTAAATTGCCCACTTTTATTGAGCCCTTGTTTTATACTGAGTCCTATGTACAGTATTTTAAGTATTTTATATGCATTTCTGATTTGATTCTATTGAAACCTTATTTTACAGATGAGAAAATTGAGACATGATGATATTAATATCTTGCCTCAAAATCAACAAGGTAATAAGAAGTTTACCTGTGATTTGAACCTATCACATCTGACTATTGCACTTATATTCTTAACAAAGTTCTAGGGATTACAGAATTTAGAATCTAAATATGGGTAAACATATGAAAAAAAATAGTCTTAACCCAACCAAAGAGGAAAATAATTGTTGCAAATTTAATTGATTCTAAACATTGGTTGTTAATTTTAGGTTTCGTTGTTTTCCTCCCTTTCTTTGAAGGTCTTTACTATATTTTAAATAGGAAGTTCAATCTAGTTATTGCAAAGATGCCAGCCATATGGCATTAAATCAGAAGTCTCATGAATTATTTGGAAGCTTCTTTTCATCTCAGTTGTGAAAACAGCATGATCTCATTTTATGTCAATCCTCTGGATTTATTTTGGTATTTTAACCTATTTAGAATAACTTTGTGTTTTCTTAGTTCTAAATGTCAGTTTTAAAAGGCCCTAAAACTCATAATACTTGACACTTGGCAAAAGTGACTTCAGCTTTGGCAAAAATTACACAATTAAAAATGGAAATAAACATTTGATTGTTTGTGAATCATGTTTCCTTAGAAAAGGCAACATATTTTATTCTGCATCAATAAAAATACAAAGCCTTTAACAAGGGAAGTGATGTCCTATTATATTCTCAGCTTAGTGAAACATTATCTAGAGTATTATGTTCTATTGGGAGCACACACTTTCAAAGGGTCATTTGAAAACTGAAAACTTCCAAAGAAAAATGTCAATGATGACAAGAGGATAAGAAACCTGTCATATTAAATGTGCTTGAAAGCATACACAACCTTTAAAGTGAAAATATAAATGAGGCAAGATAGATGTTTACAAATTTTGAAGTACAGTCTATTATGTCAAGGAAATAATTATTGTCTGTGTGGCCTCAGAATAACAGAATAGAAATGAGTGCATGAAAGCTGCATGTTGTCTGATTTACAACCACTTAAAAAGACAATTACTTCTCTAAAATTAAAGCTGCCAAAAGCATTCATATATGAATCAATTTAGCTGTTAATTGGTTTATTCACTCACACATGGGCCATTTTCTGAACCCTTCTCTGTGGCAGCCACTGTTCTAATATGAACACAAAAAGCTACCTCCATTGAGAATTGAATCTAATGTAAAGGTAGGAGGCAAGAGAGTAGATGCAATGAATATCTGGAATGCAGTGGAAGTGACATTATATGAATTCAAAGTTAGGTCCTAAAAAGGGGTACATCTTCTGTCTGGTCCTCTTGAGATGTTTGTTCTTGAAATTCACCCACTATAGCATGAAGAAGCCCAAGTCACGTGGTAACATGTGCGAGAAAAAGCCTTTGAAATCATTCCAGCCTCAGCCACCATTTGACTGAAACCAAAAGCAAGATTCTGAGTGAGAACCATTCAACTGCAATCAGTCAGCCCCCAGGAACGTGAGACAGAAGAATACAACAATTACTGTTGATTTAATCCACTAATTTTGTGGTGATCTTTTTAGTGCAGTGATAAATAATTGGAACAATCCTCTTTAATTCATTATAAAATAAGTAACACCTAATTAGTAATATCTAATTGAGTCCTGTAAATATGTGTTCTAGGACCCAGACATTTTTTTGTTTCTTTGGTGGCATGAAAGCAAAACTATTTTCAAATATTATTTTCTAAAATGTTTTAGCAAGTTTTAGAAGCTGGATATATTTTTGTCCATATTTTTATTTTAAACATTGCTGTTATGGTTTTGAATTCCCTTTATCCTTTATTAGAAGAAAATTTGCAGTGGATATTTGTTGTAACTCTTAGTATCACTACATAACTCAAGTGGATTTTCCTGTAATCATCTGCAATTGTATACTATAATCCACAGCTATTGATTACTTTATCCTGCTTTATGTACTACGCTTTTCTTTTGTATTGATTCTTGCCGTTTTATTGCTTTATATGCTTTGATACGATTTTGACTTTTCATTTCTTTTTTACTCCGTACGCTGACATGCCATCTTTCATATTAGT
Organism: Propithecus coquereli; assembly: GCF_000956105.1. Lineage (NCBI taxonomy): Eukaryota > Metazoa > Chordata > Mammalia > Primates > Indriidae > Propithecus > Propithecus coquereli. The sequence goes on from NW_012148441.1 coordinate 832,024, forward strand.
TCACAAGAATTTGAAATCGTAAGTATGAATAAAGTGAAAATATAAGTGAAATGTTTCTTTTTGTGTTTTGTTTTGTTTTTTATTTCAGCATAGTATAGGGGCACAAATGTTTAGGTTACATATATTGTCTTTGCCACACCTGAGTCAGAGCTTCAAGTGTGTCCATCCCCCAGATGGTGGGCACCACACCCATTAGGTGTAAATATACCCATCCCCTCCATACCCCTCCCACCTACCGACACCCGATGAATGTACACATACTGTATGTGCACGTAAGTGTTGATTAGTTAATACCAATTTGATGATGAGTACATGTGGTGCTTGTTTTTCCATTTTTGGGATACTTAACTTAGCAGAATGGGCTCCAGCTATGTCCGGGATAATACAAGAGGTGCTAAATCAGTGGAATGTTTTTAACTCACTAAATATAGGTTATTAAATAATGTTTTATAGTCAAAGTGTGATAACTAATTTAAAAAGCAATATATAATTCAAAACAAATAACAGATACTTAATTTATAGTAAAAATAGGAGTTGCCTATAGTATGATTGAAATATTTGAGGCTGGAATGATTTAAAATCTTGCAGCATCTTTGAAACAATGTTGTAATTACTTGGATATATCTTTTAAAAATGATGCAAATATAGATCATTGAGAAAATATTGTGCTTTCTATTCCTCCCAGAAGACATTATACATAATCATAGTTTTTCTATGACTCAAAATTTACTCTTCTCCATGTAAGACTATACTAGAGAAAGATAGGATACTGAAAATTATGCAAATGGATTTACAATCTGTCCTTCTCTGCACACTACCCCACGGAGAATACAATATATAATTTTCACAAGACTAGGATAAACCCCATGTCTAAACTTTATGAATACTTGTTCTATAACTAGGAGACTAAAATTCAGATATGCTTCAAATAAAATTGACTTAAGTTTAGGGACATAGGAATAAATATTGAATTCTAGTTAAAAACATTCAAATGAAGAACATGAAAAATATTCTGCCGTATTTTATTTTCCTAGAGCAATAATAGTTCTCAATTATTTCATAAACACGCATGGATCAAATAAAGGGAAAATTTAAATGTCAATGCCTGGACTCCACACCCCAAAGATTGTTTCAACTGGTTTAGGCTGAGGGTGGATATCAATACTTTAAAAAACAAAACAAAACAACAAAAAAACACCCTATGTGACTCCAGGGCTGAGAACTACAATTTTACATTGTGTGTTTTCATTTCTCTTGGTTAGATACTTAAGAGTAAAATTGTTAGTTTTAGAAATAATTTAACTTTATGGAGTTTTAATCCCTTAGTAAATACAAACACTATACACAGAAAATGATGTGATAATGGCTATGTTAGTGGTACACAATAAATTCAATAGTAGCAAATCTATAGGCTCAAGGAAGTAATATCTGAGTTGAAATTATGGGTAGATAAGAATTATTTAAGGAAAGAGAGTAAGAAGGCTTTTCTAAATCAGCAATGACAGGCAGAGTGAAAACGTAATTTGTGAAACAGCATGACGAAAAGCTCAAACAAAGATAGGTGATCCACTGAGAGATCAGGTAATGGAAGTTGGACCTCTACTTATGATTATGCAGTTTCTGAAACTGGCCCAAGTCTTGAAATATGATGCAGTACTGTATCTGCCCCAAAGGAAAAATTTATTTTTTTAGCACAAAGATGCTATCAAGTAGACCTGCTGTCTACTTAGGATATCTTTTAAAAATCATCTACTGGGGGCTAAGGGATATGCTTTTAAAGGTTTGCACAAGGACATTATATATTCCAGCTGTGTGTGAAAGATCTTATACATCATTGAAAAGACTTCTATTGATCTGATTTACTGCTTTCCACACTGATTTATGTCCAGTAGTATTTAGAATATGAGTGTGCTTGCATGATGTCCTAAGGTAAGCATGGAACTCCTCGTGGCCTGGGACCTCCTGACCTCCTAACTCAATTCCACCCCAGGTATAGAAACTAAGGCCCATTTTGGAGAGCTTGGTTGACATCATCAATCATCTTGCTTTGCCCAAGACTACAATATCCTTACACCAGAACGTGTGCTAAGAGCTTCTGCACTCCAGGGCAGCTCCCATGACTGATGGGTTATCTGGGATTCCCAGTGCGAATTGGGCATGGCAGCTCCTTTGCCAAGTGTCATCTAGGCAGAAGAATCCATAGACTCCTTAGCTCCTATTCCATCACTGAAACATTAATTTCATACTTTTTCTTTATGTCTATCAATAGCTAAGTATTTGTTATGAAGAATGGAGACTACGCAAAAAGAGAAGAAGAAAAAAATTAACACTAACTTTTCTTTTGAGTGCCTACATGGTGTCCACATTAGAAGAGAATGTGGAAAGAGGTTTCCAGGAACATTTGCAAAAACAAAGTCATGACTTCCTGCACTTCGCTTTGACTACCACTGAACACTAATATTTCATCCCATTCTTTCAGAGAAAAGAAGTTCAAAACAGACAAAACTGGAGTACAGAGTTAGTAGTCAAAATAAAGAAATCTTTGATGCAAAGAAAATAAGGGAGCAGCAACTGGAAAAAGGCATGAGTAAGCTTCTGCAGTATTGGCAATATTTTATTTCTTGACATGTTATAGTTGCATAGGTGGTTGCTTTATGATAATATGTTGAACATATGTGTTTTATACATTTTATTCATATATGCTATACTTCAATTAAAAAGTTAAAAATGTGAAAATTCAGTAAAACAATAGAAAATAATATTTATACATTTCCACAAATGTAAATTCGAGGATTAAGATTTATGTGTGCCACACATGCTATGTGGCTGTAATAATTTATCCCCACTTGATCCTCTGCCTGCCTATTAAATGATAGTAGAAATATTAGGTAATGCTGTTGAACACTTCCTATGAGTTAAAGCACTGTTTTCAGAACTTTACAAATATACAGTCATTTAAACCTCTCAATAGTCTCATGAGATTGGAGGTATTATCCCCTTAATGAATTATTAATGAGGCTGGACACAGCAAGAAGAACACCTATATTTCACCTCAGCACTTGGAGGAAAGGGTGTTGTTACCAACATTTCAAGAATAGCTAATTGTTATGTTTATAAAAGTGTTCTAGTACATCGAAAATTTTGGAAAACTTCAAACTCATTTTTCTTGACAGGGATTGTCCACATTAACCTTGTGAGTTAGATAAACATTATTTCTAATTTTAAAATAAAGAGTATGAGATCTATAAAACCAGAATAAATTGTCATAACCATTAAAAGGTATAAACTTTGTCAAATTGTTTTGTGTTGGTTTCTTTGTGCTCTAAGACAGTTTTGGTGGTAGAAAAAGATCGGACTTTTCAAGCCTAGGTTTGAATTTATATCAACTATTAATTGTATGAACTGGGCTACTTTAATTAGTGTCATTTAAGCTCTTCGCTTACAAGCAATGGTGGAAATTTCAATGGAGCTGACAAAACTTACACGGCTTATTGCTAAAGTGTAGGAAATAATGTATGGTAGATCCTTAACATGCTGTCTGGTGCATGATGATTGCTTAGTAAATGGTGGCTATTATATTTATGAAATAATTTAGTTGCACATTTAAGTATTTTTCACTATAAGGACATTGCCTAGAAAGATGGCTGGGGCTTAAATAAATAGAAATGATAATCTCCGTATTCTACATTTGTGAAGGTTACAGGGGTTGCCATGTAACTTGGAAACTTTTAGCTGTCAGGGATCATCACAGCTCAATACATTATAAGAAAAATACCTTGAATTCCTACTCTTGTTCATTTTAGTCAATATCATAATCTAATTCCTGCAATTTAGTGTTAATACTTTACCCAAAAATGACTTTGCAGCCTTAAAATTTTCAATACAGCACTTTCTTATTTGGATTGATGTTGAGATCCATTTAGGAAGTAAGCAGCATAAAAAGCTGCTCTTTTACCACTTGCTTATTTTATTTGCATATTTACTTCCAAAAAGTGATTACAACTCCCAGTAGATATTTCAGTATCAAGTAGAAATAGAAATTGGTATTTTATTAATAAAAACATTTTGTCCATTTGATAAATAATTTTAGTTTTTATATATTTTTTTCTGTTCTGAAAATCGAAACTCACAGAAAACAAATTAATTTCAGTCAGGTGACTATAGCACATTCCAATGTAGTTTATATTTCCAAATAGCTAGAAGAGAAAATTTTGATTGCTGTCACCACATAGAGATGAGAAATGTTTAAGGTGATAAATGTGGTAATAACCTTGATTTGATCATT
>NW_012148441.1:836588-843646 GCF_000956105.1 Propithecus coquereli
AATAAAATGTCTCATACTATATTTATTTATTAAGTCTTATACTGCTCTATTCTGTAAGCTTTAACTTATATACATGGAATATATATGCATGTGTAAAGTAAAACAAGAAATCAAATGAAAGTGAAATATCCATCTCAATCTAAGATTAAGACAGGAAAGAGGTAGTATTTTTTTTTAATCACTACATAAGGAGAGTGAAGAAGTAATACATTTGCAATTAAAATTAAATTCTGGGATCCTAACTAGGTGAATCACAGAGTGAAACATAAATATGTGTATATCACGATATATTTGACTTGCGATTCTATTTAGGATCCCAATAATTCTAATTCTAGTAACAGGATGTCAAGGTTGTAAATGAAAGATTTTAGTATATGGTATATTCTTAGGGAAAAAAAGTTTAATAATACATATAAGGCAAAAGTAATGTTATACAAAAGTAACGTTATCTATACAAGGATGACAGTTTATTGAAGCATATCAACCACCCATTGCCCAACCTGAAATCCCACCTTTTAAATGATTTGACAGTTTATATGTCAGGAAGAAAAATCACATTAAATAATTTTCTAAATGAGATGGCTTCCAAATGAAATTATAGGAATGGGAGAGAGTGCAAGTAACTTTGACTGTAACAATAATATTTCAGGAAACCATATTGTGCTCAGGAAGAATAAGATTTCTTTCAGAGCCAGGGAAGCTTGACAGGGAAGAGAAAGACTAGGGGATTTTGGAGCCATGAAGATGATGGCATCTTATAGATAAATGAATGGGAAGACAAAGGAGTTACTGAAAGTGATACTTTTTCCCTCACCCATTTTTTTCCTTTCCCTTAGAGTTAATGCAGAATTGCATTCTTATATTTTATGACCTGTTCTTTTATTATATGGTCTCAGAGGCACCATTTTGGATCAAATGCCTTTGATCTCTTAGAGGTATGTGCTATATCCTCACCCGAGAAAACTTGTTTGCTTATTCTTTAATGGCTTTTTTTTTCTCCTAACCACACCCTAAAATAAAGGAAAAAAATACATATATAATTCTGAGATGCCACAGTTACTGAAAATAATGAACAGAAATTTAACAATTTAACCAACTATCACAGCATTTGATATAACCAATTCAGTCCCTAATATTTAATATAAGATTCTCTGTAGCCCCCGAACAGCAAAATCCTTTAGAGTGGTGATAGTCTGTCCCATTTTAGTCTGTCCCACCTTCAGCATGCAGCAAAATGCTTGATTCAATAAATGTTGCACATTGAATAAATATCACATGTTAAAAAACGGAAAATGAGAAAAGAAAAAGTCTACCTTGTTGTCATGACAACAAATTAAAATAATTCAAAGTGGTGAATTCATTTCTCTTTGGTTATGTCTTCATTGAAAAAAATTTCCAGGAGTAGCATATAATTTCTGATTGACAGTAAATTACTTACCTTTTTGAGACACTAACATGTTTGGCTTAAAAGGAATATTTTCCTGTTTTTCTTTAGCATGTGTATGAGTGCATATATTTTTTGCTTTTGTTTTCTATTATCAAGGTCTAAATTTCTTGAGTGGCAAATGCTGGAATAATAGGAGTTCATAAAAATGTGTTGAATAAAAGAATGACATAATGTTTCAACCATATGCTTGCAAACATTTCTCCTAATTTAATGATTTTTTTCTTCCTTTATCTTGCAAACATAAAAGGGAAAGATGATATATGACTCAGTGATCAATTTCTCTAGCTTGAAGGATGTATGGGACCCTTTTCATGTTAAAGAATTATTCTAGCTGATCCCAGTATCAATCTAAATTATATTATGGTATTAAATAAATACCTAAAAACATAAATCTTGGAATAAATTTCAAGTTATTCTTGAGACTTATAACTATACAACCAAAGACAATTTACAAATTAAGTACAAGCAGATTACAGACCCCATAAAATTAAAATTAACAACATAAATTTGAGGTAATAGAACGTATGTTGTTAACAGTAAATTTCCAACCTCAATTTAAGTATGATATGATTGCTATAATAAATTCTCTGTTGATTTTCCCATGCCTAGCCATCCCTAGCCATGCAATGACTCAATTTCTCCTTTTTCTCACATTATTATGCTAACAGACTTTAGTTTCCATAGCATCCTATACATATAATTTCAACTTCACTTTGGACAGATACATTGTATATACATCTTTTCTATCTCATTTTTTCATTAACTTGTCATCGTTAAAGTGTGACTTGAAATCAGTGAAATCATAACCCCAAAGGCAAACACGGCAGCAACAATAGACCTGTATTTGGTCACACAAATGATAAATAATATGCTTATATAAGGTTACCAACAAATTATTATCAAAATGGAAATATAAAATTATAACTGCAGTAGAGAACTTCTGGAACCTAAAAGTTTCCTCCATAAACTTCCAAGTGTTTGTAGTAGCAAGTTTGAGAAACAGTATGTAGTAGACATGGAGGAAAAAGTGCTATTTTTTCATACAAGCACTTGTTAGGAACCATCTTATTTTTACCAACAAATATTTGTAAGCTGATTAATTAGAAATTTGAACCCATTTTTTTCTAGAAGAAAATGGTACAATTACAGTTTTGCACCTAGACCTGTACAACACGATGTAAGTTAGTTTATGGTACAACTGAAGTCTATTTTTAATAATAACAGTAGAAATTACTTCATCAAAGTCTCTATTTTATTTTCACTATATGAATATTAATTATGGCAATTCCTTCATGGTAGTTTCTCTAAGTATTGCAATAATAGTAAGAAACAAAAGCTTAAGAGTAATATTCTATTAGATTTTTTTTAATTAATGTTTAATGCAGGTGCTTGAGGAAAAGTAGATTTAATTATTGAAGTAGACTTCAGCACACAGAAGCAGAACTTCTGTCGAAATGCTAAAAAGGACTCTCGTTACAATTGGTGCCTTAAAATATTTATATTACTAGTTTTTTATTATACCTAATTTACTTAGAACATTAAGTCTCTCATTTTTCTTTGATAGTTATATGTTCCTAGAATTAGCCTGAAGCTTGTTATCTAATATTGAATTCATATTTTAGCCAAAAAAGAGAAATAGTTCACGCCATCTTTTGCTTATCCATTTCCTCAAATCACTAGGGAAAATTTACTCTTTGGGATATTTCAAATACTTCCAGTGTTTTTTTTAATATCTAAAGTAAAACATGTTTACTATAAAAATATAGCATAATATAGATAACCATAGTTATAGTAATAGAATTCTGCTGTCTATGGATAGCATTATCTCAGTCCTGCTACTATACCTCACAGCATGCCAAGAAGGAACATTTAGTTCCTTACTTTCTCTTGATCTCAAATTCAATGTGCTTTAGGCAAGGGGTAAGTTTTCTCTATGCAACTATAACTGATACTTCCATAGGTCATACCAAGCTATGCGTAAAAATGAAGTCACATTTGTAGTAATAACATTGCTACATCACATTTTTCCTGGCTTCTGTTTCCAGGAGATCTGCAAGAACTCTACACCTTTGCAAAACTCCTCTATGTTTGATTTTTGTTTTTGCTTATAACTCAGGAGACTCTCTCCATGTGTTCACAAATATGTTCAAAAAAATAACATCAGTATTTATTGTAAAAAAATACTGTAAAAAAATACTGTAAAAAATAAATGGTAATTCAGGCATTATGTGCTTCATCCACACTTCAGCTTCTGAGTAGTACTATACCTGAGCCCTCCTATTGCTTCTACTGGGAAGCACCATACTTTAAAGGCAAGAGTTTAATTTCAGGGTGATGTCACTTCTTCTAGACACAGGCAACATTTTTGTTAAGGATAATCTTATGTATAAGTTATTTTCTTACCATGGCTACCTCTGACAATGCTGAATTTTACCATATGTAAATCTATGTTCTGGGGAAAACAAGTTTAAGAAATCCCACCAAATTTTGTGTTCCTGGAAATATCTTACTGCAAAAATATACTTTTCTTCATAGGACTTAGATAAGATTCATGGATGCCCTCCTTATTTACCTATGACAAATCTGGACACAAACCTTCCAAATTCTCATTCTTTGCCACATATGTAATTAGTGGATGAGCAATTACCAATCCTGGTTTAATGGCCTTAGATGCCTATGTCTTAATATCACTCAAAAAATATTCTTTGAAAAAAAAAAGTGGAAGGTGTTTGGAACTGAATTCAATGTTTTGGAAACATACCTATTATGTGTGTTTTTTTTTTCAGCATTTATTGACATACAATTCTTAAGATGAGGGAAAAAGGACATCAATATAATTTAGTAAAAAAATAGTGCATAAAAGTTCTATATCCAAGCAGCTATTTTGAGGGAGTGAGTAACATTCAAAAAGGAAGGAGAAAAATATTTAAAAAAAGAAGAGATGGGACTTTCTGTCCTTTTCACTTCCATAGCTACAAGTATTCAAGGGCCAACACATACGTAGGATTCAGTAAATACTTATTGAATAAATTGAAGAAGCTGCTATGTAATGTAATAATGTAACGTGCTTCAGAGAAGAAAAGGACGTGAATTCTAAATCATGAGTTTGAAGATGTACAACTACTGGTGATAGATTATCTGTCATAAAAGAAACGAAAAAAGAATAGTTGTGTCTTTCCTAGATTAAAAGAAATTTAAGAGCCAAAACAGCCAAATACATGTGGGATTCCTGTATTGACTCCAGATAGAAGCAAAACAGTTATAAAAGACAATTTTAAAATATCTGAATATACTCGAATATAGAATTTGCATTTAGTAATATTAGGTGATTTGTTTTAATTTTTAGCTATGATAATGGCATTGTAAGATTGAAGAATTTTAACTTATTTTTGGAGCTGCATGCTTGAGATATTTAAGAATCAAGTGTCAAGGTACCTATAATTTAGACTAAAATGTCACAAGAATATACTGCTGCTGAAGTAAATATAGAAAAACAGTAATGATTTTTGAATGCATATTTTGTGTATTTGATCATTGTACTATTGTCTATACTTTTCTGAATGTGTAATCATGCCTATGCTTATCATAAAAAAAGGAAGAGAAGGAAAATATTTGAATAAATAAGAGAAAAATAATAAAGTAGGTATATACTCATCCCAAGCCCATTTCAAAAAGAAAAGACATTTTTAAAGTTTCCTTAACAAATGTGATACTTCTGAGAGTGAGAGAGACAGAAATCCCATCTCTAGACTAAAATATCAGAAAAGGAGTTCCGCAGATGCCTCTCCAACCAAAAGTAAGGTGGATGGTACAGCTATTCACGGAATCAAGATCAGCATGTTCTTGTGGGTTAGCACCCTACTTTTTTCTGAAAATTGCACCAAAATAATTTAGTCTATTAAAAATATGCAAAAATTAGTTGGTTTTTGTCTGATTTTTATTTTTATGGGACTTATGGGTTATGAAGAAAAAAATCAATTTTTTAATCTTTGTGATAGGAACATCAAATTCCCATGCTCCAAGTATTTCATTTTTACATAGATACCTTTTATAATTCTTCAGTCAGGGCTTTTGCTCTTCCCATCACCCAGATAGTGCTCATTGTATTTGATAGGTAGGATTTTACCCCTTCACTCCTGCTTCCTCCCAGCTTCTTGATTTCCTATGACCTTTATATCTCTTTGTTTCCATGTATGTCCATTGATTAGTTCCCAACTGTTAGAGAGTCTACGCGGTGTTTGTTTTTCCATTCCTGAGATACTTCACTTAGGATAGTGGTCTCCAGTTCTATCCAAATTGCTGCAAAAGATATTATTTCATTCCTTTTTATGGCTGAGTAGTACTCCATGGTATTTATTAATATGTACCACATTTTCTTAATCCACTAATGAATTGATGGGAACTTAAGTTGACTCCACATCTTTACTATTGTGAATTGTGCTGCAGTAAATATCGAGTGGAGGCATCTTTTTGATAAAATGATTTTTTTTCCTTTGGGTAGATACCCAGTAGTGGGATTGCTGGATTGAATGATAAGTCAACATTTATTTCTTTGAGAAATCTGCATACTGTTTTCCATAGAGGTTATACTAATTTGAAATCCCACCAATAATGTATAAGCATTCTTTTCTCTCTGCATCCACACCAGCATCCATTGTTTTTTAACTGTTTAATAATGGCCATTCTGACAGGGGTAAGGTAATAACTCATTGCGGCTTTAATTTACATTTTCCTGATTAGAGATATTGAGTATTCATTCAAATATTTTTGGCCATTTTTCTATCTTCTTTTGAAAAACTTCTGTTGACATCTTTTCCAGAAGAGCATGGTACTGATATAAAAGTAGAGACATAGACCAATGGAACAGAATAGAAAATCCAGATATAAAACTATTTACCTACAACCAATCGATCTTTGACAAAGCAGACAATAGCATACACTGGGGAAGGGAAGCCCTATTCAGTAAACGGTGCTGGGGAAACTGTATAGCCTCATGTGCAAGAATGAAACAGGACCCTTATCTCTTACTATGTACAAAAATTAATTCAAGTTGGATTAAAGCCTTAAATGTAAGGTATGAAACTGTAAAAATTCTAGAAGAAAATGTGGGAAAAACTCCTCTGGACATCATCCTAGGCAAAGAATTCATGACTAAGACCCTAAAGGCAAATACAGCAACAACAAAAATAAATGTATGGGACTTGATTAAATTAAAAAGCTTCTGCACAGCAAAGGAAATAATCAATAGAGTAAATAGACAACCTACAGAATGGAAGAAAATACTTGAAAACTATACATCCAATAAAGGGCTAATATCCAGAATCTGCAAAGAATTCAAATCAGCAAGAAAATACAAACAACCCTCATCAATAGAGTAAATAGACAACCTACAGAATGGAAGAAAATACTTGAAAACTATACATCCAACAAAGGACTAATATCCAGAATCTGCAAAGAATTCAAATCAGTTAAAAAAAAAAAACTGAATAACCCAATTAAAAAGCAGAAAAAAACAGAAACAGAGTTTTTTCAAAAGAAAATAGACAAATGGCCAGCAAACATGGAAAATGTTCAACATCACTAATCACCAAGGAAATGCAAATTAAAACTA
>NW_012148441.1:843696-859671 GCF_000956105.1 Propithecus coquereli
TATTTATAATAAAAATTGATGTTATGTCTGTATGTGTGTGTATGTGTCCGTCTGATTGTTTCTTAGCATAAATTCTTACTGATATAATTATTGCACCAAAGATCTGAATATTTTAACGTTTTTTATTTGTGGTTACCAAACTTCATGCTAGACAGACATAATTATAAAGTACCATCAGCATAATGGCTACAGTTATGTAACTTCTAGTATGAAGTCATTACATGAAGAATATCATGTGCCTGATTTTCTTCATGCCATAGTTGCGTTAAGTAGACACTATTAGCATAATTTAACAGAATAAGGAAATGAGGCTTAAATTGTATAGGTTACTTGCTTGAGTGTATAGAGAGGAAATTATACAATTCATCTATGTTAGTTCTTTCCACCAAAATATATATGATTCTTACCAACAGTGCTTGGAATATACACTTTTCCAACAATGGATCTTATACTTTTTTAAAAAGGCTAATAAGATATATGATGTCTCATTGTTTTAAAAATTGACAATTTTATTGGCTATATAGCTTTTTTTCTTTCATAGTTGTCTTCCTGTCTTAAACATCTCCTTTGCATGAACATCCATATGTTCCTTATGAATTTATAACTGTTATGTATAAATTAATATCACTGATCTTCTGTTTGACCTATGGGTTAAAAATATTTGTCTGTTTTATGAATTGAAAAAGAATCATACATATTTTAATAAATAGAAAGTGTTCATCTAAGTCTAAAATTGAATAGAAAAACATAAGAAAATAAACTCTAAATAATTCATATGGAAATAAAATGTGTCAAAATATTCACTTCATGGATAAAATAAAATCCAAGTTAAATCACCTGGATTTTTTAGCCCAAATAATAATTTTATAACTGGTTATTTCACATATCATGGAGATTTTTAATATTTATTTCAAAGCAACTTTAGGAAATAAAGTTGTGTTAATCTCCAAATACTTTTCAATTTGTTTCATGTTTTTGTCTTTCTGTTAGAAAAATGAAAAAGATACAAACGATAAAGTTGCTAATGTATTTAGTGAATACAATTATTTTGAAAAAACTTGGTTACAAAACAGCCTACCCAAATGAATATCATTCTCAGTTTAATGTCATTGTTGATGATTTAGCTAGACATTACTCATAAATTCTCACAGGATATAAAGTAGATCAAATAAAAAATAAATGATAATTCAAATAGCTTAATCGTATTTTGCATTATCCTCCAAATTTAATAGTAACTATTTTTTCCAGCATGACGTCTCTGATTTGCAGTCCTATAGTCTGAAAAAAGTTCGGGTTCATTCAAGCAGTAATAAATGTTCTTAGGATATTTTACATCTTAGCCTAGAAAACTGCATCCCACTAGACTAGTCACTCACTCAAGTCATAAATTCTTTTAGGGGCATTTGTATGAAGGAGAGCTAGGATGAATGTTATTCTCTCCTGTAACATTATTCATATTTTGCAAAAGAGAACTTTTGGCTTTCTTTTGGTAGATTTTATTACACTTTAGGCAAGTTGCAGTGAATCTCGTTCTTCATGCACTTGATTTGTGAAGGCAGGTATAGAGTTCGCTTCGGAAGAGAAAAGCTCATAAATCTTAATAAGTCAGAAAATGAAACAAATGGCTAAAAAAATTAAGTCTACCAGAATCCAGTTTTTCTATTGTCATAATAGTCTGCATGTGTATCTTTTTAATTTGTGAGAAATGGATTTAGGAGCATCCTAAAATGTAACTTCAAAAGAACACTTATTATAAGTAATTACTACCTCAGAGGAAAAAAGAAAAAAACAAAAAAGAACAGTGCTGTAACAACCCTGGTAGTCTTATGTCAAGTCAGTCTATGAAAAAAACGAATTCATGTTGTTTATTAATTATTAAAGGTCAAATTTTTGCAATAACATTATGAAAATATGAAAGAAACAGAATGACAGAGGAATTCAGTGTATGTGGTTCTTGTATTCTTGACTCAGTCTCAACCTATTACTTGGCTGCCGTGGTGGATGAGGAAAAGGCTGTTCTCAGTACTGTGGGCTTTAACTTGCCCTTTTACACCTCCAGAACCTTGAAAGTTCATCTTTCTCTCCTACTTATATCTAAATCCCATCTGTTGCAAATATGTATCTCCCACAGCTCTGATTTCTCAGGACATGCTCCTTTCTCTCAAATCTAGTAAGATTATGAAAAACTTGGAGTAAAAAAAAGGATACTCTCTTTTATGGATGCTATCATTATTTACCATGTAAGCAAATTAATATAATTTGGAGACCACATAGTTTTGTATCCCAACATAGTTGGAATCTAATTCCTGTTCTTTCACTTGTTAGACTTGTAACCTCACACATGTCACTGAATATATATTATACTGTTAAGATATCTAGATGTTACAGATAACAATCCTTTTCTTTAGGGTTGTTGCAACTTTTATATTTGCATGTTATTTCACCACTGAAACTGTGTTTGGTTTCTACATAGAATATCTGAGTCCTTAACCATCCGTTTTCTAGAGTCACATGATCAAAAAGGAGACAGCCAGAAGAAGATATAGACAAGTAATGTGCAGATTTTTTTCTTTTAATTCTTTTTTTTTTTTGAAACAGAGTCTCACTTTGTTGCCCTGGCTAGAGTGAGTGCCATGGTGTCAGCCTAGCTCACAGCAACCTCAAACTCCTGGACTCAGTGATCCTCCTGCCTCAGCCACCTGAGTAGCTAGGACTACAGGTGCTTGCCACCATGCCTGGCTAATTTTTTGTTTCTATTTTTTTAGTTGACTAGATAATTTTTTTTTTTTCTATTTTTAGAAGAGACGGGGTCTCACTCTTGCTCAGGCTGGTCTTGAATTCCTGACCTCAAGCGATCCTCCTGCCTCGGCCTCCCAGAGTGCTAGGATTACAGGCATGAGCCACTGCGCCTGGCCCAATGCACAGATTTTTACTAGGTATGGCTTTGGTCCAAGCCGCAATTGATACATAAGTTGGGTTATTCTAAATAAAGTTTTCAGAACTCCTTTTACCTATACGACTGGCAAGTTTAAGAACAACACTAAAAGTTGTACTAATGGGTTTCTTGGTGCATATTCCACAGTCCTTTACTCTAATCACAGTTCTTCAAATACTATGACTTTATGATGAAGAGGCAGCAAAGAGCACTGTTGCTAAAGAAAAACTCACCAAAGAAAAAAGGGAAAATCAATACTTCTCTAATGCCTATAGTCTCGGACTGAGTCCATGTTACCAAGTTTCTTAGAGTAGGGTCCTTTCCGTGTTGTGTTTTACAGCCAGTAATGTGTTCATAGAGAGAAGTGCGCAAAGAGAGAACTCTAAAAAATGCACCCATTAATCATTAGTCAAATTTTTGAAAATTTCCAATTTTATGCAAAGTACAAATTATGTACTTTAGAATGTTACATCCTAAATAAAATATATATTTTGCACACAAAAAACATTCATACAAATTAGGACAAAATTAAAAATTGTGGTAAATACTATACAGGAAATAAACATATTCTGTGGGAGAAAATAACAGGGAGACCTTCTTTATATTGAACGATCCTCTCAGAGAGAGATATTTAAACAGCAAACTAAGCAGAGAGATAGAAGCACAAAAATGGGGAAGAAATTTAATCGAGAACTTTCTAGGACTGTAACTAAATAATATCCTTGCATTACTTACCCTAATAAGCACAATTAAATCTCTAAGAAAAGGAAAAAAAAAAAAAAAGGAGCTTAACAAGGTCAGTCTTCCTTCCGTCTTTCATCCTTTAGGATTTCTGCTTCCCAGATGACTTTCTACAGTCTTTAAACCAACAGCCACATTGCTGCTCTTCACTTCTCTGCATCATTTTCTTAATCAGTGATTTTCTGATAACTTGAGTTTTCCAAGGCAAGCTTATAGTTTTAAATAGTTCAACCAAGAGCATTTATATACTGTTGACCCCAAATGAAAAATTCTATCCATGATTTTTCCTGAGTTCTAAATTAATTTAGCCAACTTTCAACTTGCCATTTCATTTATCAAGGAATCACAAGAACATTAACATGTCAGAAAATAAAAATCTAGATTTCAATTTCACCCTACAATAGAACCTTTTCTTCTTTGTTTTTACCAATATCACCATATACCTAGATAGTCCATCCAAAAATTTAAGTCCAGTCTCTACAGTTACTATTTTGTCCAAGCCAACATCAAATGCTTCCTAGACTACTGCACTTACCTTCTAACATGGGGATGTGCTTCCACTCTTACTCATCACTTTCCAGTCTATTCTCCCAACAGTAACAAATTTACAGCTCGAAACAAGAATTAGATTATGTCATTTGTGGAAGAAACTACCAGATTCTCAACAACATTCATTTTATTTTTGTTAATAGTATAACCACTCAGTTTCTATCAGACACATCATTGCCCAGCAAAGGACCACATGTTCTATCTTTTCTTGCAGCTTAGTATAACACATGACTAAGTGTCACCCAATTACGGGGAGCTGAAATGATGTGTGCCACGTCAGGCTGCACTTGGAAGGAATATGACATATATTCCCTTGGCCCTTACTCACTGCCAGGGAAGACGTATCTTCCAGAGTGGCCCAGAGATGGAAGACACCTTTTGAGAATTTCAGAGTTTTGGTGCTAGACAAAGCCCGCTTGTCTCTGGACTGATACAATAAGACAAAAATAAAATAAAATAAAATAAAATAAAATAAAATAAAATAAAATAAAAAAATTTCTAAGTTTTTAAAACTATTGCATATTTGATTTCTTTTTTAAAGTAGTTTAGTCTAAATTCTAACTGTGGCTTATTGTATGTTCTAAGAAATGACTGCAATACTGTGTCCTATTCCACATGCTCTTCTTACAATACAACATTGGCAATCCTTTTAACAAGAGGTGGAGGTCTATGTCGCCATCATTTTAATCCTGGAAACCTTAATTTATGAAAGAAATAATGCTATGTGACTGACAAGGCTAGGTCATCAAATTCCACATGGTTCTATTGGGATACTCACTCATGGAACTCAGCCACAATGAGGTACCAAAGCCCAAACTATCCCACGTGGAGGCATCACAGTGAGGAGGTCTTAAGACTGTAAGAAGAGAGAGATGGCCAGCCCCCACTCACCTGCTGCTTTAGCTCCAGCCATATCTGACTGCCAGCGCATAATAAACCCCAAGCTCAAATAGCTGCTGTTGTCTTACAGTAGCCTCACAAGAACGTCAAGTTATAGCAAAGCTTATCTCAATGAGATTTGTGATTGTGGCTTCTATCTAATGGAGTGAACAGCAATAAAATTCACAGAATGCCTGTAAATGATTCTGGTGGAAGCCCTGCCAGATTAGACTGAATGGAGCAGAGACCATACAAAATAAAAAACAGGTCTTTAAAGTCCTAAACTTTTATGGTCAGAAAACAGGCTGAGAAAACTACTCAGCAGCAAACAGGAGCTATGTTTTATGGAAAATGAAGGATCTTTCAGAGGGTAAAACAAAAATCCATAAGAGAAATGCTACAAGCCGTAATCATTCTTAGAAGCAGCACTGTGACACAGTCAAAAAGTGAGCAACATTTTTCACCTGGATTTAATAACTATTACAGATAAGTGACTGCACTGTGCCTCCTAACCACCCACCCCCTCCAATGACTATTATAATTATCTTATGCCTGTTCAATAAATAAATGTTTGATGCGTTGATAGCAGATAACTTGCCTCTTTATTTCCCAGGCTTTTTATACCAAGAAGAGCTGGACTTGAGAAAATATACCAAAGGAAAAGCACATAAGGAGTATCATCCATATTTTACATGATTTAGATGATGAGGTCTTAGTGTTTAATCCTTTTCTGATGCTTTAATGGCACACAAATTCTGGGGTTTCTAAAACAGGGTAACTATGTATTACATGTGGGAGAAACGTAAATAATTGGTAGCCAGAAAGAAGAATGTGGCACCAAAGTTCTTTGATGCTCCTCCCATTGAGGAATACAGGCTGTGCCTCTCCCTGAAATCTGGGCTCTGTACACAGAACCAACAGTGTAATAATAGAAATCACGTACCAGTTTCCAGAACAAGTATCAAAGATACCAGTAGTTTCCACTTTCTGTCTCTTGGGATGCTCACCTTATATCCAGCTACCTTGTTGGGAAGATGCCCAAGCAGCCCAGTGGGGAAATGTTTCTGAAGAAATTTACATGGAAAGAAACAGAGGTTCCTGACTGTCAGCACCAACTGAGTTTCCAGCCAACTGCCAGCATTTACTTTCACCCATATAAGAGAGATTTCTCAAGTAGATCCTCCAATTCCCTGTTGAGCTGACCCAGGTGATGTTACGTAGCAAAGATAAGCCTTCATTTCACCAAATTTCAGATAAGTGAGCCAAAAAAATAATGTTGTTGTTCTATGCCAAAAAGCTTGAGATAGTCTGTTAAATAATGCAAACTCTAATTATACATAAATTCCTGTCTTTTAACCCTCCAGAGATTTCCCAATGAATTAGAAAACGAACACAAGCCCAGATTACTTAATAGAACCTAATAGGTCTTTCTTCATCTCAGACCACATTTTCAACCTCATTTCCTTCGGCATTCACCATATCTTACTATTTTGCAGTTCCATGAGGTACCTTTATGCTCTTCAAATCAATCCAATTTTCTTCAAACTCACAGCCTTTGTTGTTGTTGTCTACTCTTTTAATCATTTTACTTACATTTGTTCCCCTTACCATCCTTATCTTTTACAGTAACAGTTTTATTCCTTTACGACACTTATTAATATTGCCATTAACTACATTTATTCACATGTTTATTATCTGGCTCTATTACTAGATTTTAATGTCTATGAGCTGCAGACATTGTTTTCCTATTCTCTGCACATTCCCCAAAGCCATGTGTAACATATGCTAAGTGTTAAAATATATGCGAAATAAATACTGATTGAAGAACAAACATAATTTACATAATTTGTATTTTATTTCTCATCTATTTGTCACTTTGTCCTATCACCTGGTAAGCTTAATATCTTACTCAGACTTAACAGTAAAATAGAAAAAATTCAGAATTTTCCCTTGTGGACACATGGTTCCATATATTTATGTAGGCCAAAATTTAAAAATGTATTATTTATGGCAATGATGAATTAGATTCTATTATGTATATAATTTTTAAATATAACTTAAATTGGAGTACATATGAAATTACGCCTTTGCTTTTTTCCTGTATTTCTTAGGAAAATTAATACTAGACACCTCTAAAGCTACAATATTCAGGATAGTGTGGGATTGGCATAAGATAGATATAAAAGTCAATAAAGCATAATATACAGTCCAGAAATATTTAGTATCCATAAGTATCCTGGTTCATGAGTGTTAGATAGTTGGAGTAATGAATAATCAAAAAAAATTTTAAAGTATGTCCGACTAGATCTTGAATCAAATGGGCTATCTTTGAACTTCAATTCACTTGGATGACTTCGAACAAATTGTAGATATGTTTCCTTTACCACTCTTAACTCTCTCCCAACTGTTAAGCAGAGAACTTGGCCTTCTTGCAAAACACCTAAATTTGTGACAATTTTTCTCGCTCCTCTGTACAATCTGCTGTACATTCCATCAAATCGTCTGGTTCCAAAGTAACTTTATTAGAAAAAAATCTTACCCCAAGTAAAATCTAAATAGAGATAGCAGTTTTTTGTTGTTTGTTTCAGCTAACATTCATTGAATATTTCAACAACTATTTTAAGTACTTTAATTGTATTAATAAAACTAATATTTCTCTCTATGATTTTGCTAGATAACAATGAAGAAACTGAAGCATGGTGAGGTTAAGTACTATATCTCAAACAAAACACAAGTTTAAATTTGACTGAATCAGAATTACTAAATTTTATTTTTATAGCTCTAAACTCCATGCCTAACCTAGACATTGCTGTATTTATATTTTTTAGCACATCTCCTCTTGCATATACTATATCCAAAATAAATTAAAATACACAAAACTGATTTCATTGTTTTTCCTCAAAACGGATAAATTTGTCCCTTTTCTTGTGTTTCATATAGGGGTAAATAGCCATTGACTCACCCAGAAATCTGGAAGTTCTTCTTTTATTACCTTCATCTCCATATCTGCTAGAATTTTTAAAATTTTTATCTTTGTTGTTGTTCCCTAATCAATTCAAGTCAAAGCACTTCCAGATCTATCTCAGTTCAAGTCCCTTTTATTAACTGTGGGAATTAGTTTAACATACTCCGAATTAGTTTTCTCTATTTTTTCTGGTATCTCATCTGTTTTGGGCATTGCCACAACAATAATCTACCTAATAATCAAATCTGACCATAGCATCAAGGCTGTCTATAATTTTTCAATGCTTCTCCACAGTACATTGAACTGTTAATTTATTTTTAACTACTCTGTCTCTTTATTAGAGTATGAATTGCAAGTCTTTGTTAAATTTTCAAAATGACTCTTTCTACTTAAATAATTTTGCATTTTGAACCACTTAATAATTTTAAGGGTTAATATATTGACCTAATAGACTTTTACTCTGGAAAATTTTCTGACATATCTTAATATATAGAACAGAATAAATTTTAAAACGAATATTTGATGGTATAATTTACCATACAGAGAAACCCTGAACATACCAAATATGTAATTACTTTCAATTGCATTAAGATTAGATACTGGAAATATATTATTAGATGCTAAATGAAGAAAAATTATATGTGTATTATAAAAATATTTGTATTCAATATTTTTTCAGGTTAGAAAAAAAAGAAGATATACAAACTCCATAATTATTTCTTTTTTCTCAAAATTGTTACAGTGAATTTCACAAGTTTTGACTGCCATCTCTTTTTGCAAGGGCAATTTTATTTATACCTATCTATATATCTATTTATCTCCAGAGACAGAAATTACCACCTTGAAATTATTAGTAGTCAGGTGAAGATGCCATTTAACACGATAAATATATTAAAGCATTTATGATCAATGTAAAATGCGGGAAATACACACGGGAATAAAGCATGATATTTTATGTGATATACTTATAAATGAGAAATAATTAGACAAATATCCAATAAACACAATGTGAAGTGAGATAGATTCCAAAAGAAATTTAAAAATAATGATTGTTTTAAAGGCAAAGAAGTTATATGCAGCTGAATAATAAAAAATAACAAAGGGGGTTACGAGACTAATATGAGCATTGAAAATTAAATAGTTTCCATAGTGAGAAATGAACAAGAATACATGTAGGTAAGGAGGACAGCATGGGTGAGGTACAAGAGAGAAGATGTTTGGTGTATTCAAGAACCAATAGATAGTTTGCTTTGGCTGTGCTGTATGATTTATATGGGGGATGCTGATATAAAAACCTAGAGGGAAAAGTGCATCCATATTGTATTTTCAAACTTTGATGGTGTTAAAAAAATACATTAAAAGTTGTTTAGATCCTTTCATTTCACTGATGAGCAAACTCTTAACTCAGATGTTATTTTGCCTTGCCCTAAATTATCCCAGGAGCTAAAGGATGACATTAGAACATTAGAAAATGGATCTCCCTATGACAAATGCAGTACATTATTCATGTCCCCATCCTCACGTACCAGAGCCCTGACTAGGTTTGAATTCCATTTCCACCAATTACTAATTGTTTGCCCTTCAGGATTTTATTTAACCTCTGTTGGCTCCAGTTCACCCTTCAGAATTTTATTTAACCTCTGTTGGCTCCATTTCTCATTTGTGAAATAAGGATATCAATAATAACCATATAATGTAGTTGTAAATATTGAATGAAATAATGCATGTAAAAGGTTAGAACAATGACTGGCACTGAGCAAGCATTCAATAACTGCCATTATATTATTTTATTTCATTAAGACTGCCACTGTTTGATGAATATGTTTATGGCACAGATTGTGGTAATAGTTTTATGGATGTATATTTATCTTCAAATGAACATTGATTTGTGTTATATTAAGTATGTAAAATTTCTGTATTTCAATTATACTTCAATAAAACAGTTTTAAAGAAGCATTTTTAAAAATTTAAAAAAAGAGTATCCCTGTTCTGCAGACAGGGACTCTCACCAAAGCCAAAATATTGGTACATCTACATTGAACTAGAATTCTGACAGTTTAACCAGATGAGTAGCTATAATGTATCAATCATTACTTAGTTTATTCATTTATTAACTATTTGTTTGGATCCTACAATCTGACTTTCCACCTATCATGTTAAAAAAGTTAACACATGATAAAAAGAGAGAAATAGAAACAGGTAAAATTAGTTTTAATGATATTAATGATATCTTATTTAAATCAATATATCTCAAATATTATTTCCACATGTAATTATTATAAAAAAGCACTAATGAGATATTTTACGATTTTATTTTTTATACTGTCTTCAGAATCTGATGAATAGTTTATACTTAAAGTATAACTCACTTCTGACTTGGCACATTTCAAGTGCTCATGGCCACTTTAATGCTTACAGCATTACACAGTATAGACAGTGCAAGATTATTGCTCTCTGCACAAGGAAGAGATGTGCTGTTTAGTGCTTACGAGCATAGAGTCTGTAGCCGGAGTTGCAGTCAGGTTAATTTCAAACCTCACTGTGTTGTAGCAAGATTTAAAAAAAAAAAACAAAAACCTATGTAATTTTGGATGTTACTTAGTGTCCTATTCTCAATTTGGTCATATTATAATGAGAATTACAAATCTCTGAAAAGATCATAACATAATGAAGATTAAATGAGCAAAGGCATATAATGTTCTCAAAACCATTCCAGGAGCATTCTGAATTGCGAGTTCCTATCTTTGATTACATGTTAAGAAATAGACATGAACTGATTGTCTTGACTTACAATATAGTTTATATCACCCTCCTTCATTTTTAAAGACAAAGCAGACTTTTTCAAATTATAGACATTCTATCCAAATGGTATGATAGCTTCCTGTGTGATAAACTTCAATTTTCTGTTTCTCAGGTTAACATTTTATACAAAGATCTGCCAGCTTTTGGGTTAAACTGCTGCATTATAGAATACTGTGCCAGTATTTATGATTGCAAAGAAATGTGAAAAGAATAAATAAGGTTGTTTGCAGATTGAGTGCCCTTTTTTAAACCTTCGATACTGTGAACAAGCAGTAAGGAGGTATACCACATAAACACAGGATAACCCTTTGTTATTGAGATCCGTACAGACCCAGCTTTTTAACACTCTAGCAAATGAACATAGATATGAATGGAGTTTAGGCATAAGTTACTAACCTCCAATAGAGTAAATCATGCATATGTTCTAGATTTGTCAACTTGCTTTTTATTTTCATCATGAATATTAAAAGAAAACTTTAGACAAATTAAATTTAACAGAGTTTGAGCAAACAACACTTTATGTATTGGGCACCTGAAAAGAGGTTTGGAGAGCTTCCCACCAGCAGTGTGAACAGTGAACTTTTATAGGCTGAATGTGGAAATAAACTTGATTGGCTACAGCTGGGAATTTGCCTTATTTGGGTATGAGAAGATGGGAAGTCCCTAGTTATATAACTAATTGGCTGGTTGTCTGTTTGTGATCAAATAAGGCTTGATTTTTTTAAGTCAGTTACCAGAAATTCCTCCACATTGAGTTTTAGTTTGCTTTTGGAAAAGGTTGTAGTACAGACACAACCTCAGGCCTGTGGCCTACTTCTTATTTTCTTTAACACAATTTAAAATTATCCGGTCATATTTCCTACTACAGAGAATAGACAGCAACTATATTCTGATACCAAAACAACTTGTTTCATAGATTTTCATATTTGAATGGCCTTCAAAGAAAACTAGCCCTAATTCTAGTAATTACTAGGTAAATATTATTATGCTTAAAAATTTAAAATCTTGAAATGGTTTATAATTTTATAATAGTATTTATCAGATGGTGATTTTTCCTTCACATTAATGGCAAGAAAATTTAACGCCAGATTTTGAGTCTGGACTTAGTAATGGCATGGGAACTTTACATATAAATGTTAATGTTAATATCATTTCTATCTTCATTTTATATCCTTAATTCTGTTCTTCCTTTGCACTTCTTCCTATTTTGCTATATTGAACACTTCATTTATCTCTGTAATCCACCTCAAGGCCTTTTTCTCAGGGTAAAAATAAAATAAAATGAAGAAACAAGATTAAAAATAAGAGGAAGCAGAAGAAAGGAAGTGAGAAAGAAACATAATACAGAATTATAGCACTTGATGTTTAAAGGAAGGTAGTTCATAAACTAAGAGACTGCATCTGATTTTTCTGTATGTTAGGGGTGAGATTGTATAAGGCCTTATACATCAAGTCTGTTGCGTCTTAAACAACAGAAAATTTTAAACCTTCTACTCAACCAAGCCTCATTTCCCTATTATTTTCCTATCATCTCCCCTTTGTTGTTTTGCTACTGCTATATCTTCATATTAATATCACACTCACTTCTCATCCCTTCATATTATAGCTTTTATCTTCAACACAATACTGATTTTCTTACTGGCCATGGCACTGAACACTTCAAAGCATCCTTTACTTGACCTCTCTTGACCAATTTCTACAATTCTCCACACATTAAACTTGTCTTGTTGGTTTCCATGATTCCACACTTTATTATTTCTCCTTTCTACTCTTAAACTCTTCAGTCTTGTGCAAGATTCTTGCTCCCGTCTTTCAAAATTCTTACTTTTTCAATTCTATTATGATTTTGTTTTCTCATTGGATGTCCTTTTTTTATAAAATTTAATGTTCACCCATGTTTGTATCTATAGTTTTATGATTATCACCCTATGCTATGATCTGAATGTTTGTGTGCCCCCTAAACTCTTATGTTGAAAGCTCATCACCAATGTAATGATAGTAAGTGCTGGGGTTTTTGGTAGGTGATTAAATGATGAAGATAGAATTCTCATGAATACGATTAGTACCCTTATAAATGAAGTTCCAGAGAGCTGGATTGTCTCGTACATTCTGTGAGGACACAGCTAGAAAGTGCCATCCATGAACCATACAGCAGCCCCTCACCAGATGCCAAATCTACTAGTGTCTTAATCTTGGACTTTTCAGCTTCCGAAAGTTTGAGAAATTAATTTCTATTGTTTATAAGCCACCTAGTTTATGGTGTTTGTTATGGTAACCTGAATGTACTAAATATCTCCAAATAAGGATTTTAGAAATAAACCACTCTCCTGAGCATTCAGTCATGTAACAATGTCTGTCCCTAGATACAGTTATCTGAGATTTCTATAAGCACTGGAAACCCAAAAAATTCTAATTGAACTTACTACTTTTTTGAAGAAATCCAGTGAGTAAAGGAAAATAAAAATACTACTATTAATAAACATTGACATAGTTCCTGGGTAATACACTAATAATAAATGATAGATTATTAATAGCTATAATTAAAAGTAATTAATAATTAAACAATAAACTCTACCCTTGAAACATTATAAGACGGGAAATATATATATCCTTATTACAGATGAAAAAGTGGAGGCATAGAGAAATTAGATAAATTGTATAAGGGCAATGATATTCTGAGTCATATAGGGAACATTTTATTCTAGGCAGTCTGAAAAGACATGCTCTTACTATTTACTCTATAGTGTGTCTTTAAATGAGAACATGCAAGCTGAAAACACACAAATACTCATTGCCATTAGAATGCAAATATTAACACTTTAATGGTCTCATTCGATCTCTGTTATATGTGTTATTATTATCCTAATGATTGAGCTACAGAGAGATTAATTTTTCCACAATCCAAACCTAGGTTTATCCGATTTCAAATCCCATCTTTTTCATTACTTTATTGAAATAATTGTTAATCATTCATCTATTCATTCATTTATCCATTTAATCTGAACATACTGAGAAACATTTGGTGCCTCCTATGTGATTACAGTCATAAAAAATAGAATCCCTCCATTCATTTGACTTGTATTCTAGTAAAAGGATACAATACAATATTTGATAAATATAAAAATAGGATAGTTTAAGTTAGTAATGACATCTAAAAAAGTGAAATCAAATAATTTAATATAGTGTTGAGTCCTACAAAGTCATGTTAGAGCATGATGTGGGAGGGACATAGTAGGTTACTTAGATAGGGTGGTTCATGGAAAACCTCTTTGATGATTGAACATTTAGTTTAGATACAACTGAGGAAAATTAGAAACTTGAATGAGTTCCCAGCATTAACAAATTCGTTATTTGAAAATTACTTTTCAGTGAGGTTTTGGGTTATTAAATAATTCAATTTTAACTATGATAAAGTTAATATGTGTTTTTCTAGAACAAACTCAACATTTAATACATTTGTTCTATGATTCTAGAGCCTAATGAATGGTAAGCTAATATAATTTATTAAATTAGTTTATACTAAATTCAGCTTTAGTTTTAATCTGTTGAAAGTTACGAAAACTCTAGTTGATTACAAAAAAAACTTTTTAACTAAGAATGATTAGCATCATATTTGTTCAAGTTCAAACACCTCAACTTTTAAAGTTTTGGATGATCACTCTCAATTTTTTACTCAATGGAAATTCAACCTCTTACTCTACCAAGCCAGAGACACAATTTTCTAGAACGCAGATATCTGTCCAGACTTTAGTGCAAGTGAGTCACCAATGAAGTAAGGCATAGACTACCATTTTATTGAGTACATAAATAATAAATAAAACTTTTCTTTTATTCATGAGAAAATCAGATTAAAATAAACCAGAACAACTTGCAAAAGAAGGAAAAAACATGATTTATTCTGTCTTAGTCTGTTTTATGTTGCTATGGCAGACTATCTGAGACTGGGTAATGTATAATGAACAGAAATTTATTTGACTCAGTTCTGGAGGCTGGAGAGTTCAAGAACATGGCACTGGCATCTGGTGAGGGCCTTCTTGTTGTGTCATAACACAGTGGGAGATATCACATGGATGAGAGACATAGTGCACATGCAAGAGAGCAGGAGATTGAACTGGCAGCCTCAAACCCTTTCATAATAAGCATTAATCCATTTAGGAGGGTGGAGCCCTCTTGACCTAAACACTTCTCATTTAGCCCACCTCCCAACAATATTGCATTGGGGATTAAGTTTGCAACAGAGAACTTTGGGGGATGCATTGAAACCATAGCACATGCTATTTTCCTTCCCTCACACCAACAAGGCATTCTTAGCATGTCTTGGTAGCATACCTCATGGTTCCATTTGGTGTTTAGGTTATAAAATGATGAATTAGATCCGTGAAAATGGGGAGGATGGTCAAAAGAGAAGAAAAAAGTGTTCAAGCATGTCTGCTACTATAGTTCCTGAAGAATTTAATTAAGGAAATTCCTATATTTTTTTTTTGGTACTATAGCTATTATAATAGCTAATCAATTCTTAAACCTGCACCAATTATAAATGTCATTGAGATGAGAATTATTGTAATAGGTTATGTAATAGAATTATGGTAATAGGTTGTAGCTAGTAACTAAGTGGTAACTAGAGTTTTTATTTCAAGTAGTTTAGGACTACATTAAAACTAATTAATGCATTATTATTTCATATACTTAGACAAATGGTTAATATTAATAAAAGGGGTACTGGATTTAAATGAGAAGCCTCTTTGGCAACATCACAAACTAAGATCAATTTTGTCAAAAAGAAATAATCAAAATAATAATATGTCTACTATTTATCTCACAAAGTCCTTGTAAAGAAAAAAGATAATATCTGTCAAAATTTTGGTTATCTTTAAATCACTGTATAAATGGAAGAACTTATTACCCTAATGTAGACAGACATAATTCTGTGACATATTAATGCTCTTTTCCATGGAATATTATTTCTAGGGGCATAGAAAGAAATTTCAAGAGCTGAGTTATTAAGTCCTTGGAATATGAAGATAAGAATTCTATAACATTGACAACACTATTTCTAGATTCATAATTTTCAAAACATTCAAATTATTCATCAACCAAATGTTCT
>NW_012148441.1:860346-869551 GCF_000956105.1 Propithecus coquereli
AAATAAATTGGGATACTGGGGAGTGAAAGAGGTTACTATTATTAATTCAAGTAAGAAAACATATATAAACTGGGACTACATCTGGAAACACAGGACTTATGCTCACCCTAGTGATATGGGAGCACACACAAGTGCCTCAGTATTTAAGCAAGAGGAGAGTCAGGAAAAGTTTCAGGGAAGGGGTAATATCTATACTGCACTAAAAAGATACATCGATGTATAATTAGGGGAAAAGTGAGTAGGAGAAGAGAAAGAGTGTTTCAGGATCTTGCCTCAAAACTTTCCAATGGGAATCAGTTGACTGGCCTAAAAGCAAGAGAGAGCATTGCCAGATCAGGCAACTACGAGTCATGCAATGAGAGTGTAGAACCACAACCTAAAGGACGGTAGGTGGCAGGTGGCATGAGATGAGATGAACCTGGATAGGCAGGCAGGGGACCATACTGCTTTCTCCAATGGGGCACAAAAATACCTCTCGCAGTGATCAGGCTATCTTAACAAGGTCACGTAAATCTCAGGTAGTCAACTGTGAAATACAAGTTTATGTTTCCTGATGCCCAGGCTAAGGATTTATCTGCTATACTATGGGAATCTTAATTCCCAATTCAAAAACCCAAGTAACTGTTAAAGTATCACATTTACCTTAAAATTCTAATATAATGTATAATATATAAATTCTATATATAATATAATATATAAAATTCTGTATAATATACAAAATAGTCACTTGAGATTTATTTTGTAAAAAACATAGGTTAATTATTGTTCAAAATACATAGTATGAGCATTAGCAAAGAAATTACTTTCAGTTTTTAAGAAATCTGTTAATCATACTGTTTAAATACTGTTCTGTCATTATCCATGTACCCATAGACTTAGTGTAGTTTTTTAAAAATAATAAATATCGTAGATATTGATAGACTGTCTCCATAGTTCTGCCAGGATTTCTAGTGTTCTGAGACTTGAATTGGTTGTTGACTACATCAATACCTTGGGGCATTCGATTAAAACACTGTGGTAATTAACAGGAGCAAGCTGTCAATGAAGTCAGCTCTGATTAACTGGATGGATCCTAGAAAGATAAAGGCTGGATTTATACATAAATGCTATTTTAAAGTAGACAAATTTGATTAAAATAACCCATTTTCCTTGTCTTTATAAAATTTTGCCAATCGTTTGACAATACGAATCCACTTTACACATTCCCAGGCCATCCCAAACATCTCTCCTGTGAACAGGGAGAACTCATGCTGTAAGATTAGCTCATGTTTTAGTCATCTTTGTCCTTCTGCATTTCCAGATGTTCAGTTTATAATGTTTAATTAATCTGTTATATCCTATAATGTTAGTGTGATATAAAGGGTGGCAAGAAGCACTAGGCGATTTTTTTCTATTTTAACAGAAGTTTTCTGAAAGGAATACCTTAACATAAATTATTGAATTATTGATCTTACAATCTAAGAAAGTTGGGAAAATATATGGAGATAATAGACTTTTTTTTTTATTTCAACATATTATGGACTTTTTGATCTTTCAAATACTAGTGTTCATCTTTACAGCAGTGGTCCTTGATTGATTTATTTTGCATTCTATAATTCTTGACTGATTTTCTTCACTTGATGAAAAAGTGGAGGTATTTTAACAACTAGATGTCTCAGATTGCTTTCTGTTTGCATTCCGACCTCACTGATAAATTAAGAAACTAAGGCTCTATGGGAGAGTTTCATACAATGGATATGTCCTTAGGATGGCCAACTTTCTGGATGACTACCCAACTATGAAAATTTATCCAATAAGAAATCTAGAAGGAGAAATTCTATGAGCTTTAAGTGACAGTTTTTGTGGCATAATATTTAGTACAAATGCTTTCCTGTCACAAATATATTTAACAAGAGAAAAATGAAGGATAAAATCTGTATCTAGAACCTTAGCTAGAAGCTTTCCCCAGAGTACATCTCAAAAACCAATAATAGTTGAATCTCCAGATTCTCAGAAAGACCCACTGTAGAAGATCCTGTGGTTCCTAATTGTTTTGCAAGACCCTCAATGCTGCACTTCCAAATAACAGTGGTTAAATTCTCATCTGGGCACCTGGCAGTCCATATTAACTCGCTGCATTCTTTAACAGTCGATTGAATGTTATTCAATTAAATATTTGTATCTCTATCTTTTTGCTATGGGAAAAAAGTCATAACCCTTGTAGTGACTTCCATAGGTTCAGAGAATCGAGAGCTTGCCTAATGATGTCATGTGGTCAGTATATGATACGGAAGTCATAAATCTTCAAACACAAATTGCTACTCTTAATAACATATCCTACTGCTCTATATTAGGTGCTGAGCATTTTATGTATACTGAAATTTCTATTCCTATCCATTCTATTCAAGACCCCCAGATTCTATTAGAAACTATGCCATCAACAAGCTTGATGACTTTTGATGTATCTCTGGATGTCAGTTTCATCATCTGTAAAATATAATGATTGAACTATGCATCATTCCATTTACATTTGATAATTATTTGAATCCACAGTACTTCCCCTTCCTTGCCTGCATTATTTTGGTAGAATTAAAAAATGTCTGGATTTACCTCTCAATTTAACCAGCAACCTACAAAAAAATACAGAGATACAAAGAGCATCTTAAATGACACCACAAGGGGCAATCAGCACCATATAGATCAGAAGAATGATTCAGATTCTTCATCAGATAGTTTACAAGGAAAAGAGAAGGACAGAGAGATGGGAAGTAGGGAAGGAGAAAATGAAAGAGGGAGAGAGAGAGAGAAAGTGCTAGGCTAAGGAACATGTGGATTAAAAAAGGCTTAAAATAGGTTGTTATATATGGACATTATTTGGATTTTAATTTGAATAAAAACAATACAAATTTGTGAGACAATCATGAAAATTCAAACTTTGGTTATTTGATAGCATTAAGGAATTAATGCTGATTTTTAAGTGTGAAATGATCTTGCAGTTATGCTTTTAAAAATGAATTTTTATTTTAGAGATCCGTGGTGAAATATTTGTGGATAAAATGAAATGATGTGTGGTCTTTACTTCAAAATAAGCTGATCATTGGACGGGTTGGGAAATAAATGAAAGAAGGAGTTACAAAAGTTATGAAAGTTATGAAAGGTCATGAGTTGTCGACATTAAAATAATCAAAATAGTCAAAAGGGTTAGAACCTGGTTTAAAGAGAGCTTATTCAAGTGCAAAGTTTGCAGATAGTAGCTTGGAAGCACAGATTCCCAAGAATGGAAGTCAGTGCTCCCAAATGTAGAAATTTGGGATAATTTATATAGACAAAATTTAGGGAAACTTAATAGAATTTGAATGTCTTTCTGTATAAGGCTTAATGCATAGTTACAATTATCTGATTAGTTCAGGTGGTATTTTTCTTAAAGTAAAGGTAAATTTAGCATTCGACACTGAAGATGTAACAGTGATGGGGTCTTTTTACCATCTAGTTGAGCTAGGTACAGGACAATAAAGGGTGCACTTAATCTATAACAAAGATTAGTGGCTGGAAGTGGGAGGTCTGGTTTCTGGTCTCTCCTAGTCATTTACAGACCAAGAACAATGAGGAAGAGAGTTAATCTGCAATCTAAGAAACAGAAGTTGCACATATGTTATGAGACACATGGCTCAACTAGGGCTCAACTTCCACCTTGACATAAATTTACAGGGTCCTGAAATTTTATCTTTACTATTTTGAGCACTTCATATTTCATTGATCATGTATCAAACACACCTTTGCACATCTCTTTTATTTATCCCATTGTTACTCTGTTTATACTTAATTAACTCCTTCTTTGAAAAAGCCAAGGTCCTTATTAATGCCATTAGATTATAACTAGATAACTTTTGATGTTAGAATATAACTTTTTAACATTGGAATATAACTACCAACACTTCAAGATATAAATTGTCATCACAAGTGTGTACTTAACTAAAACAAGAAAGGATACAATTTTTTCCACTCATGTTCATTTAATAAAATTCCTTGGGATTCGCTAGGAATATAGATATTTACTAGGACACAAATGTCAACTTGGTTTCCTTTCTATTACTTAAATTCCAGCATAGTTTTCAGAAATGTTTTCAGAGGAGAATGAAACATTTCTATGTATACACAATTAATATTAAAGTTTCACTTTGACACAAAAACTTTCTAAAGTGTTATTTTTTCTGATTGTGGTTCACTAACAGCTTATTTATACTTTTGATCTTTATATGATTTCTTAAATGAAACAAACTGATAAAAGTGTGAATTAATATGTAATGCTGATAAACAAAAATTTTCTCTGATAGCAATTACTTGTTTTGGTGATTACACATGTTTGTGGCAGCAATATATTTTCAAATTTTGAGTAAATGATTGTTTTTTAAAAGTCGTATAGTAGGCCCAAAATGTCCAAAATTAAGAAAGCCAATTAAATATAGCATTTTCAGAAACACTTAGCCAGGCCATTCTATAATTTTTATGGTGATAGTATTGCTCAGATTAATGGTAAGACTTAATGATATCAATGTTGAAAAATGTATTATCAACTCATGGATACTAATTTCTTTATTATTTATTTATTTATTTATTTATTTATTTCAGGAAATTACGGGGTACGAATATTTTGCTTACATGTTATGACTTTGCCACATCGCAACCATGATTTGAGACGTGTCCTTTCTCCCCATACTTGGCTCACCGCATCCATTAGTTGTGAGTTTCCACCCTCCATCCCCAAAGAATATTACTACTGTGTGAGCACCTTTGCGTTGATCAGTCAGTGTCAGCTTGATGGCGAGTACATATGGTACCTATTCTTCCATTCTTGTGAAACCTCTCTTCGGAGGATAGGCTCAGGCTCTATCCAGGAAAATATAAGAGGTGCTAGATCACCATTACTTCTTATAATTTAGTAGTATTCCATTGTATACATATACCATATTTTATTAATCCATTCATGAATTGACGGGCACTAGGGTTGTTTCCACATCCTTGCTATAGTGAATTGTGCTGTCATAAACATTTGAGTGCAGATGTTTTTATTATAGAATGAGTTTTGTTCCTTTGGGTAGATGTCTAATAGTGGTATTGCTATATCAAATGGTAGTTCCACTTGTAGCTCTTTGAGGTATCTCCAAATTCTTTTCCACAAAGGTTACACTAATTTGCAGTCCCACCAGCACTGTAAGAGTGTTCATATGTCTCCACATCCTCACCAGCATTTGTTGCTTTGGGATTTTTTGATACAGGCCCATCTTACTGGAGTTAGGTGGTATCTCATTGTGGTTTTGATTTTCATTTCCCTAATGATTAGAGATGTTGAGCGTTGTGAATCTGCAGAGAAGCAGGGCGGGACAAGCAGCGCTGGAAAAAAAAAAAGGGTGATTTGGAAAAGAGACCACTAAGTTTGGAGATTGCCAGATACACAATAGGGAATAGAGCATGGGAAGGCCGCGTCGGCTGGCCGGCTGGGGCAGTGTGGTTTGAACCACAGGAGGTCCACTCTTCCTCCATCCACCTCCACATCCACTCAGGCAGGGAAGTATCTGAAGTCAGTGCGAAGTTGAGGCACAGGCTGACAGGCAGTGTGCAGAAGAGACAAAATCGGGGGACATTTTGAACTCTCCAGTGCCTGGTGCTAGGTCCACACTGGGCGGGGGAGGGTCAGGTCTAAGGGGACACTTCCTGGATCCTCAGGAGGGAATGTGAATACTAATTTCTAAAAGACAAGCCAGGCTAATGTTATAACCCCTGTGAAAGTGAGTGTTAAGGGTTCATAGAAATTGTGTCGGGGGGGTTGATAAAATTCAGTCCATAGCATTTGCTTATCCCTTTTAATATTATGTATTCTTTGCATCCATAACTTTACAAAAAGCAAATACAAATATTTTTGCTATAAAAATATTCAAATCAATTAATGAGAATTTCTTCCAACCCATATTAATAGTACTATAAAATATCTCCTAAATCTGAACTATATTCAAATCAGAACTAACATTTTTTTCTAATATCTATTGCCATTAAAAATAATATAAAAGTATTATTGTCATTCCCCTTCTGGAATATTACCACCTGTCTAGAGAGCACAAGGATTTGCTATTTTTTCAAACTTTTTTTCCAAAGTTTTTCTTATCAATTGAAGTACTCTGGGGACATAGTTGCTAGATTATCCTACTCCATTACTTGCAGAGTCAAGGAAGTTGCCTCTTTCTCTTTTGAGTAAATTGTAAAGTCAAAATACTACCAGTCTCTAAGTGAATGATAGCTATTTCAGAAGAAACATGAATTGATTTCAAAAATTACTGTATTCAAAAATATTTAAGTTTTTATCTGAATATTTTCAGAGTAAAGTATATCTACTTTAAATTCATTCGTTTTTCTCTATTTCAGCATTTTTGTTTTATAATATATATTTTTAAAAGCATGCACTATGCTTATAAATTTTTAAACTTTCAGAGGAGAATTTTATGATTTCATTTTCTTCTGTCATAACCAGGATAATTAAAAATCCATGTTAATTATCACTTTTAATTTTTGTATATATTCTCTCTCTTTCTCACACACACACAGAAAGACACTTGAACAAAAGCATGTACATATTCATGTTCTGTTTCTATTTGTTCCAAAGTTATTGGAAGATGTTTTAATGATTAGAGGAGGTCTAAGATTTACTTTTAACTCACTGTATTTATGAAATTAGTGTCTTTTTCTATGTCAGTTGAACTATGCATACATAATTCAATACATTTTATATATTTATTTTTGTGTAGGTCTCTCCAATAGAACATGAGCTCCCTAAAGGTGATATATTTTCTTTGTTGGTTTAATTTATTTATGAAAATTGACAACAAACGTACATGAGTAATTAGTAAATAATTGTTAAGTATTTAAATGATTTATGAAATTTAATTTCTGAAGATATAAAAACACATAACAAGTGTTACTTGATAAAGTGTATATTAGAAATTTAGAGACTTATAAATCAAGACAGAATAAAGTATTTTTATTTACTGCATAAATAATATCAGCCAGGCACTGTGGCTCATGCCTGTAATCCCTGCACTCTGGGAGTCTGAGGCAGGAGGATTGCTTGAGGTCAGGAATTTAAGACCAGCCTGGGCAAGAGCGAGACATCATCTCTACTAAAAATAGAAAAAATTAGCTGGGAGTGATGGCACGTGCCTGTAGTCCAAGCTACTTGGGAGGCTGAAGCATGAGGATCGCTTGAGCCCAGGAGTTTGAGGTTGTTGTGAGCCAGGAAGATGCCATGGCACTCTAGTCTCATCCACAGAGCAAGACACTGTCTCATTAAAAAATAAATAAATAATAATAATAATAATACTGATGAACATATTAACAGCATATACATCTAATCAAATCACCTAATCTGGAAGCTATTTCAAGGTGTCTGACTCAGATGTAAATAGTAATGAAATACAAAAATATTAAGCTTTAATACTTGCACAAATTTTAGTTAAATACAACTAAGGGAAATAAGACAGAATTACAAAAAATAGCATATGAACCATTGATCGTATGGATGTGACATAGTTTTTAGAAAGAATTGTAAATAAAATCTGTTTGTATTATTCCCATAATGGGTAATTTAAAAGATAGTAAAGTTATATTGAGAAAATGAAATAATTAAACATGCAATAATAAAATACTTAGTTATATATTTTTTGAGGTATGTACAATGTCATCAGGTGCTAGAAAAGACTGCTGAATAATTTACCCTCATAAGCAAATGTAAAAAATGAGGATGGATTAAGGATGAACTGTGGAGTTGAAGCATTAACCTAAAAGATTCATATTAAAATCAGATGAAACCAAAAGTAAAATCTCTACAATACATGCTGTCCTAAGTTAGGCACAGCACATACAGAAGTTTAGTAAAATCAGGTTAAAAAGATTATATATTTATCAGTCCTAAGGCAATGAATTTTTGAGTATATGTTAAATTTGACTAAAGAATTTACCCAAAGTTATTTATTTATTTCATATTTATTCATTTTTTAAATTTCATTTCAGAATATTACGGGGGTACAAACACTTTGGTTACACATACTGCCTTTGGACCACCCAAGTAAAAGCTACAAGTGTGCCTATTTCCCCGAAAGTGAGCACTGCACCCATTAGGTGTGAATCGACCTATCCCCTGTCCTCCCTTCCACCTGCCTGACACCCAATGAATATTACTTCCATGTGTGTACCTAAGTGTTGATCGGTTAGTACCAATTTGATGGTGAGTACATGTGGTGCTTGTTTCTCCATTCTTCTCATACTTCACTTAGAAGAATGGGCTCCAGCTCCATCCAGGATAATAAAAGAGGTGCTAGTGCACCGTTGTTTTTATGGCTGAGTAATACTCCGTGGTATACAAATACCACATTTTATTAATCCACTCATGTATTGATGTGCACTTGGGTTGTTTCCACATCTTGTAATTGTGAATGGTTCTGCTATAAATATTCGAATGCAAGTGTCTTTTTTACAAAATGTCTTTTTGTCTTTTGGGTAAATACCCAGTAGTGGGATTGCTGGATCAAATGGTAGTTCTACTTTTAGCTCTTTGAGGATTTCCATACTACTTTCCATAGAAGTTGTACTGGTTTGCAGTCCCTCCAGCAGTGTATGAGTGTTCCTATCTCTCTACATCCACGCCAACATTTGTTGTTTTGGGACTTTTTGATAAAGGTCAGTCTCACTGGAGAAAAGTGATATCTCATTGTGGTTTTGATTTGCATTTCCCTGATGATTAGAGATGTTGAGTATTTTTTCATATGTTTTTTGGCCATTATTCTGTCTTCTTTTGAAAAGTTTCTGTTCATGTCCTTTCCCACTTTTTGATAGGGTCGTTTGATTCTTTTTTTTTTTTATTATTTCAGCATTTAATGGGGGTACAGATGTTTAGGTTACGTATGTTGCCCTTACACCCCCTGCCCCCCGAGTCCGAGTTTCAAGCCATCTCCCGGATGGTGTGCATGGCACTCTTTGTGTATGCATATACCCGTCCCCTCTTCCCCCTCCACCCTGCCCGACATCCAATGGATATTACTTTTATATGTACACTTATGTGTTGATCAGTTAATACCAATTTGATTGTGAGTACATGTGGTGCTTGTTTTTCCATTCTTGGGATACTTCACTTAGTAGAATGTGTTCCAGCTCTATCCAGGAGTATACAAGAGGTGCTATA
>NW_012148441.1:870091-877417 GCF_000956105.1 Propithecus coquereli
AGCCCTTTATCGGATTTGTAGCATGCAAAAATTTTCTCCCATTCTGTAGGTTGTCTGTTTGCTCTTGTGACAGTTTCTTTGGCTGCGCAGAAGCTTTTAAATTTGATCAGGTCCCATTTATTTATTTTTGTCATTGCTGTGATTGCTTTTGGGATCTTCTTCATAAATTCTTTGCCTAGGCCAACATCTATAAGAATTTTTCAACATTTTTTTCTAAACTTCTTACAGTTTCATGCCTTAGGTTTAAGTCTGTTACTCAGTGTGAGTGGATTTTTGTGAGAGGTGAGACGTACATATCTTGTTTCAGTTTTCTAAATGTGGCTATCCAATTTTCTCAGGGCCATTTATTGAATCAGGCTTCTTTTCCCCAGTGTATGTTTTTGTCTGCTTTGTCAAAGATCAGATGACAATATGAGGATGATTTCATATCTGGATTCTCAGTCCGTTCCATTGATCTGTGTCTCTGTTCTTGTGCCAGTACCATGCTGTTTTGGTTACTATAACCTTGCATTATAGTTTGAAGTCTGATAGATTGATGCCTCCTAATTTGTTCTTTTTGCTTAAGGTTGCTTTGGCTATATGAGGTCTTCTTTGGTCCCGTACGAAGAGTAGAATTTTTTTTTCTAGACCTGCTTCATTTATTAATTTGACATATAAAATTGTATGTATTTATTATGCACAACATGATGTTTTGAAGTGTATATACGTTGTGGAATGTATAAATCTAGGTGATTAACAAATGCATTATCTCCCATAGTTATCATTTTTGTGGTGCGAACACTTAACAGCCACTCTCTTAACAGTTTTCAAAATATAATATATTGTCATTAACTATAGTCACACTGTTGTGCAATAGATCTCTTGAACTTATTCCATCTATCTAACTGTAAATATGTATTCATTCATTGGCCAACATATCCTGAAAATTCCTCCTCTTTAACCCCACCACCATCTGGTAATAAGTTATTTTACTCTTTGTATCTATAAGATCAACTTTTTTTGATTCCATGTGTGAGTGAGATTATGCAGTATACTTTTTCTGTGCCTGGTTTATTTCACTTAACATAATGTTTCTCAGATTCACCCATGTTGCTGAAAATGGCAGTATGTCCTTTTTTATGGCTTAATA
The DNA here is from genome assembly GCF_000956105.1 of Propithecus coquereli. Classification (NCBI taxonomy): domain Eukaryota; kingdom Metazoa; phylum Chordata; class Mammalia; order Primates; family Indriidae; genus Propithecus; species Propithecus coquereli. The sequence goes on from NW_012148441.1 coordinate 871,221, forward strand.
TTATTACATTGTGTTTATCTACCACATTTTCTTTATCCATTCGTTGGTGGACACTTAGGTTGCTTCCATTTGTTACCTATTGTGAATAGTCCTGCAATAAGTATAGCAGTGCAGCTATCTCTTTGATGTACTGATTTTATTGCCTTTGGATATATAACCAGTAGTGGAATTGCTGGATCATGTGGTATTTTTATTTGTAGTTTTCTGGGAACCTCCATACTGTTTCCCATAATAACCATACTAATTTACATTCCCACCAGGGAAGGGTTACCATTTCTCATATCTTCACCAATATTTTTTTATCCCTTGTCTTTTTGATAATAGCCATTTTAACAGATATGAGGTAATATCTTATGGCGGATTGATTTGCATTTCCCTAATGTTTAGTGATGGTGAACATCTGTTAACTATTTGTATGTCTTCTTTTGAGAAATACCTATTCAGGTCCTTTGCTCAGTGTTTAAATCTGGTTGTTTTCCACATAAATGCACATATCAGAACAATATCTATTGGATGCTGGGGAAGGGAGAGGGCGGCGGGAGGAGGGGGGAAGAGGGAGGAGGGGACGGCTATTTGTATACACAAGGAGTGCAATGCGCATTACCCCAAGGATGGACATAGTTGAAACACGGACTTGGTGGGGGGGGAACCAAGGGCAACACACGTAACCTAAACATCTGTACCCCATAATATGCTGAAATAAAAAAAAAATCTGGTTGTTTTCTTTCTACTGATTCGTTTGGGTTCATTATATATTTTGAATATTAATGCCTTATCAGATGTATGATAGACAAATATTTTCTCCTATTTTATAGGTTATCTCTTCACTCTATTGTTTGCTGTACAAAGGATCTATACTTAAATTTATATTTCTTCTATGAATGATTGTTACTCTTAAATTTGCATTCTTTTGCTAATATGAATAAAATAGTTTTTTTAATAATAATAATGCATTTGCCTACTGACCATGCTTTCTGTTAAGTGTAAAATCTTTATATAGTCTGCACCTGGTCATAAACACCCAGCTCTTATTTTGTATAATGCAATCAGAATTGGAAAACATCTGAAACAAATAAAACAAAACAAATGAGCAAACAAAAAAACAGATTACAAAGTGTTCTATTTTATGAAAGCATGCAACAGACTATCCTAAAACTTCACACTGCAAATTCAGGAACTCCAGAGGAAAGAGCATTGAGCACTTTAGAGTCAGCTATTGCTCATAGTAAAGAAAATAAAAATAATTGCTCTAACAGCTGCCATGTTTCTGCAGTCTTCTAAGCTAGCACAGAGTGGCTTAAATGCTCAACTACAACCAACCAATCAAGATATTCATGCACATGACGTGTATTTCTAAAGCCTTTTTTCTTTCTTTCTTTCTTTCTTTCTTTCTTTCTTTCTTTCTTTCTTTCTTTCTTCCTTTCTTTCTTTCTTTTCTTTTCTTTGTTTGTTTGTTTGTTTCCTGTCAGGAACTCTTTTTGATTGGAAGAGGTCTTGAGTTTCAATAACTACAGGTACAGTGACCGCTAGGCTGTTCCTCCTTGGTGTGATCAAGCTTCAAGGATTGTATTATCCTGATACTGCAAGAATATGGCTGGGGGAATGGAATTGAGAATAAAATTTTAAAAACAAAATAAAAACAAATGCACGAATCTTTCCACTTAGGTTTTAGAAAATATTGATAGCAAGGAATAGATAAAATAGGCTTAGGAACTGTGTCTAAACATACTATCTGAATATTATCCCAAGACATGACCTTGATATACATAATCAAGACAATAAATATTATATAAACATCTAAATTCCCAAAATGCAGTAAAATCTGAATCATTGGATATTCTTACAATAGAAAGTGTCTACTAATATTTGAACATACTAAAATTTTTATTTGAAATGATGTACAGGTATGGAAAAATCATAATCTTCGTGTGAATACTGTCAAAAATGGTTTAGTTGCTGGGAGATACAAATATTGTACAACACAGTTGATACCATCAAGGAAGTTACATACCAGAGAGAGGACATGAAGAGTTTATTTTCATATATGCAGCAAGTGTCTTTTGAAATTGACAGTGAAAGAAAAAAGACAGTTTCAAGATGACATTCATGGTGAGTGCATTTTATTATGCTCTGATATTTCAAAATTGTATATTCCACATATGGCATATACATACATTTTTCATTTCCACTCACTCTTTGCATGTGTGTGTGTGTATGTGTGTGTGTGTGTGTGTGTGTGTGTACGTGCGAGTGTGAGAAAACTAGGCCATCTCCACAGCTGGCTGTAAGAATGAAGTTATCACACAACTTCCTGTCATGTGAAAAATAATGTATGTAAGTCAAAGGTACCAAAATTAATCTTTGTGGACTCCAACAAAATACCAATGGTCAAAATATTTTCTTCAAGAAGAAATAAGGTATTTTTCTTATATTTGACTTTCAAGGTCATGATCTTGGCTTCAAAATTATACTTCAACAGAAGTATTCCTTCAATAGAGACATTTATAACAACAACACAAGTATCAAATAGAATTCAAAGTTAGTAAGATTGTGTGTTTAAAACACAGATTCAGGAACTACAGAAATCATTCAAAATATAAAAGCAAAAATAAATGTGCTTTAATATATATATACACACTTTAAAGCAGCACATAAACCACAACATTTATGATATAAATGCACATACATACTTACAAAATTAATAAATAATACAACTGAGCATAATTTGATTTAATGTATATGTAAATATAATGTTCTACATGTAAGGTAATTTAAGTAATTTACACTGAAGCTTATTATCCTTAAGAACTTAAATTTACTCTCTCCTTTATTTTTCAATAATAGTAACCTTTGCTTTCATATCTAAATATTGACTATGGTGCTGCAGACTTATTTTAAACATAGCCAAATTACGTCTTCATCATGAAGACAATTTTCAGAATAACTTTATAATTTTTCTTTAGTGTATCAAAATGTTTCATACTCAAACTCGACTTAATGTTCCATGCAATTTCAATAATTTTTGTTTTCATTTATGACATTGTAAATGCAAGATAAAAAAATTAGTTTCTCCTCTATTCTGTCCTCCAGATCTTTTGGAACAATGTGAATGCATGAGTTTCATAAAATTCATCACTAGGAAGTGCTGTCTGGCAAGCACTCCCATTTTTTTATTCCAGTAGCCAAAAAGAGCTCTGGAAATCTGCAAGCCAGCAAGCACTTAATCTTATTGAGGACTCTTGGTGCTATAAATCCATAACTAATCAGGATCGGCTGAAAATGAATACAACTTTCTTGAATAATTTCTATTCTGGGAAAAAAAAAACAAAAAACGTCTACTGAGATCACATGTTGCCTTCTCCAACTGTTTTCTTTACCAAATACACTCAAATTATATTGGTGCCTGTAACAACTAACAGTATAACATCAAGACAAAAATAGCAGCTAACATTTATTTAGTGCTTACAGTGTGGTGGGAAGTATGCTAAGCATTTTGTGTGGATTATCTCGACTAATCCTCACGCAAAATTAGGTTTATTATTATACACAAATTATAAATGAGGAAACAGAGGCACTGATTTAAATAAATTAACCAATACTTCAAACATTTACAAAAAGGTAGAAATGGGGTTGGGATCCTAGGGAATGTTTACTCAGACCTCTATTTTTAATCATTGCACTATCTCTGCAAAAGTCCATCATGCACAGTAAAAAGCCACAACAAAATCAAAAATGACTCATACCTCTATGTTTGAAAATATTACATAAATATATTTTGATAAAAAATTATTGAATAGAAAGTGCAGCAAAAATATTTCATAGTTTAAACTCTTTTTTCCTAAATAATGATTTGGAAGAAAAATAAAACACCACATATTTTAGACTTTTAGTCAAACTCCTTATATAAGTACTTTTCTGGAATGCCTTTTGGAAGAAAGAGTCTGCTTGATTGTCTTCTGTTAAAATATTGTCAAATTCACCAAAACAATCCAAAATGAAGTGTCCATATAGTGCATTAGTTAATATCAGGTATGTATAGATGAGTACACTAATACAAATAAGGATACCCTAAGCATGATCTAACTAACATGCATGAATTAATGTACGTGTAAACAAACTTTTAGGACATTTTAATCACAGGGAAGCTATATTTATTTCCACAAAGTTAACCAACCTATTGGCTTGATTTTTTCCTGTCAATGAACATGCAGGCTAAGACTACAGTTTAACAGCTTACTTATTGCTCACCTTGTATAAGAAAATTCTTCAATAATCCAAGCTGAATTTATTATGATAATCCATTCAATATTTGAAGGTCTTATGCAAATGACATGGAATGCTTCCAAAAATAGCATGGGACCTGAGGTAGTTCGTGTTTTATTTTTATTATAGTGCTTGTCAGAATAAGTTATCAAGTTAACTTATCTATACATTTTCCTTCAGTCTAATGTACAGTGACCAAGGAGTCAGAAAATTGGGAGACTCATCCAATTCTCCGATAACTAGCAGTGGCATTTTGTTTAAAACATTCATACTGTCTGGTTCCTTTAAGTTAGGGTGTAGAACTCCATGATCTCTAAGGGCCCTGCCACTTCTAATATTCAATCAACTGACTTTCCATTTTTCTTCATCATTTATCATACCAACAACTCTAAAACATACTGAAAAATTGACATTTAAAAAAGCTTCTAATTATTTTTACTTTAAGACATGATAAAAAAATTCCTTGATGTAATTCTTCAAAACTTCACTAAGTTTTAGGAAACTGATCTCTATATTCAGGGACTATTGATCTGTTAAGTGATATAACAATTAAAAACCAATACATTTTCAAATGGGTTCCTCCATTCAACCATAAAGTTGAATAGTTATCCAACATGATCTAATCTACTTATGTCCCTTTGAACCTCACACCCAAACTATTAAAGAAACAGAGATTTTAAAATCTCATTTAGAATTTTTCAAACGTTTTCAAAAGGTATATTAAACTTTTTTCTATAAAAAGTAATTTATAGTCTGGATGACTTGTTATGTCTATGGACATATAAAAGCATGTGGCTGCTAAATATTTTCAACATAGTAATCATTTTTCCTGAAAAACCTGATAATAAATTGGGATAATCTCAAGTTGAAAACCTTATTTGCAAATGTAGATTGCTTTTGGATTACTCTGATCAGCTATACTACATATTTCAGAAGAAAATTCAGTCTATTCATTTTGTCAAGTATAAATGGAAACACAAAATACCTGTTCATACATGCATTTCTTCAGTCATGAATACTTTCACACACTCACACCCAGTACTAGTTTGCATGTTTGGTTTATGCAGCAGTTTCTGAAATCCTAAATATTATGCACCCGCTGCCAGCAGGTGTCTGCCGGTGTTTGCTTACAAGAAGTTCATTGACAGTTTATTGCAGCAAGAGTACTTTCTCTGGCAGTGGAAATTATCTCCAAAAGCACTTCAGGCAAAGTAATGTTTTAGGACAATGACACTTCATGTGCTGTGAATGCATAATTATTTATCATCGGTCAGGCAAAGATTAATCATTCTGTGATATTTTTTCTGTGGAAAAATAGTTATCAAATTCTAGTTTTTACAGATATTGTCAGTGTACTGGAAGGACTGCAGCTGTACTATGAGTCTCATGGACATTTAACTTCTGACAGCTGTGAATGCTTCCTTGTGAATGCAGACATTGCTCTTTGACTCAGAGTTTCTGGAAGAACTCCAAGATGCATTCTCAAGTGCCCCTGCAGCTCACTGAGCACGTATTAGGGAAGGTGGTCAGAAACGTCATGAATTGCTAAGGTGGTCAGATACTTGTATTTTTCTACATACATATTTATTTCAACATAGTTATAAATAGATGAAGTGATAGTCAATGAGGAATTTAATATTTATAAACTTTCAATATTTGTAGATTCACAATTATGTCAAATCATCCTTGAATGATTTTATTTACATTCAGGAAATACTGACATGCACAAACACACAAATTTTTCGTTGAGTTTTATGGAGATAAACACATTGCATTCATAACTAAATTAGATTATTTGACATGTATATTCAATAAGATTGCCAGATGTTTAAAAATAAGGAATAAAATTTAGCTATTTGTAGTAGATATTTGTCATTTATGATAAATATTTCTGTAAATAAAAGTGATTTTTCACTTATTTAGAAATTTAATCA
>NW_012148441.1:877886-902527 GCF_000956105.1 Propithecus coquereli
ATATTTTATCTAAATAATTAAAAGAGCAATATGATGTATTAATATTTCAGAAAATATTTTAACTGATTTCTCAAAATACATTTGACATTATAGAAATGGTGAATCACTTGGAAAGTGTCCTTATTGAAATTCTTTACTGCAAATTAATACACATTATTTTTTATTTTTGTTTAAACTGAGGTAAAAGTCCAAAAGTATGAATTTGAATTAGTATAGTTCAGTCAAATAAATAGCTACAGTCTGTAATTCATAGCATAGCCTAGATCTGCTTTCTACTGTCTTTATGAAATATGGAGTATCACCAACTACCTTGAAACTCAGTTTTTTCATCTGTATGTAATAAGAACACTGGATGAAATCATATTAACAATTAAATAAAAAATGAGACAATCTACATAAAATGGTTAGCAAATAGTAAATGATTATATGTAAGTATGTATGTAGGTTTTATTTACCTTTGATTTTGAATTATAAATAAAATGCAAATTTCCTGTGGATACTTGTGTTAACTCTGGCCAGAAAATCACATTACATAGGTAAAATATCCAGTCAAATGAATTCCTATTCTTTGAGACAAATCAATTTAGGCCTCCCTTTCTCTATGTAGTAGAATACTACAAAAGACTACCACATCGATGGTGTAATGAAATATTCTTAAACATAAAAATAACTAGAAATAAATTTATAAGTAAGTGATAGTTGTAGCCATTGATAAAAGTCTGTCTGAATAACACTCACTACTATTATAGTGATTAAAGACCTGGATTGATTATAGAATGAATTTTACATCTACTAGTGATCCAAATCCAAATTGACTATTTGTTCATTGGAATGTTAGAATCAATTTAAATTGCAGCATACATTGTAATTTATTATATGACAGTAACTATGAATTTCATGTCACTATAAAATGTTCATTAGATTGATGGACTATTTTTAATTACAGGATAAAAAAATGTATCACTTAATATTAAAAGCTGAGCTGGCGCGTATTTGTTTTTCACAGAGGTAACTTTTCAAAAAAGTAGCATGCAATTACCAACATTTGTTGAAATAACGATAACTAATAGGATAAAATGAATAAATTAAAATCTATATTTTAAGAGGAATAGTTATATAATATTTTTCCAAGGAGATTACGAGATTACATTTTAATATCTATCATTTTATTAACCAGTGTGCAAGTCATATGGTCCAATGAAGAGATAACGTAATAACTTTGTCATCTGCCTAGAGGAAGTGTTTTCATAAATGCAAATGCACAATTGATACAAAGCCAGAGTCAAGAATGGGTTTCAGATCTTTAAGAAATACTACTGTGCTGGACCTGATGGCTTCCTACTTATTTTGGACTTAAGCCCTTAAGCGATTAATGATCCCTTAAAGTTCTATTGATTTTTGTCTATTTAAGAAGTATAATATTGGAAATATATGTCAATTATATTACTAACATTTTAGATAGAGTGATGAACAACAAACAAAATTTAATCTTAAGATATGACAATAATTTGTTGTGACTGGGACTGGTTACCAAGTCATTACACTTTTGTATCAAATATATAAATATCATTTTATTTAAACTGAGATATACTCAGATTTTCATGAAAATTAGAGACCATATTTATGTTATATAAATTAATTATAATTTTCTGTTCAAAATTTACCCCCTCTGCACAAAATACCACAAAGCTTCAAAATCGGGTTTTTGTATTAAAATAGATGGAATGCAAACAGGTTTTTTTTTTTTACTGACTGCCAGACTTCTTGGCACACAGAACCTATCCTAGATAATTCCTGAAGCAAAATATCCATATAGGACTTTCTTTTCCCATTCTACTAACATCCAATGTGTGATCTGAAGAAAAGTACTTTAGAGAGTACTTCACCTTGCATAAAAAGGCACTTATCTTCTAATGAAATTCTACTGATTTAAAATAATCTACGTTTCCTTCTTTAAAGTGGTATAATGAGACTGTAATGAAGAATGTTGAAATGCCTCTAAAATGCCTTGAAATTGTGAAAAGAATGGTAGAGCCCTCAATTGAATGCAATTTTGAAAGAATTGAGTAGAGACCCTAAAGAGAATGCAAATCATGCCTCTTGCCAAACGTGAATCATAATTGTCCTTATTTATTGAGGGTGCCATAATCACCATCATTACTTATGAGTGCAGCTGTTCATATTGATTGAATTTCCAAGGTGTCCCAGAAATTGCACAAAAAACACAGGTTCAGTCCTCTAGGAAATTATATTCTAGACTGACACTATCCAACATGGTAGCCACTAGCCGCAGGTGGCTAATTTAATGGAAATAAATTAAATTTAAACAACATTAGTTCTTCTCTCATACCATCCACATTTCAATTGTTCAATAGCCCTTTGTGGCTAATGGCTATCATATTAAATAGCATAGATATAGATAATTTCCATAATCACAGAAAATTCTGTTGGACAGCCTCTTATAGCAGCTTGGCACATATATGCTACAACAAATATTATTCATGAATATAACTTATGCAATAGTATTTCTATATACTACTTTTCTTTAATTTTCACTAGAAAACGTAGGTTATTCATCAGAAAGTCATAATACTTCTATAATCATCTTGATATGAATCAACCAATTATTTTTATCTCAACTACCAGAGATAGGTTCTAGCACATGATAGTTACTAAACAAATATTTGTTGAATGAATAAATGCATAAATGTACAAATATTTTTGTGTATACAAACATATTTCTGGAGTTCATTTTTCTTGCAATTAAGGGAATAACAAACACAATAAAATTATTTTCTCAATAAAAGAATGATAACCTTGTCTGGAAGAAAACAAACACAATAAGCCAGAAATAGAACACTGTACTGTGCTGGATCAATTGCTAATAAATACAAGAGAATCTTTAGATAAACAGGTCTTCAATGTTAGTTATAGGGAATAGGGAAGATTTTTCTCATGAGGAAAGGACTTAAGGTAAATTCTCTAGAATAACAGATTTTTTAAAAACTGAAAAGCCTGATATATGAGAAGGCAGTACAAACCAAAGTTTTGGAGTTGGGAAAAAGGTTAATTTATTTTGAGGGAATAGAGAGATTACCAGAATCTCCTGTTGAATGAAGTATTCTAGTTGACAAAGTTGAATGGAGTACAGTCAATTTAGACATTCTCATACAAGCACTGAGTCTTCTGAAATGTTTATGATGAAACTGATTAGAATGATTAACTGTTTTGCTCTGAAAAAAAAAAAAAACAGAAGGAACATAGAAAATATAGGCATAACATAATGCCTGTTTTGACTTGTTTTTTTAAAAAATGACTAGAGATATGTGAGAACCAAGAACCAATGGGTCCCAAGAGACAAATCGTAACTCTAATAGAAAGATACACAAAAAAAGCTAATGTAACCATATAATGAAACTGCCTCTATTTCAGTGGAATGTGCATATTTCAATGTTAGTACAAGCCAGATGGCAACAGCCTTTGTTCTAACAGGGTCTGATGATAATATGTATACTTAAAATATGTCACAATTACACACCCACTCATCTTCCTGTAGATAGCAGTAAAGAACTGCTGCTGACAATTTCAACCACAACTTATCTTCCCTACAGAACCATTTTGATCTTCCCCTTCATTCACAAGAGAATCAAATAAAACCAATGTTCCCAGTACACAGCATGGTTCTGAGTCATGAAAATAATGGAAGTTAGTTGCCATTAATTACTATTCTATGAGTTGATACTGATAGCTAGAATTAAATATTATATATGAATTATGAAGAGAAATTATTTTAACTAATTTAAACTCATGTTTAGAAACATATTCAGTGTCTCCATTGATACTAATGTGTCTTATAAAAAATAAAACTGTTTCGAGAACTATGGGATAGAGATTAATTTAGGGATGTCATCTTTAACTCTTCATCAGCTCTCACATCATCCTTTCAAATATTATCCTTATATTTCAAGTACAGGGTTTTAAAAATATTTATTGGAAATATGCATGTAAATTGAAAATTCAAAGTAGTAATAAAGAGTATATGATGAAAAATAAATCTCCATTCTATTCAAGACTCCCAGTAATCTTCCAAGAGGTAACCACTATTACTGGATTAGTATGTGTGCATCTTTCCAGAAAGAATTTCTCTCTCCTCTCTCTCTCTCTCTCTCTCTCTCTCTCTCTCTCTCTCTCTCATACACAGGTAATGCTATATACCCTATCAATAATGCCAAACAGTATTTCTATACAAACTATTACTTAAAGTAGAAGAGTATTCCAATGTATAGATGAATGTGTACTACTTTTCATTTAGTTAGGCATTTAACTTGTTCTTAGTTATTTTCAAATGCAAGGATCTGTTACAAAGAATATCTTCTTACATATAGTTTTACATATTTTACTTTGGTACATCTGCAGTGTACATTCTGAAAAAGTAACTGCTCAAAAGATAAATGCATTTTAAACTTTGGTATTTCCAATTGGTCCCCCAAAGAGAATGATTCAATATATAATTGTATCAAAAAATCAGAGCGTATTTACAAAGAACCGCATGAGGCAAGGAAGAAAATTATCTATTTTATGGACGTAAAATATTCCCCTGAGAGAATATTTCTAAGACAGTTAAGTAACTAAGTCTGTTAGTAAATAAATAATTTCAGTAAAATTAATCAGTTTACCTGGCCATTTTGGATTTGATAAATATCACTGCATGATATTTTTGATTGTTGAAATTCCAAATGTATCAGACCAAATGTCAATGACATATGGTATACAGTTATTTAGTTTAGCAATTGCATAGAGAAACAATCATAAACGATGACTCATTTTCTCCTTTCATTGTGTGTATGTGTATAATTTCAATTTCAAAGACTTTAAAAACATATACCCTTTAATTTAGATCTGAAAATGTGTCATTTACTAAAATGAGTTGTACACAATTCTTAGCTATTGCTACCACATAAGTAATTTATTGCATCTAATTTTAGAGGAATCTCAACCTAGCCTTAGAATTCCATAATCTTAACTCACCAGTTAGGCTAACAAAAAGAAATGAAATCTCTACTGGCTTTAGGTTTCAATGCTGTTGATCAGTACCTGTGAAGTTGGACACTTATTATCAAAGAATTTCCTTTTTTATAATTCCAAGTAGGTTGCTTCATGAGGAATTATAATTCTTGACTAAGCATTTTAATATTCTAAACATACCACACAGTGATACACAAATGTGATATAATATTTTATGAAATGCATTTAATGTAAGAATTCCTTCCAAGTGTTCATAAAGCACTAAAACAATAATTCCAGAAAATAATAAATGTGAATTCACAAAAATTATAGTCAATTTCAAGTGACATGTATGCTACTTATGGTTTGAATTTAAATTTTAATATGTAGGTATCAAATTTTGGCCATAACTTGGACTAATTATTGCCAAATATATTTCCATAAATGATATGTATTTAGGATGATATGAGCTCATGAAATAATTATGATATGCATAAATATATTCACAGACATTTAGACAAAGATTCTCAGCTATTCATATCAAATTCAGTCAAATAATGTTTAATTTAGTACTAATAACCTTAATTCTGGAGAGATCTATTTGATCAATAATTTCATTTTCTAGTGCCCAAATGTGTTTATGTAATGATGTGCATACACTTGAGTACAGTATGAAAGCATGTATACACAACACATGCCTATATGTTACTTAGTAGAGTAAAACAGAGATATGTTTGTTCATGTGGATAAACGTTTTGGCTCAAATTTTGTCACAGTTACATGATTTGTTTATGTCTTTTTTAGGCAATGGTCAACATTCAAAGAAATTAGGAGTCTTCAGATTAATAAATGAGGCTTTTCCTTATTTCTATGATGTTTTCCCTCCTGTGTTGTTTTGTTCTGGTCCCTTATCACAGTGTTTTCTCGAAATTCACTTTCCTGCAGAGCATCTTACAGAGACACCTAGTGGTAAAAAGTAGTAGTGACTTCTCAGGCCATCCTTAATGTTGAGTTAATGGCAGAAAGTTTTCATCTTTTATTTATTTGAACCACAAAAGGTAATCTGGAATATTAGCATAAATGTCTCTAACAAAACTATAACCTAAATTAATCCCAAATACATTTAATACTTCTTATTTTAATAAAATTTATTTTAATTAAGGAAATAAATATTTAAAATAAATAATACAAAACCAAAAATGAAACTTTGATAGTAAATGAAATTGTGAAGATTTGGGAAAATAATGAAATAATGAAATAATGAAATATAATAGCAATGTCTCAGCTATTTCGAGAATTCTAAAAATTGATTAAGACATTTTATGAGCTTTTAAACTTCTATAAAATTAATCAACATTGAGACTTTGTTTCTTATAAGACTCAATATTTATATGTCAATGGTTTCTAGGTGTAATTAATATGCAATTTTTAATTTATATATTACACTTTCATTTTGAGGATATGAAAGTGATTTCACACTTAAAAGTAAATTTTGTAAAATGTTTATATCATATTAGAAGATCATGTACTAAATAAAAAATACAGTAACAAGTCTTTTGTGGATGAAGTTAGTTATTTCTGTTCATATAATGTACCTGTGGCTAGTGGTTATCGTTTCTAGGCCAGTCACTTCTAAATTTAACAGAAACTTTTAATACAGAATTTAATTTCCATTATCTGACATTACATATTACTTCTTTTTTCCCTTCCTCTTGTACATGACCAAAACTTAAACAGTTATTTCCAAATAAAGTATTTAGGCATAACCAAAAAAAATTTCACAGCAGATTCAGAGGAAATACCAGAAATGTTGCAAAACTTCAGGAGATTGCAATATGCACCACCTCTAGATTAATACTTCTAATTTAACATATATAGATTATGTGGAAAGATGCATTTCTTGGATATATATATATACATATACAGATTTTATATATATATATATATACATATATACATATATATATATATACATATATCTATATTAAGATTAATCATGTTTAACTAGAATATTGTAACCGCAACAATACAATATCCTAAATATAACTAAGAATAAGACAATATCAATTATGTTTAAGACATAATTCCAAAACAAAATGGATAAAATACATTTACATGGTGAAACTACCCAGTTATCAAAGAAACAGGCACATGTGCACTCAGCCTGCATTGGGCCACTTATGATCAACTTTTCTTTTACAGCTGGGATAGAATGCAGGTCTAATATTACAAACACTGAAAACACGTTTTATGGATGTAGAAAACCCCCTTTTGGGGAGGGAGGTGTCTGATTTCACAGAAAGAACCAGGAATACTTACTGTAGAGATGACGCTAGTGGAGTTTAGCAGGTGACTCTTCAAGAAACTCGCTATCGAAACTGCATTTATTTGGGGGTTTTCCAGCTTTTTAGTATACACCAAATGTATTCACAAACGTTCTCTCTAAAAGTCGTTCACATTCCCTTGTATTGCCCAGACATACCTATAAAACGTAATTCTCAGGGGGAAAAAAAAAAATAGAGCCCTTGTTTGCAGCTAAGATGAACCACTCCCTCTTCCAGGGTCCTTTACAGTAAGTACATGAGACAGCAGCATGGGCTCTATTATTCTAAATGGCAGGAGGAAGGCAGGCGATCAGTACAGGGCTGGAATCATCTGTCCCTGACCACCAACAAGCCTGGCACTGTCGGGGTTATTTCCACTCCTCCCTTTCCCAATCCGAAGATTGCACAGTCCCACGCTTGTATTACGCACATGGTCCAAGACTCCTCTGTCTCCTACGACTGTGAACATCCAAGGGGGGCTCCGATTGCGCCGCCCTAGCCAAGGGACATCTTCGCCCTCGGCTGCCATCTATCGGCCACCGAGCGCCCGCTTCGCCCCGGGCCCATCATGTCTGCTGCAGCTTGGCTCGCACCAGCGGCGCGACAATAAACAAGTGCACTGGACAGGGCCCTGCACTCGCTCTGGAGCAGATGTCTTAGAGACCCGGGTGATGCTTACCGCGTTGCCACCTCCTCAGCGCCCGGGAGGAAGAAGCGACTTTCTCTGAGTTTTTTTAGAGCCACCGGGCTGCCAGGACACGCCACAGGCGTAGAACGCTGTTCCTGCCCCCCAGACTCCCCAAAGGATGTCGGAGATAGAGAGTTCCAAATCATGACGATCGTGCGCCGCATCTGGGGAAGGGATAGAGAAAAAACCCTGCAAAGACCGTGAGGGAGGAAACGGCCAAAAGGATGCGAGAGCCTTTCAAATACTAATTAGGGGCCGCGGCCGGCTCGGCGCGGGGACAGCGGTGGCGGGATCCCAGCGTGGTGGTCGCCGCTGCACTGGGGGCGAAGAACAGTACAGGAGCTGCAGCCGCCGCCACCGTAGCAGTTGAGGGGCCGGTGCCACCTCCGCTCGCCCCCTCACTACCATGTACAGTGTGCGCTGCAAGAAGAAGGCGGGAGATCCATGCACACCCACGCGACCCGCTTCCTCCGGCTCGTCCCCGGGCGTGCGCCACTGACCAGGGGGGAATGTGGTGAAGACGGCGAGGAGGAGAGCCGAGGGGGGAGGGGAGGGCCGGCCGGCGCGAACCCAGGCCCGAGGGTGCGGGGAGCCGGAGGTGGCCGGAGGGGGCGGCGGCCACAGCTGGGTCGGAGAAAGTTGCCCCCCGTGCAGATGGGAACTGTAAGTACCCGCCTGGGGGGGCTGCAGCGATGGGAGCCGGGGACCCCGCGATCGTGCCGTAGCACGGATGGGAGCGAGTGTGCGAGCGAGCGTGAGTGTGAGCGGGTGCAAGCGCTCGGCTGGGCTGACCGTCGCGTTGGTGGGGCCGGCGGTGCCAGGCAGTCTTCTCCACGTCCCCCTCCTCCCGCTCCGTGCCTCCCCTCCCAACAGCTCCCCTCCCCGCCCCGCCCCGCTCCTGCTCCGGGCCCCTACCGCGAGGCGCCTTTGGAGCAGGTCCTCCGCCGCCCCCTCCCCCTGCGTTCCCATCCCGCCGATCTCCATCGCCCCCCGCCCCCCCAACCGTGCTGCCCGCTCCGACTACCGCGGAGAGAGCCGGGGAGAGCCGTTTGGGGAGCCCCGGAACCCGCGGTCGCCACCGCGGCGGCGGCGGCGGCCGGGGGCTGGCGGTGTCCAGGCGCCTCTTTCCTCCAGCCGCTCGGACCGCACTGCTCCCTGCCTGCTCGCCCTCCTGGGTTTCAGAAACCCAGTGCACACCCCAAAGAGATTTTTTTTAAGGGTGGCTATGATGACTGGGCCCTGGAGATGTGAGACGGGGTAAGTCTGTCGTTTACTTTGCAAAAGAGGTTCGTGTCTGTGCGCGCGCGTGTGTGTATGTGTGTGTGACGGGGTGGCTTTCTTTCCCTCTCCTCCCTCCCCTTCCTCCTCGCTTTTCCCTTCCTTCTCTTTGGGGCGGGCTGGGGGAGGGGAGTCTCGCGTCCTGGAACTCCGGGTGCTTCTGCCTGGGCGGCCGTTCCAGCAGCTGTGCCCGGAGCCTCCGGTCCGGCCTGAGTGCTGGGCTCCAGCCCGAGCCGCTCCATTCTGCTTAATGCAGGGATGTTCAGGGAGGTGATCCAGTGTCTAAATTCTTTGGGGGAAAACAAATACAGTCTCCCGCCCCCACCCTCAAAAAAAAAAAAAATCTGATAATCTGAGAATGTGCGGCGCAGTCTCGCTTTTGCATCGGAGGTGCGTTTCCCAGTCAGAATGTCAGCCTTCCCTGGCTCATTCAACTTTATTTTCTCAAATTTGGGGTCTCATTTGATGGCAAGGAGGAGAGGAAAGGGAGTGGGGTGAGAGGAAGCTCTTCAACCCTTGCTAACCAGAACTGAATTAAAGTTGTAAACGCTCGAGTTTAATACTGGCTGGACACAATTTGCGATGGGCTCTCAGATGGGGTGGGAAGCGAATGGGGGCGGGGAAGCACTGGGAGGGAGGGGAAGGGGACCCAACCCCGCTGAATGGATGTGCAGATTTGATCCAGCGGAGAACCGAAATTTCAAGGTAAACGTTTTGCTTTCAGTAAGGGATGTTTTTGACGCTTTTAAGCTGGGAGACATTTGCTTTTGCACTGGGAGGTCGAGGATACTTGGCGAGGTTTATACATTGTGGTTCCGATTCGTCTCGACATGTCTGGGTGGCCACACGTGAATGATTCCAAGGCACGCTTACACATGTGCGTGTGATTGCAGGGGCGTTTAATAACGCAGGCTGGAGACGACTTGGGGATCAGGAGCGAGGTCTCCAGGCTTGAACCCGTTGCCTCAGAAACATCTTGGCTTTAGTTTGGGGTTGTGATTCGACATCAGACTTCGGTGGTGAGGCAAAAGCAAGATTGACCAGAGAAAAGGCATAGGTTCCCAGAGCCCAGCATTAATATAAAATGCCCACCCCCCACTCTGCCGCTCCGCTAACCAACGCAACACAGACTCACACACACTCACACACTCGTTCCATTTATGTCCTTCCTTTAAGACACTTATTCCACTTATGTCCTTCCTTTAAGAGTGCTGCTGTTGACCAGAAGTAGGAAGTCGAAGGAAACCTTGAAGGGGACAAAAAGAAAGGAAGAAAGAAAAGGGGGGAGGAGGTGGAATTGATTCCTTAGAAAATGAAATTTGGATATTAAAGCACTGACCTAAGTCCCTTGCTGTTCTCCCTCCCTTCCTCCTTTCTATTTTGCCTCTTAATCAGCCCAGATGCCCTTTCCCTTAGGAAAAAAAAGAAGGGGGGGGGAGCATTGAAAATTAAATGTAATAAGCAACTCCAAAGATGGGAATGCTGTTGTGGTGGTAGTTGAATCCAAACCTTGCTAATTCGGGAGGGTTAGTTTCGCATACCGTGGCAAGTAGACGCGGAACCCAAGGTAAGGGAGGCTTTGGCGCTGGTCCTTGGTTTACTTTTAGCTGATTCCGAGTAAGCGGCAGGGACGTCCTTTTCAAACTCAAGGTATCAGGAGGTGTCCTGAGATTGCGGATGCCTTCGCTGAGTTCTTTGTAATCCATCGTGCAGAACTATTTCAGTGGCTTAAAGATGCGGTTTGGTAGCGTCGCTGACATGATCAATGAGAAGTAGTCGCGGGGCGCTCTCAGGGAAGCGCTGTTAAGTGGCACCGTGCATGCAATTAGGACGCTGATGTGCTTAGCAGCGTGGTAGTGAAGTCCACCATCAAAGCAACCGCGCTCTCCTTTTTCCCCACACTCAAAGCACCGAAAGACAATTGGTGATTTAAGAGCTTCTTCAGGCTCCGTTTGATGCATTATCTTACCCCTTTTTGCCTCTGGAAAGTATTCTTTAGGTTCCCACCCTGACATTTCTAGAGAGGGTTTAAAATAGCCCAAGTATTGTAGCTCCTTGCCTTTCGGTGAAAATGGGAGACCTTAATGGTGAACTGTTAACTGAAAGGTTCTGAGAGAAAGGAAGGGGGGCTGGGTATAGGTGAGGTGGGAAACCTTGTAAAATGGTGCTTCTTTTCTCTTAAATTAGAACCATGAAACTATACTGACAGCCATTTTATGTATATTTATGGATTGATTTTGAAAAGGGGGGGCCAGAGAAGAACACGAAAATGGGACTTTATTTAACCTTCCCTTATCTTGTAAAGAGCAGCATATTTGCGGTGTGCTCATTATAAAATGAAATCAACCTTTAAATCAAAATGAATATCAGATTTTAATAAAATCTGGAGAATGTCAATGTTCCATTGGTGTGTGTGTGGGGGTGTCATTTATATCCCTTTCTTCTGGATTTCAAAGTAATAGTATTAAAGCAGAGACAGATTATCTGACTGATTCCTGAAATTTTTGTCATATTCTGTTGTTTCCTTGTTTCCTCTCACCCTTACAGGAGGTAAAATGCACACTTGCTGTCCCCCAGTAACTTTGGAACAGGACCTTCACAGAAAAATGCATAGCTGGATGCTGCAGACTCTAGCATTTGCTGTAACATCTCTCGTCCTTTCGTGTGCAGAAACCATCGATTATTATGGGGAAATCTGTGACAATGCATGTCCTTGCGAGGAAAAGGACGGCATTTTAACTGTGAGCTGTGAAAACCGGGGAATCATCAGTCTTTCTGAAATTAGCCCTCCTCGTTTTCCAATCTACCACCTCTTGTTGTCTGGAAACCTTTTGAGCCGTCTCTATCCCAATGAGTTTGTCAATTACACTGGGGCTTCAATTTTGCATCTGGGTAGCAATGTTATCCAGGATATTGAGACCGGGGCTTTCCACGGGCTACGGGGTTTGAGGAGATTGCATCTGAACAATAATAAACTGGAACTTCTGCGAGATGATACCTTCCTTGGCTTGGAGAACCTAGAGTACCTACAGGTCGATTACAATTACATCAGCGTCATTGAACCCAATGCTTTTGGGAAACTGCATTTGTTGCAGGTGCTTATTCTCAATGACAATCTCTTGTCCAGTTTACCCAACAATCTTTTCCGTTTTGTGCCCTTAACGCACTTGGACCTCCGGGGGAACCGGCTGAAACTTCTGCCCTATGTGGGGCTATTGCAGCACATGGATAAAGTTGTGGAGTTGCAGCTGGAGGAAAACCCCTGGAATTGTTCCTGTGAGCTGATCTCTCTCAAGGACTGGTTGGATAGCATCTCCTACTCGGCCCTGGTGGGGGATGTGGTTTGTGAAACCCCCTTCCGCTTACACGGCAGGGACTTGGATGAGGTATCCAAGCAGGAACTTTGCCCAAGGAAACTTATTTCTGACTATGAGATGAGGCCTCAGACGCCTTTGAGCACCACGGGGTATTTCCACACCACCCCAGCGTCAGTGAACTCCGTGGCTACTTCTTCCTCTGCTGTTTACAAACCCCCTTTGAAGCTCCCTAAGGGGACTCGCCAACCTAACAAGCCCAGGGTGCGCCCCACCTCTCGGCAGCCCTCCAAGGACTTGGGCTACAGCAACTATGGCCCCAGCATCGCCTACCAGACCAAATCCCCGGTGCCTTTGGAGTGTCCCACCGCGTGCACTTGCAACCTGCAGATCTCTGATCTGGGCCTCAACGTAAACTGCCAGGAGCGAAAGATTGAGAGCATCGCTGAGCTGCAGCCTAAGCCCTACAATCCCAAGAAAATGTATCTGACGGAGAACTACATTGCTGTCGTTCGCAGGACAGACTTCCTGGAGGCCACAGGGCTGGACCTCCTGCACCTGGGGAACAACCGTATCTCCATGATCCAGGACGGCGCTTTCGGGGATCTCACCAACCTGAGGCGCCTCTACCTGAATGGCAACAGGATCGAGAGGCTGAGCCCAGAGTTATTCTATGGCCTTCAGAGCCTGCAGTATCTCTTCCTCCAGTACAATCTCATACGCGAGATTCAATCTGGGACTTTCGACCCGGTCCCAAACCTCCAGCTGCTATTCTTGAATAACAACCTCCTGCAGGCCATGCCCTCAGGTGTCTTCTCTGGCCTGACCCTTCTCAGGCTGAATCTGAGGAGTAACCACTTTGCCTCCTTGCCGGTGAGTGGAGTTTTGGACCAGCTGAAGTCACTCATCCAAATCGACCTGCATGACAACCCTTGGGATTGTACCTGCGACGTGGTGGGCATGAAGCTGTGGGTCGAGCAACTCAAAGTGGGCGTCCTGGTGGACGAAGTGATCTGTAAGGCGCCGAAGAAATTCGCCGAGACCGACATGCGCTCCATCAAGTCCGAGCTGCTGTGCCCAGACTATTCGGATGTGGTGGTTCCCACGCCCACACCCTCTTCCATCCCGGTCCCTGCGAGGACCAGCGCTGTGACTCCTGCCGTCCGATTGAACAGCACCGGGGCTCCCGCGGGTCTGGGGGCAGGCGGAGGTGCGTCGTCAGTGCCCTTGTCCGTGTTAATCCTCAGCCTATTGCTGGTTTTTATCATGTCCGTCTTCGTGGCCGCTGGGCTCTTCGTGCTGGTCATGAAGCGCAGGAAGAAGACCCAGAGCGACCACACCAGCGCCAACAACTCGGACGTGAGCTCCTTCAACATGCAGTACAGCGTGTACGGGGGCGGCGGCGGAGCAGGCGGCCACCCGCACGCGCACGTGCACCACCGCGGGCCCGCGCTGCCCAAGGTGAAGACGCCGGCGGGCCACGTATACGAGTACATCCCCCATCCACTGGGCCACATGTGCAAAAACCCCATCTACCGCTCCCGAGAGGGCAACTCCGTGGAGGATTACAAAGACCTTCACGAGCTCAAGGTCACCTACAGCAGCAACCACCACCTGCAGCAGCAGCAGCCGCCGCCGCCGCCGCCGCCGCAGCCCCAGCAGCAGCCCCCGCCGCAGCTGCAGCTGCAGCAGGGGGAGGAGGAGAGGCGGGAAAGCCACCACTTGCGGAGCCCCGCCTACAGCGTCAGCACCATCGAGCCCCGGGAGGACCTGCTGTCGCCGGTGCAGGACGCCGACCGATTTTACAGGGGCATTTTAGAACCAGACAAACACTGCTCCACCACCCCCGCCGGCAGTAGTCTCCCGGAATATCCCAAATTCCCGTGCAGCCCCGCTGCTTACACTTTCTCCCCCAACTATGACCTGAGACGCCCCCATCAGTATTTGCACCCGGGGGCAGGGGACAGCAGGCTGCGGGAACCGGTGCTCTACAGCCCCCCGAGTGCTGTCTTTGTAGAACCCAACCGGAACGAGTATCTGGAGTTAAAAGCAAAACTAAACGTTGAGCCGGACTACCTCGAAGTGCTGGAAAAACAGACCACATTTAGCCAGTTCTAAAAGCAAAGAAACTCCCTTGGAGCTTTTGCATTTAAAACAAACAAGCAAGCAAACACACACGGTGAACACATTTGATTAATTGTGTTGTTTCAACGTTTAGGGTGAAGTGCCTTGGCACGGGATTTCCCAGCTTCGGGCGGAAGATACGGAAAGGGTGTGCAATTTCCTTTTAATTTTACACGCGGGAAACATTTGTGTAAACTGGGCACATCACTTTCTCTTCTTGCGTGTGAGGGAGGAGAGGAGAAGGGCTTTACGGAGGGCAATTTGCTGCGCGGGTCACTTGTTAAAGATCGCAGTCATTTTTGTAGTTGTTGGAAGTGCTAAGAATGGTGGAAGATGGCAGCGCATAGATTCAATTCTTCCTTCATTTTACTCCCTTCCACCTCCCTTTCTCCCCCTTTAAGCCATGGGTGGGTCTAAATGGCTTTTGTGGAGAGACTAGCACACCCCAACTTTAATAGGAAGTTTGTTCTCTTTCTCCCTTCCTCCTCCCTCTTTGCTTCCCTCCCTTCCTCCCTTCTCATTCCTTTCCTTTGTTTTTAAAGGATGTGTTTGTATGCATTCTGGACATTTGAATTAAAAAAAAGTATTGTGGTCTTGAAAAGGATCACCATAGATGTGGACAAATCATTAAAAATTACAGAGCTATATGATCCATAATTGATTAGTCAAAATAACTTATTGATGAAATATACAAATATTTTATTGTAGCACCTATTTTTATATGCACATTTAGCATTCCTCTTTCCTTCACTATTTAGCCTATGATTTCACAGAGGTGTCGCACGGTATTAGGAACTGCATTTCCAAAACTGGAGTGATATTAGGAAGACATTTTAAATCATTAAAAATATGGAGTACTTAATGGCAAAATCTTTATAAGCTGATGCAACCCACCCAATTGGATCTGTAATTTCAAAAAAATAAAAATAAAAGCTGATAGTATCCCAATGTATTAAAAAATAGGGCAATTAATTGGGCCATTTGAGTGGGAATTGTGTGCAAGTTTTTGGTTTCATTAGCGAAGATTTAACAGTATTTTTATTAGTGAACCAAAATGATATATTGATATATTGATTTGACTACTATTGTAGCCGATTTTCCATTATTAAACCAAACCCAGTTGCATTTGTATAGATCCACATGTACTGGCACCTCAGAAGACCAAATGATGGACTGAACAAGTCTCTATTCAATGTCTTTCTTTATTCCTGTGGGCAGCAAGCAATGATGATAACCACAGCCAGGATCTCTGTAAGATGGGGCTACTGTTGTTACAGTCTCATATGTATCCCAGCACATGTAATTTTTTAAATAGTTTCTGAATAAACACTTGATAACTATGTCAAATATGAGGGATTGAAGTAATGATTACTTAAAGTGCAAAAGACTTAACTATGTGTGCTTGATGGAATCTCCGTTATTAACAGTTTAACAATAGTAACTAAACTTTATTCTTAATAGAGAACATTTTCCCCCTAATTATCAAAATTTTAAAATATACATATATACATATGTAATTTATGCCTTTGTTGGTTCAGGGAGGTATGTTTTTCTGAATGTGCCACTTAATATGTTTATTAATTATATTTCAATTGTATACGTTGTTTCCTTACTGAAGTATTCGTCTAATACATGGAGCATGGTAAGTAATCTATTACATATTCATTTTTCTCTCAATATTATGTATTTTGTCATATCAGTATTATTTATTTAGTCTACAATTTTCCATAGTTTACATATTTTAACTTGTTGTAAAACTACCTTCAACAATTATGATGGATATTTTATCTAAAGTTGATCTACATCCTAAATGCTCAAAATGTTGTTGGATATGAGCTATTTGCCTCTGAATAAGGTTTGCCAGTGAATTTAGGTTAGAATTTAAGGATAAGAAATGTTTGAGTTGATCTTAAATTTAAAGGGCCATGTGCGTCAATGTTATTGGTGGATCTCCCAGTAATCTCACCTGAAATGTGTACAATATCAAGGGCTGTTCATGAACTTTAATTTCCATGGCATTCTGCCACAAAGAGGCAGCATTCACCCATGAGTAAATTGACAGTAACTACTTGAATTCAGTTTGAACAGGTGGTAACAGTTTCCCAGAGGATTAAAAAAAAGAAAAAAAAAAATGGAATGCTACATTGACCAAGTGCAGAAAGCTATCAATATTCTTTGCAACATTTTCCCTTCCATTTTTTTTCAAAGGGGGAAGGAATAAGCTTAATAATGTCATGATATTATCATGAGAAAAAAATGTATCTCTTGCTCTTCATCTACCTCCTCTATATTAGATCCAGGATTAGAAAAGAAAAAATAAATACTAGCATTTAACTTCATAATTGGGATTGTTATTATTCTTCACAATGACAGTTATTTTTTTTTACTTTTAACAATGTCAGTATCACTTCCTCTACCTTATTATATGTAGATATGTCAGTGTTTTATAAATTATAAGATATTAATGTAAAGTGGAGTCCTCCATGTAACAAAGTTTTATTTCTTAATTGATGCATAAAACAATAAGATAAGAATTACATGAAATTAGAGATATAGTTCTGTACAATATAAGTAACTTCCAAAGAAAGTTCAGTGATGTATCTTTTAAAGATTTACAAAATTTTATTTTTTTCAAAACAGTATTAATTCATATAATCTTGTCACATGTATTTTCTTTTGGTGGTTCATTTCTACCTTTATTCTTTCTTCTTAAGGTGTTCAACATATTTTTTTACTGTCTACAGTGACAATTATATGATTTATTTGAAAAGATTATTTCTAATTTTTAAATTGTATTTTCTCATTGTATTAAGAGAATAAAAGTGAATTCATCCTGGCTCTAATAAACTTGAACAAAATTAACCACGTCAGAATCATGAAAATGTATAGAGTTAAAAATGAATTTTTTTCTCCTTATAAATGGTTTCCTGCCAATACATTAACATATAACTCAGAACAGAGGTTGTGTGTTTTTGAATATTTGATTTTTGGTATATCAGGTTGTTCACTGAGTAAGTTAGACTGCACATATCAGTGGTATATGACTGGATCAAGGAACCCTGCAAATTCTCTCCATAGAATTTTGGGGCGCAACAGTATGTAATGTTTTAGGCATCAATTAAAATTTGGATGCAAACTAATCTTATTCTTTGTGCTTGTTCTATTTAATGTGTTGTTGCATCATTTCATATAAATATTTTCCAGGTAGATATTACAAAATATTATTTTTGTCTCTATGATTATAGTGTAAATACTAAAATTATCTTGGAGAAAATAAATATATTCCATGTAAATATAGATAATCTGTATGCTAATATACAAAATCATTTACAGCTAAGCTATTGATTGAAGTTATGAGTTAAGTAACTTTAGCATAAATATCATACTTGGAACACATCTTTTGTTTAGGCAAAATTAGAACCTTTACATATGAAAAGTGGACAATTTTGGCAAATGTCCTGGGTATGCAAATCTGTCCCTCACCACTGTTTCCTCAACCCAATAAAAAATCAAAATAGTGTAAAATAAGAACATCTACACATAATGTGGAAAAGGTTATAATTTAAGAATTTAAGATTTCAGTTTGTTGCCTTCTACATTAATTCTATTCTTGTTAATACTTTGTATTGTTGGCAAAATATTCAAATTAATAGGTATAATTTTCTTTTTCTAATGTGTTGTTTCTCTCTTCCCTTTTTCTCACATCTCCTCCTTCCCTCTTTTTTCTCTCTTCTTATCTTTTCTCTTCATTATTTTTAGTAGGGCAAGAGAAAGAGTGAAAATAGTTGAATCCTTGTTTGCAATGCCAGAAACTGGCTATTTAATTTCAAGAGCTCCATAAATGGTTCCCAAAGTCAAATGACTCCAAATTAAGGAAAATAAAGCAGATCACAAATATGCTGTCAATTCATTTGGAAATATGCTTTTCTTGCACTTTTCAGGTGGCTCCAAATTAAGATATTTGCAGGTGTGATAAAATGTTTGGTATGACTATGTTTAAGGATAAGTTACACTAAGTAAAGGTACCAGAAACAGCAAAAGAAAAGATTTAAACACTAGAAGCCAGACACAGTTAATTAATTGATTTTAAAAGATTTAAAATGCTGCAAAAGTGGTAATTAAACTGTTATCAAATTAACTATCTTACTTATGGATAACGTTCCTCAAACCCTTCGAAGTTCTCCACTATTTTGCAAATTATATGTGACAATAAAACTAAAGTGGCTGGATAGGTATTAGTCACCTGCCTAAAAATAATTATCTAACATCAATATGCAGATAAACCTTATATACATTAATATTGCATTTGATAGCTGTACATTTTTACCATTCATTTGAATTCATTTGAATAACTTTCTATAACTACTCATATATATTCTCATGAGTATATGTAATGTGTATGTGACATACAAAAACGGATTATTAAATATACAGTTTGCATACACAAATGTTATCCAGGGTTTTTTGTATTTTAATATTTTTAAAAATTTCAAATTTTCCTTTCATTTCCATGCTTTAGGAATGTTATATTGGGGGAAAGAATAGAATGTGATGCAGTATAATCTTTGAATGTGACAATAATACAATACTTTTTTTTTCTTTCTCTGTTTTTAGCAGACCATTTGGCTTACAATACAAAGGTCAAATATTTCTCATGATAATTTTACTAGTATTATAAAATCAATAATTTTTGTACTCATTTTTCTTAAAAGAACAACATTTAACTTTAAGTTTGAATGAGATTATATCTTACAAAAAAACTTTTGAAGACTAAAATATAAATATTTCATAAAGAAGTAATGTAATGCAAATATGAAATAATTTGACGTTCTTATTTTCTACTTAATTTCAAAATAAAAATGTAATGATATATTACACAATGCTAAGTAGTCAGAAACATTTTTATTAGATATTAGGAAAGTCATTTTATAAAAGAAAGTAATATTCATAGAGATATGTTGAATAGAAATCTTAAAATAAGTTTTTTTAATTAGGTATCTTTATTAGGAAACACGAAGGGATATTATATATTTCTCCTATAAAATAGACATGTATATCTTTAAAAGTTACATATGTTTCTAAAAGTGGAAGTTGTGAACCAATGTTTTGAAAGTTGAGATTTTTGGTTTGTTGATTTTTTTAAAAAATTTAACATATGCACCGATAGAATTGTGGCTTTATATTGAAGGCTTATTAATACCTTGATCTACTTTAGACCAATTTATTTGTAGATCATACGTTTTAAGAAAGTATGCAACATATCACCATATAAATTCACTTCAAATTTAATTGTAATACTTCAGTATTGAATCATATTTATATTCATGTGTTCTGTTACATTTTAGTTTTGTGGAATATGCACACTTTAGATTTTTACTCAAAAATTCATTTCTATTAGCAGTGATAATTTCTATCATTACCAACTAACCTAATTTTAAGAATATTATTGTATAGTTCATTGAAAACAAAACTTATTATTGGATATGGAAACCAGAATTGCTGTATGTATTTAATTTGGTATGTGCCTTTTAAAATAAAATATAAAAGGTGGCAGTAACCCCTTGTAAATGTATCAGCAAAATTTTTTTCAGATATATCATACTTTGGCCACATGTTTTATACATGAGAGATTCATCAGGGTCATGCAGAATAAAATTTTAAATATTAAACATAAAAATTGATTTATGTAAATGAATACTTAACCAATAAATATATCTCACATGTAATGATATACTTACATAAATTATCATGCAAAAAATCATGCTTTTTAGCATTACAACTATAGAATATTTTTTGCTACATTTAAGTCCAAATTTAAAAGGGTATTTCAATTCTGAAAATCTTACTATTAATAGAAAACTTATAGCTATCAATATGATTTAAATCCTGTGCTTTAATGTCTGCTCTAAATTGCCACTTCAAAATATAAAGTTCATAGTACATTATTTTCTTGATATTACTTAACTCTGCTCTTCCTAAAGTCCCCTTAAAATTGACAAATACACATAATATAGTTTCTTCATGTTTTTCTGTTTGGTTGGCATTTTGGGTACCAAATATTAAAATATACAGTTTTGAACTAGCACTGGCTAAATTGTAATTAATTTTTTTCATTCAAACAATATCCCTCAATTTTTTAATTATCCACAAATTTTTAAAGCTAGTGACCATGAGTCTATAAGTGCTTCCAAATAAGAACACTGAGATCCAGAAATAACTCATATTTCAGAAAATATTTATAGTCATTCATTAAGCTTTTATTTAAACATTCAATCAGTATAGTGATATTTTTGTTACCTGGTTATGACCAAAGATCCCCAATTCTTGGATGAAAACTTAGTATCTCACTAGAATTTTTTTTAAATGTAAAGATAAATTGAGTGAGTGGATTCTAAATCCAAAATGCCTTCTCCAAAATTAACAAAATTGTATATACAGAAAACCATTTACAAAGGGTCATTGTATAAAATTATACATTTTGTGAAAATTGCTAATTCCATATAGCTAGAATAGTCTTTGACTTTTATATTAACAACTAATTCTGTCTTCAAGAATTTTTACCCAAGGCAAGATTTTTTTTATAGCATCCACTTGCGTCTTCTGTTGTCCCATTATGGATTTGGCCTACGCTCTTCGTTTAGAAGCTCTGTGTCCAAGGTTAGACATATGAAAAACGGTCTCTATCATTATGTTTAATTCTCACAACTCGAATCATTTTCCCCAAAAAATTTGTTCTATCTCTTTAATTCACTAACTTACATTAATTTTAAGAGTACCCTGAGTCAAGTTAATGACATCTTCCCATACTGTTCAATTATTATTATTATTGTTATTGTATTTTAGCATATTACAGGAGTACAAATGTTTAGGTTACATATATTGCCTTTGTCCCACCCAAGTCAGAGCTTCAAGCATGTCCATCCTGTTAAATTAAAAATATGATTACCCTACGTCATTCTTAATGTAACAATCAAATACTGTGGTAAGCAGGACTTAATGTGAGTAAGAGGATGCGGATTTTAAATTGTCACTAAAGACTTGTCATTTCTTAATAATCATGCTAAATATGCAACATCTGAAAAATCAAGGTGACAATTTCTTTGTCAATGTATTTAAAATTACACACTTTGGTTAGCTATAGCTCATACAGTTTACAAAATGCCACTATTGTGTGCTTTATAAACATTAAAGCAGTGCTTGCCGTGTGATGACACACATGTTAACTTCTGGAAAATCTGTTTGATCAGAACAACTTTTTCTGTTTCGTTCATTTCTTTTATTTGTTAACAAAACAAATTTGAATTTAAATGCCTTTATGCTGGATGAGCAATTTCTACATTGTTTTAACCTAGCAACTTCATATAATTTTATATTATCTTGTAGATCATGAGGGCATGTGAGCTTTCAACCATGTTTCAATAAAATTTTGCTTTATAATATTAAAATTTGTGTATCATAATTGGGAACTCAGAGTTTATCAGGTATTGTTCTCTGGGAGCTCAATGCCCTCCCTTTAATATATGAGGTAGCAGATTCTTTGTAGGTTTATATTATAGTTCTCTATAATTAAATTTGACAAATTCTTAAATTCTCAAAATTAACCATAAGAAAAATTAGAATGAATAATTTTATGTTAAAAGTGGAAACTGGTTTGTTATATATTAATATTCTCTTAAGAATATAAATGTAAGTTAAAATTAACTATTTACAGTGACACGGAGTCTCCCAGAGAAGATACTATTCCTATTTAGGTGATTTTGTAAACTGTACTATTTTCTATAACCCCCTGGACGTCATAAGGGAAGTGACAGCAGTAACATAAGAAGTATATTAGTACAGAAGGAAAATTATAATTGCAGCTTATGCCAGCATCATTTCCCCAAATTTTTAGCTACTCATGTACTTGAAAAGAGTGCAAATGGTCAATCCAATGAAAATATGTCAAACATCAAATATTATGACAATCACTTCCAAGATGAAAGATATAACTTGGAAAATCTGATCCATTAAATTAGGGCCAAAACTTTGTTTAAAAAGTGGAAACAGATTTGCCAAGACTATTGTTTCAATATTTTTGAACAAAGTAATGGGTAGTGGAAATTTATTCTTCACTATTGCAGTGTTCGTGACAAGTTGTTTGTAAATTGTTGTATACCTGGAGGAAGTAACAGATAATGTAATTAAATGCCCAAATGCCCCAAATATGCTTGTTTTCTTTTAAGGATATGTTTTTCATTTTTCTGAGACTAAAGATTGACATACTATGTAAAGAAATTTTGGGTTTTATCTTCTGTATCATTTTTCTAACAAAATATTAATTAGCTTTGCTATATAAATATACTGTTAGTTGGATTTTTTTTTTACTGTTGATTTGGTTTAGTAATCATGTAATCTTAACTTTTTGCTTCATTGAAGGTGAAATAGGTTGTATCTGAAATAACAAAAAATAGTTTCAAATTATTTCTTGTTATTTTGTACTGAATGGTAGTCAGTGGCTAAGAGGTAAAACAGTAGTTCTACTATTCTAAAATATGTTGCTTTTGCCATCATAGACTAGTGATGTGTCTTTTGGCAACTTTCTTTGTGTCTCTGCCTTAATTTCCATCTGTAAATATGAATATGATCAACTTGGTTTATGAACAGCTAGAGAAATTTATATTTTACATTTTCTCTATTCGATGTACGTCAACTGTTGATTATAAAATCAGCAACATGAAAATAACTATTATTGCTACCTACACTATGCACCTACAAAAGGTATAATTATATCTTTCAGATGAAAACATCTTTCTTTTAATGTATGTGTATAATATTTGTAAAATATTATTAGTTCAAAATGTTTTTATTTCTCCATTAACATTTTTTAAAAAATTAAATGGTTAATTTGTAGATAATTGTCAGTAAATTTAAAGTTAAGACTTCCTTGAAAAGGAAAGAATCTATTAGTAGTGTAGATTTATTAACTTTATCACATATTCTTACCCTTTGAAATGGTAACATTGAGCTTTCAGTATATTTTTTAAAAAATATGTGACCAGTATTTATTTATCAAAAAATTGAGAGCGATTTCTAAATTAGATAGTAATTTGCTTTTCTTATATTTGCTTGTTTTGTTTGATTTTAAGACATTTTGAAATTATGTATGAGATAATTATTATTTTGGTTTTAATTCAAACAACACTGAGCCTGCTTAAAATATTTTAGGTTATTTGACCTATTTTACAGAGTAGTAGGAAAAAATACGATAAATATGTGATACATCATTCAAACATTTTAATATTCTAAACTTAGCAGATGCTCTCCTACATAATGATTGATAATATGGACAGTTCTAATTTCCTTTTATTTTCTGTGTAATAAATTTGTCTTTTAATCTAATGATGAAATTATTTCTATTCTTAATATTTTCAAATGTCATTACTACAGCTTTTTGCTAGTCTCAGTGACAATCTGAGTTCCTCATTAAATGCTTAAAGAAATCTTTATAGAGCGTAAGAAACAGAGAACTCTAATGATTAAAGTTTAAAATGGTAACAATGATAATTACACTGTAAATATAATCCTAAATCATCACCTTCTCTATTGATGAACAGAAACTCAAGTACAATAAAACTAATGTCTGGAAGTGTAGCAAGTTGACCCTCACACCTAAAAAAGGTCTTAGTGAATATCACCTTACAACTTACAATATTTGCATTTTTCTATACAAATGTTTCTATGCCATGCAAAAAGTTAACTGAGAATTATTTTGAACATAATTTTTTTTACTTTCTAATTAACTGGCCAAAAATCATCTAAATAAAATTGGAAATACTTTCACTAATATTTACTATGAAAATATAATAGGAATGAGAGATAGTTGGGATAATGGTTGCATCTATCATCAGATCCAAGCCTAGCATTTAGTAG